>NC_066874.1:21480615-21797698 GCF_022985175.1 Labeo rohita | reverse complement strand
AATCAAAACACAGGAATTGATGAAGATAGATTACGTTGTTGTCACCAAAACCATCTTCAGTGTCATTCTTGGTTACTTTGGAGCCCAGTGCCCGAAGGCACGTGGTTGATGCAAACACAGACAGTTGTTGTTGTGCTTTTTTTATTTTCAAGTCAAGATGAATATACAGTAATCAAACAGATCATGTCAAGGTCTGTCAAAGCAAAAGCACATTATATTTGAGGGCCCTCAGTAATTAGATGGCAAATACAGATGCTTTTTGGTGAAAATGCATGTGAGGGAACAGTGCGGGCAGCAAGAGAGTGAAATAACGGAGCGACACTAATTCAACTTTCAGTTCTGTAAACTGAAAAACAAGACTGTTGAATTGTTGAATAAAGTTGTTATTTTTGTTTTCTTAGCACACAAAAAGTATTCTCATAGCTTCATAACATACGGTTGAACCACTGATGTCACATGGATTATTTTAACAATGTCCTTACTACCTTTCTGGGCCTTGAACGTGGTAGTTGCGTTGCTGTCTACACAGGGTCAGAAAGCTCTCAGATTTCATCAGACATAACTTAATTTGTGTTCCGAAGATGAACAACAGGTGTGTGAGTAATTAAAGACAGAATTTTCATTTTTGGGTGAACTATCCCTTTAAACTTAAACGCCATACATGTTTACTGTCTAATCACTAAGAACCACCAGATAATAAAGCGCACCTTTTAAAGCATTCAATGCCTAATTAGTTTTAAAGGACGGTCACTTTTTATCGACATAACGCAGTCATGTTTTAGCATCAAAAGCCTGGTGATGCAGTTCGAGTCTGTTTAACGTGTGATCAAACTGCCATACAGGTGTTTAAGCACGTAATGGAGCAGGTGTGTGAGAACGTTATTTGAGTAGATGAAAAACAATTAGAGGCCAAACACCCCTGTTAGAGACTACACGTACGCATAGAGCTGAGGGACATCCCAGAGCATTGTCCTCACTCTTTTTCCTCATATTTGTAATGTCTTTCCTCACACACACATAAACACATTTGCTACCCACCTGCAGAGTCTCAGTCTCCTTGATAGGTCAATGTTCTAATCACATCCATCAACTTCTCTAGCTCCTTCTGCCTCTCGTTTGTTTTCTCCATTGAAATGACTAGCCCTCCAGCAGTCTGTCAGTCAAAACAAGTTACCCTTCTATTTTTCCTCACCCTGTCTTTGTGTCCCGCTGTCTCTCTCACTTTGCCACTCTTAGTGTCTTCAATATCTCACTTGTTTCTGACAGAAATTGGATCAATAATAATTTCAGCATGAATTTAAACATTTCTCATCAACTTTTAACACCATTTTGTTTGAACTATGATATCAATATTAATTTTACAGCTCTATACACTTAATCTATGTCAATAACAGCTTCTTTTATTAACGAGAAGTTTACACATTTTGATTGACTTTAAATGAGAACTCTTGAGTCAATACTTAATGAAGGAAAAAAAATGAAAATTCTGTCATTAATTATTCACCCTCATGTTGATCCAGATAGACCGCAATGCATCTGACACATTCAAGGCCCAGAACGGTAGTAAGGGCATCGTTAAAACAGTCCATGTGACACCAGTGGTTCAACCGTAATGTTATGAAGCTATGAGAATATTTTTGTTTGCAAAGAAAACAAGAATAATGACTTAATTCAATTTCTTCTATGAAAGAAACGACACATGCATGTGGTGCTGCTGACGCAGGAGCCAGCGTTCTGATGGCATTCTGACTCGGATTTCATCACAAATATCTTAATTTGTGTTCTGAAGATGAACAAAGGTTTTATGGGTTTGGAACGACATGAGGGTGAGTAATTAATGACAGAATTTCATTTTTGGGTGAACTATCCTTTTAAAAACTAGGGCTATATGAAACCAGTTTATTGTTTTCCCAAATTCTGTTTTATTTTTTCCTAAACTCTGTGTTTTTTGCGTAAAGTTTTGCTTTAATGGTTTAATGAAATTTTAAATCAACAATAAAGGATGTGTAAGCTATTAAATTTACAATTTTTTCCCCCTCACACTTCTGTTTTAATTTGATACATTTTGTAATTTAGGATTTAATACAAATTTATCAATCAAAAACATGAAAAATAAAACTTGTAAACAAATGAAAATAAAACAACTCCTTCGGTTTTATCATCACAGATACAAGTCCATAGCACAATTTGAATATGATTAATTTTACATCCCAACTTTTTGTTTATTAATCCAAAATTTGCCAAAAAATTTGACTGAATTCCGTGATTCTGTCACAGGGCCCTATTTAAAAACAGAGCAGGCCTAATAGAAAAAGAGTTAGAAAAAGAGACAAGGTAGTACAATTTTACTGTCTTTGTAGACAGGAAAAGTGGCAATTAAAGTGTCCAGCTGAGATGCTCTTTGACGGGAAGAGTATTTTGGTGTCAGTGCTGGATCTATCTACTTTTCGTCTACTCCACAGGCATGCATTACTGTAGAGAAAAGCTTAACAGTCATATCAGACACATACTGTACACAACTACAGTATTCATATGCACACAAACAAAACCATATGACACATACTGCAGCATATATCTTAAACATTATTAACTATGTTTGCGTACAGCATGAAGTTTGGCATAGAATATACAGTACACAGTAGCTTGTTTCTTTTTAAAATGATTAACAATAATTCATAATAAAACAAAATAATTGGTTACATAACAACTGAGGGACTCATATGCAACTATTACAGAAGATCCAAACACACACTGATGCTCCAGAAGGAAAAAAACAATGCATTATGAGCCGGGGGTGAAAACTTTTGAATAGAATTGAGATGTGTACATTTTTCTTATTTTGCCTAAATATTGTATTTTTTTCATTTAGTACTGCCCTTCAGAGGCTACAGAAGATACTTACATGTTTCCCAGAAGACAAAACTACAAAATAAGACAAAAAATATTTACTGTTCTTTAAATTCAAAAAGTTTTCACCCCCTGGCTCTCAATGCATCATTTTTCCTCATGGAGCATCAGTGAGCATTTGAACCTTCCGTAATAGTTGCATATGAGTCCCTCAGATGTCCTCAGTGTAAAAAGATGGATCTCAAAATCATACAGTCATTGTTGGAAAGAGTTCAAATACACAAAAACGCTGAAAAACCAAAGAATTTGGTGGGACCTGAAGGATTTTCTGAAGAACAGCAGGCAGTTTAACTGGGGTTGTAAACTTTAGAATGGATCATTTTTTATAAATTCAACAATTATTTTCTTTTGTGGACTATATGTAAACAATTTGTATGTGAAACATCTTATTCACGTCAGTAAAACATAATAGCATGCATTTTGTATGATCCCTCTTATTTTGGTAAAATAATTAACATTTTGCAGATTACGAAAGGGTGATGTAAACTTTTGACCTCAACTGTATTTTAAACTGTAAAAACAGTTGGATTCTTTCAACAGAACATTTTAAAGAACTATTTATTTAAAAAAGAAATATTTTGTAACCATGTTAAAGTCACTTTTGACCAACTTCATGAATACTTGCTAAATAAAAGTAGTTATTCCTTAAAAAAAATAATCATACTGACCCAAAATTTTCACTTTTAGGAGTACGCTAGCACACAGAGAGTTTTAAAGCTAAGATACAGACTGAAAGCCACAAAACTTCAATTCTGATTTCATAGCGCTTTCAACAAATAGAGCCCTGGAGGTGAGAAGTGTTTTACGATCACGGTCATTTCTGTTTACTACTGTTATTATGTGGATGAAAGTAAACAAAGCATGCTGCACAACTTGTCAACAAACCTCTTCTCAACTAACACAGTTTACAATAGCAAGGAATGTTACGTATCAAATAGCAGGAACAAAAACCCTTTATACACTTGCTTAATGAAAAGGGTGTAAACCCTAAATTACTGTGTTTCAGCAACTGCAAAAAAATATGAAAAAATCTGTGGGAAAAAAAAGAATAACAACGTGCCAGAGATGATTATAAACTTGTTGTGATTGATGCGCTCGGCGGGGGTTTACAAGGCAGCAAGAATACAATACTTGAGACGACATGCTGATAAACTACATCCGATCTCAGTGTGAAACCCGTGTGCGTTTGTTCTCGTGTGTGTGTGCGAGTTCTGCGCTGCTTCATCTGGTTCAGTGCCCAGTCATATCCTATCATCACAGTGTGTGCTCAACCAATGAACACACTGCCTTTTGCTTTATTAACACAAATGTATGTACGTAAGTCTGGTTGCCTTTGGAGGACCGAGGGGGGGAGCCTCGACAAAGCAGCGAGCCCCGAGACAAAAGATGTGGGCAAATCTGCCCTGCTGACATGGAAGAATTCATTTCAATTACAAATGTCCTCCACAGCTCGGCAAAGACGAAACGCAACAGCCCTCCACCAAATGGAGTGTTGGAAAGGAAAGAGGGTGCAGTACATAGAGCGAATGAAGACGCAAAAACAGCAACCTGCTGCTTTGATTTGCTTGGAGCTTGTGCTAATGATGCGGTGACATTATTCCCTTCGTGACAGAGGATTTTCCATCACAACGGTTCGCTCACAGAACATGATGCAATGAAAATCCAACCTTTGTTCCTCCAAGACACACTTTTACTTCTTTTTTTTTTTTATCATTCTACTTAGGAATGCACGATTCCTAAAAATATCTTGAACTATTTTACTTTATATTAAAATGCCTCTGTGATTTTGACTGAAAAAAAAAAAAATCTCCTTTATACACTAAACACTAAAAATAGGACCCAACTCATTCTCATGGTATGAAGTAAAAATAAATATATTATTATTATTTTGGGTTCGCCCTTGATTTAGACGTGATTTTTTCTTTCTCTGCACCACTGGTATGCAAATCAAACAACATTAAGACATTCAGTCTGACATGGTCAGTGTCTGGGGGATCTGGTGTCAAAATTTCTTACGATTTAATTTTCTTCATGCTACTTGCATGCAGCCTCTCTCTTTCCCCCCTCCTTTGTTGCTTATTCCTTTGTCTGAGTGTGTTTGTCTCAGCCATGCTTTTCTGCAGCGATGGCAATATTGTGGGAGCCCCACCATCACTCATTGCCGGCCAGTGTGTGTGTGTTTGTGTGTGTTGGTGTTTGTTTTGGAGGAGAGCTGCTCCCTCCTGTGAATTTGTGATTGTGGATGATTTTCATTTATGATATTCACTAAATAATATTAATTAAATATTAATTAAAATAATAATTTCATGGATTAATCTGATTGACTGTCCATTAATCAATCTCAGTGCAAATGCCTCCATACAGTACAGGAAAACAGTTTTCTAGCATCAATTTTAGCATGAGCTTTATCTTGCGCTTCACATCACATCCGTGACACTGATATGCATCCATGTGTACCATAAATATGATGTGCCCCTAAAAGCATGAAGTGGGCTCAGTGTAATCAGGTGTGGCACCATTGGAATGCGATCAAGAGCATGCACCAAAAACACCGTAATATGTGGTTACAATACAACATAATCATCTACCCGACAGGGTCTGATGCATCATGTCTGTGTTCACCAGGAAAACATGTAGATGACCTTAAGTATCACTGTGATTGTATGTAAGTGTAGCGGCATGTTATACACCTTACTCACAATGCAAGCTATAGTGCATTGATTTTGTAGGTGGTTTATGGTTCTGATTCTGAATCTCCACAGGTCAAACAAAAAAAGTAACATGTAAAATGTACTATTAATAATAATAACTACTAATACTACGGTTATTGAAATTATGTTTTGCTTTAAGTTTAATACTTTCGAAACCCCACACAACATGCAAAATTCATTATACGTAAATTGTGCACTTAATATAATTCATTCCCTCATTTTAAGTAAATCGTGCACACAAAATAATTCATTCTGCTTCCTGTCCACATTCTCACAAACCAACATTTAAAATAATTCCATGCAATGCTGCAAGGCTTTTGAGAATGTGTATAACTTATTCCCAAACTAAAATATTTGTCCACAACATAACATAATAGCAGCAACAGGTTTATGAGAATGCATACAGGAAGTAAATCAAATTATGTCATGCACACGATTTACTTAAAATGATGTAACGGATTATATCAAAAGCAAAATTTCCTTAAAACAAGGGGACAAATTATATCAAGCACACAATTTACGTAAAACAAGGGAACGAATTATATTGAGCGCACAATTTATGTAAAAAAAAAAAAAGGGGAACATATAATATCAAGTGTGTGATTTAGATAAAATGAGGGAACGAATTATATTGAGCATGCAATTTACTTTCAACGATGGAACAAATTATATCAAGTGCACAATTTACTTAAAATGAGGGAACAAATTGTATTGAATGCACAATGTACTTAAAACATAAGAATGAATTTTATTGTGTGCACAGTTTACCAAAAACAAGGGAACGAATTACATAGAGTGCACAATTTATTTGTAAAACGGGCGAACAAATTATATTAATGGCGCAATTTAACAAATTTTATCACCCAAAATTTACTTAAAACGAGGGGACGAATTATATTGAGTGCATAATTTACGTAAAACGAGGAAACAAATTATATAGAGCGCACAATTAACATAAAATAAGGGAACAAATTATATCAAGCACACAATTTATGTAAAACGAGGTAACAAATTATATCTAACAACTGAATTAAAACAAGGGAATAAATTATATCGAGTGCACAATTTACTTAAAATGAGGGAACTAATTATATCAACCACACAATTTACCTAAAATGGGCACAAATTATTATTTTGTCCACACAATTTACTTAAAACGAGGGAATGAATTAGTAAATTCATACGCAGGGCTCCATAAGTACTGCATATTTTGTCCAATACATCGTAAGTAAAATGTTGGTGTTCACAAAAAAAAAAAAACCATACAAAACCAACTTTAATAAAAATAATAATAATAACAATACATATCGTTTTACTTATTTTAATTTTGAAGCTTAATGCAGCAATAATGTTCATTATATCACAAATAATTACAGTTTACAAAAAAAGTACAAAATCAGCTTTAATTATATTATTATTTTTATCATCATCATTATTAATAATAATAGTAAGGGGTTTTTAATATTAAATTTTATATTGTTCACTGCAGCATAATTTGCCACAATGATGTTCATTACATCACAGAAAATAAAATAACAATACACAACAAGCCCATGTAGTCCAAGTGCATGCAGTACTTTGATTACTGCACAAGCATTTTGCAATTTTAACATTTACATTCCTCAGTCATTTAAACTCACGTTTAAATGACAATCGATTATGGAAATTCCTGAAAAAAGGACATCCTTAATATACACAGTCCACTGTCATCTCATTCATAAAACTCCATAATCAAGCACAGCCTAGGTCAATGTTATTCTGTTCTTTGTTCCAAACAATACAGAGAGTGGGACTCAAATCTGACAAGTGCAAGTAAAAAAAAAAAGTGCAGCCATTATACCTAACAATCATCTCCTCACTAGCGCTCCAGACTGACATTTAGTGTCTCACATTAGAGCTGTAATTAGCAGCATATGGCTCCAGCATCATAGCAAAGGGGGTTAATGGACTGGGCTTTAACGAAGCGTACCGGCGTACGTACAGTAAGTGCTCCAATCAAACACTCCTCAAATTCTGCCTCTATCTTCACTCGTTAGTATTCACAGCGCATAAGATGCACATGATCAGCACCTTTACCAGCAGATTGAGAGTTTACATGTATGGATTTTCACACATTTTCTGTAGAGCTCTTCTCAGATCTTTCGAATGTCACGATAATCATGTCTCTTTAGCTAATCTCTCTCATGCTCAGATGAAAATCATTACGGCATGTAGGAGGGACATGCACAATGACTAAGCTCCTCTGTTGCGCTACACATCGGCTTGATTGGTTGGGAACCCAGAAAGCGAGGTTGACATGGCTTTTTGTTGACGCCTCAAAGAATCGGTGTGATGCATCAACATCTGAAGGCGAAAAATAACAGGCACGTCTCACATTGACAGGTCTTTAAAAGCACTGTACAAACAACGTTCAATCACAATGCAACATTTTACCACTGAACTAATGACTTTATAAACAGGACTTCATCAGCCTACATTGAGCACCTTCAAAACAAGATTCTGACAAACGGTGCCTGCACATAACACATCTGCAGACACAATGCTAGATTGTTGTGGGTTGCACCCAGAGCATTATTATGCGGTTGCTAAGATGCTTTGTGTGGCTATTAGCATGTTGCTATGTGGTTGCTAAGATATTCTTGGTTTCTAGGTGGTTGATTTGGCCTAAATCCAAAAAAGCCACCCCCTTTTCTACTATGATGTTCTGGCGCAAGATGGATTGGGTCCCACTTCAAAGGCTATGAAATATTTTAGCATGTTTTATCCAGAGGAATTGCGTATGGCAGCCGCCACACCTTCAAAGTCAGATAAAAGTGAATTAACAGACTTCAAATTTTTACAGATTTAATTAAGCAAATCACAAAAATAATAAAAAGCACAAATGTTTAAAACTACACTGAAATAAAATTGATATAAAAACAATTTTCACTCAGAAATTGTAAAACTCACAAATTTATAAATTTCACCATTTTCAACACTAAAGTAGTGTTTTATTGTTCCATGTATTCCCGATAATCTGTTTTATTTACAACTTTGAAAAGAATTAGGGCTGTCAAATCGATTAATCGTGATTAATCGCGATTAATCACAATTTATCGCATCCCAAATAAAAGTTTGTGTTTACACAATATGTAACCATGGACCACAAAACCAGTCCTAAGGGTCAATTTTGCGAAATTGAGATTTATACATCATCTGAAAGCTGAGTAAAAATATGCTTTCCATTGTTGTATGGTTCATTAGGATGGAACAATATTTGGCCGAGATACAACTATTTCAACATATGGAATCTGAGGGCGCAAAAAAAAAAAAAAAAAAAAAAAAAAAAAAAAAAATCAGAAAATCACTTTTCAACTTGTCTAATGAAGTTTTTAATAATGCATATTACTAATCAAAAATTACATTTTGATATATTTAGAGTAGGAATTTTTCAAATATCTCCATGGAACATGATCTTTTACTAATTTCCTTAGAATTTTTGGCATAAACGAAAAATCTATATTTTTGACCCATACAATGTATTTTTGGCTATTGCTACAAATATACCCCAGCGATTTAAGAATGTTTTTGTGGTCCAGGGTCACATATGTGTGTGTACTGTGTATATTCATATGTATATATAAATAGATAGATAGATACATACATACATACATGCATGCATGCATATTAGAGCTGCAAAACGATTAGTCTTGATTAATTGATTCAAAATAAAAGTTTGTTTACATACTATGTGTTCGTACTGTGTATATAAATATAAATACACACATGTATAGATTTAAAAAATATTTATATGTATTGTATGTAAACACTTGTATATAATTTATTTTATATATTTTACATATAATTCTAAAATATTTTCCCTTAATATATACATGTATGTGTATTTATATATGTATATATTATATACACAGTACACACACATATTATGTAAACAAACTTATTTTGAATTGATTAATTACAACTATTTTTTTTCAGATGTAATGTATATATTTAAGAAATATTTAAGATATATTCATATTTAGATACTATGTATAAATATAAATAAATATTACATATATTTCTTAAATACATACATGTATGTGTGTATTTATATATACACATACACAGTACACACAAATATATGATGTAAACACAAACTTTTATTTTTAACATGATTAATCAGGTTTAACCGATTTGACAATCCTAAAAATATTTTAGATATTAAAAATATGTTCAGATCATATTTTTAGATACACAGTTTATTAACCCACCAGGAATTATGTTTTTTAATACTATTAAAATTCTACTAAATACTATTAATCTCATATTGTACTACAATAATTTAGTAAAATATTGATAAGCTTTAACACCAGAATATGCAAATCTAACGTTAAACTATTCAAGAGGTCTTTAATCTTTATCAATTATTAAAGAAGAAACCAGCGCTCTGAGGGAAAACAGCAATGGTCAGGAATTAGGAGCTGGTGAACCTCACGTTTCAATTTAATACTCTATTATTTTCAGCAGAGTAATCCCATCAGCCTCTGTTTGATGTGTCGTGAATAATCAACAGCTCTGATCTATTACATACATGTTAAAAGGACTGGATATATCAGCATACGTGAGGTCTGGAGTGTTTCCTGTTGTCGCAAGTCTCACACAGAGCACATTATCGCTTTCCATTGAGCCTGTGAGCAAATTCATTCCAGTCTACAAAGCAAAGACTTAGAAAGTCCATGGGAAATATACATGTTTGCTTTTTGAAAAGTCCAGCCCCTTTCTGTCTGTCCGCGGGGATAACCGAGAGTTACCTTCAATTGTGAAAGCGATTTCAATCCGTCGAGTTATACAAGCGCACCCAGCGAATCCAAGTCCGCTCACTTCCTCTCGTTGAATGTTTTCCAGTCACCTAAGCGTATCCAGGGCTACCCCCCCATTAGAATATAAATGAATCCCTGCCCGACCGCCGCGGTTGTCACAATGTCACCCACCTCCCTATACCCACTGACTTCTCCTTCATTTGGTTTCACGGCGACTGACATGGGGGTAAACATGGTGCTGGTCTGCAGCGCTGTGAGAGAACTCCTGATGGGCCCAAGTTCTAAAGGCCCATGTGTGCGGTTTTCTGAGGGAACAGAGGGAGACGTGTTCTGCCCTGTTTTATTCTGTAGGGAGCTATGAAAGCGTGAGCTGCGGGAAACCCTTTTGACATGACGGGAGCAGGGAGCAGGACGCAGCCCAGCGGTGGGGTGAGGGTGGAGGCTGGGGTTTGACAGGAACAAAAGACATCTCTTCATAGACTTCGGAATGGTGCGGGGAGTTTTCACGGCTCAACACCAGTGAATGAGGGCAAAATAAGTTTGCTTAGTGAGCTCACACTTTCTCAGAGCTAAAAACACAATAACTTCAAAGTAATCCAAAGGGCACTGACATTGCGAATGCACACACGTATAACGTAAAAACCTTATTAATGCGCGTCCACAAATCCACAGGCTTTTGATCTTCTGGCGGCGAGTATGAGAGTGTTTTGATGTTGTGGACCAGCATGAGTCCTGCCCAATTGGACTGAGGATCTATCAAAGGTGTCCAGCAATGGGAGGGAACCTCTCTGATCAATGGCTGCCCCTGGCTGGTGAGCCATCTTTAATATTTCAACTGTCTAGGCCTCACAACTCAGTTGAGACGGCTTAACAGAGGCCAGACGTTGCCGCAATCCAACAACCTGCTGTATGCATGCAAGTCTATCGCAGTTAAGGCTAACACACTACCTGCAGGCTACAGATAGAAATTGTTTGATTAGATCAAATACCTAAAGAGTTATATTTTTAAGCTTTTATCTAAAACAAAGTTTTCAATTTCCCACCTACACATCTTGACGCAACCAATACAGGTACACGACCATTCAAAAGTCAGGTTATTACGGATTTTTTAAAAAGAAATTCATACTTTTATTCAGCAATCAAAAGTGACATTAAAGGCACTTATGTTACAGAAGATTTCAAATGCTGTTCTTTTGAACTCACTTTTCAAAGAATACTGGAAAAAAAGTATTATGGTTTCCAGAATATATTAAGAAGCACAACTGTTTTCAACGTTGAAAATAAGAAATGTTTCCTGAGCACCAAATCAGCCTATTAGAATGATTTCTGATGTGTCAGGTGAAACTGAACTGAAGTATTGAGTGCTGAAAAAAATCAGCTTTGTCATCACAGGACAATATTTTAAAATAGATAACAATTTTAAATTGTAATAATAGTTTAGAATATTTCCATTTTTAAAAGTGCAAAAAATCTGTTCCAAAATAAATAAATAAATAAAATAATAAAATAAATAAAATAAAATAATTCTTATCTTATCAACCCAAACTTTTGAACAGTAGTGTGTGTGTGTGTTTTATACTTGCATATAAAAGTCACAAAAAATTAAGGTCAACATTTTCATGATCAATTCTGTCAATATCAATAAACTGATCATAAATTATGGGTCATAAACATAATACATTAGAGGCTGACAGTCTCTAAAGATTATCGGCACAGATATTAAGCAATTTTTTGGTTATTGGTATAAGTCATTTTCAAATGCGCTAAAATAATTTAAAAGCATTTAAAGAAAGTTTTTGTCAGAGCCCTTGTTATTCTAAATTTTATACTTTTATTATCGGTTCAAAATATCAGTTATCAGTCTACTTGATCTACAGTAATCTTTATCTGCATCAGCCGTAAAAAAATACATATCGGTCGACCCCTATAATAAATCAAATGTAAGATCATGTTCTATTATTAAGGCTATAAACTGTTTAATCAAAACATAAAAAAAAAAAGTTCTTGCTTTGGTTATTTATTTAAAACAAATAAAACAGTTTCAGTTAAAACATGAATCTGAATATTTAGTTGTACAAATAAATGCACTCAATATTTGGCCATTAATTTAAGTTTGACGCAAGGAATATTTAATATCCTTCATGAACACTGTAAGGAGAGCTTTAATTGTGGTTTTAAACTATTCTTTATGGTCAGAACATGACAAACACTTTTTTTTTTAATTCTTTACACTCTTCTAGTCATTTTTCCTTAAAAAAATAAATATCTTAATAGAAAAAAAATATTAGTTCTGCATGTTCTAATGAGTAATACGGTTTCAAATCAAGAACACAGGTTTGTGTTGCCTGATAACATTAATAATAATATAACATTTTTTGTCTCGAGTTAGGATGCAGATGTAGATTTATGTTTATTATAAAGACCAGTAATATCTGTAAAAATTGTAGCAACCTTTTTATATGGTAAAATTTAATTATTCTGATTGTTTGAGGTTTTTTTTATTTAATTAACCATTGGTCTTCCATAGTAGCATACATTTAGATCATGATAATCACAGTTTAAACCACAAATACAGCACCTCAATACCATAGTAAATGTAATGTTTTCTATGTATTTGTATGAAAAACAGTAGTCTAAATACATTTAGTATAAATGCATAAACGCTATAGCTTATTCACCAAAAATACAGTGCTTATAATCCATTACTCCTTCAATACATTTAATACATGTCTACATTAATAATATAATAAAATCTGACACGAATACCCAAATTTCTGACACAATGATGCAGTTAGTGCTACTACAGTAAATCCATGGTAAATGATGACGATTTGTAAATTAAAAAGCCTTCTGACTGTACTGTTCGCCAGCGCTGTTTGATCTTAGAGTTATTTGTGTTCTTCGCTGAATTCAAGCACTGCTTAGTGGTTGCATGACCAAGACTAGTAAGTTTGTGCCGTGTCGTTGTTTGAACTTTGATCCGAGTGGATAAACAGTTTGTGAGGTGTGCTTTAAATGACTAGAGCTCTTTCGTTCCACCTCTGCCATATAAACATTATATCGAACATTTATCATGCTCTTGTTATTGTTTATCGAGAAAATATTGATCAATTTATCGCCCAGCCCTACGAGCACAGTGAGCTTCTAAACTCCACTAATCGCGGTTCCTATGCTAATCTACGCCCAGTCAACACATGCAGCACCGTCAACATTCAGCATAACAGTTCTCACTGTCCCATGTCGAATTCTTAAAGCATATATTGGCATCATTAGTATTCCTTTGAGCTAATGTCGTTTCCCCTCTGTGGGCCCTGCAGAGCAAGGTTAGTACAGAAGCGGCGAGGCATTCAGAAGAGCAAAAACAAAACCTGCCACTTGTGATATGAATGCACCAATGCTTTACAAAATCAGTGTTTAGTATAGCATTTTGAGGTCTTTAGAGGTATGCTTTGAAAGCTAATTCCTTTATATTTGATCAGAGTGAACTGAATGTTCTACGCAAAAAGATGTGCTTAAATCTCCTTAAACCTCATTTTTGGAGGTAAATACTCGGAGCGGTTAGTGCTGTCCCACTGAGCGATAACAACAGGTACCACAAAGGGAAATTAAGAGGAACAGAGAAGCTCCACGGAAGAAAGGAGAAAATTAAAGGGAAGAAGCGAGAAAATTAGACAGCAGAGACGAGCAGACCCCTCTTGAACAATGCTGTCAGTCTGGGCCTCGGTCCCAGCCTCTACATGGGAACACAGTGTGTCTGTGCTTGGCTCCAACACTCTGTGAATAAGAGCAAGGATTGTGGAGCAGATTTTCTTTTCCTTAACTGATGGATAATGTGGCCCATTAGAAAACACTGATTTGATAAGTGAATTTCTGATATTATAAGAAGCATAGCAAATGCACAAGAACACACAACGGAATGTGAATAATAAATGTGGTCTGAAAGCGGTATCTTAAAGGGGTCATCGGATGCCCATTTTCCACAAGTTGATATGATTCTTTAGGGTCTTAATGAAAAGTCTATAATATACTTTGGTTAAAAATTCTCAATGGTTGTGTAAAACAACACCCTTTTTACCTTGTCAAAATAAGCTCTGCAAAAATCATCTCATTCTGTTGCTTTAAATGGAAATTAGCTAAACTTGCTAACTAGCACATTATTAGGAAAGGCAATCGCAAAGATTCATCAAAAAAACCCTTATACTCACTTCTGCTGTAAGTGAAGCTGGATCATGAATGATTTGCGCGAACATAGACGAATGTAGATTGGGAGGCACATTCCCTTCACAAACAAACGTAATCTACTGCATCTTCAGCGGCTCAGATGTCGGGAGTAAATGACGACCACTATGTTCATTATTACATCCAGCAACACAACACCTCAATTGCTCAATCAGAGATATTCTTGTCTAACTTACATCCCTGCTCTGGCATCGAGACAAAGAGGGCGGACTGTTACAGCTGATCTGAGGTAAAACGCTCATGTCAATCAACTATCGTGGGAGTGGTCTCTGTCAGTGTGACGCCACAACGACAGGCATCTGAGCATTATTTTTACAGATTAATTAAAAACCACTGCATGGAGCTGAATTTTTATCATTATAGGGTAGATTTGTACATACACTGCCAACACACATTAATGTTCAAACAGCATGTAAAAGTGAACTTAGCATCCAATGACCCCTTTAAGGACCTAGTCTTACATACTCTATTGTTTTATTTCAGTTTTTAGTTTTTTTAGTCGACAAAATTAGGTTTTCTCCTCTTGGGGGTCTTCCTATTTTAACATGGTTTTTAATATAGCCTAATTTTAATCTATGAACGCTGTACCTGGCCAAATAAACTACTAACTCAGTTTCAATAAAAAATGATGTAACTTAAAAACAAAATATTATTATATAACCCAACTCTGAAGAAAGTTAATCTGTTAGAGAAATCAAAAGCATGATGACGAGAGGTAAAGAGAAGAGAAGAGTAATTATGCACTAGGCAAGAAATATAGACATCATTAAAGTGGAAATAAAAGCGTTTTATGAATAATAGAAGGAAATGAGTACATGGAGCCATTATTTTTCAGATGAACATTAGAGAGAAAAGAGAGAGTGAGATAAAGACATTTCCATAACAAACAAGTTCACTGATTCTAAATTATACAGAAAGCAAATTTAAAATGTGACGGAAGACTAGCGAAATCGATCCAGAAGAGCTGTTGCAAATAATGAGTGTTATACACGCATTTGTAATCTTATGGCAGATAAATAAATGAGACTAATTGCTCCTTGGTTTTCCAGGAAAACTTTAAGACTTGTTTTCAGAGAATTTTGCTCTTGCTTTAAGCATAAACCTCACAAAATGTTGATATTCAGTACTCATTCTCTGAAAACAAGACTAAATCTTATGCAATATTAATATCTTGTGTACTTTTGCTTCTCAAATTGGATTTTTTGCAGTGATATGTTCCTCAAGACTATCATTATAGAGAATAGAAGGTTTCTAGAAAGTTAAACAATGTGCAAAATATCAAAAACAGAATTACGTGGCTGTACACCGCATATTTACACTAAACATGAAATGTTTTCTTTTAAGATTTCAGATGGTTCAGCAAACTCTCATACAATTCAAATGTATTTTTTATTGGAGAAACCACTCAGTCTGGACTCTTTAGTTAGAGTGGTCTAATATTAAAACTATTATGATTCATTACTCTTTTTCTCAGTGGAAATAGAAAAAGCCAGGGCATGTTTCTGCTGACCTTAAAATGAGCTATAATGCAAAAGAGGCAGGTGCTTTGTGGGCCTCCACATCTCTGTCTTTGTCTTTCTCTCTCCGTCTCATGAACAGAGCTTCACAGAGCCTAATTTCTTTTCAGTTACACAAACCTCTGCTGTCTAATAGCTCAAATGTGCGCTATGTTCTTTGAGCTCCTGTATGCGCTTGTCTCACGCTGCTATCACAGTCGGGGGAGCTCATTGTGACAAATATCAACAAGGCCTGCATTTCTAACAAACAACAACCGAATTCACTAATCTCCAGTTGGCTTCCAAGGAAAGAATATTAAGATTCACTTAAAGAAACCGCGCACTGCAGTTAAACACTCAGCCCATTGCCGTAATAACAGGTGGCGGCCTTAAGTGGCCACTCTCTGCCTTCCCAACTGCACCCTGGCATAAAGAGCTGACTGGAGGACGGCGAGGGGTCTGGCGCATTGACATTCCCCCAATGTCCAATTTGGAACAAAGAGCAGACGGCTTTGCCTCCCTTAGGGAGGTGTGGAACAATTCCTTCCTTTCTAGCCCCTTATTTGGGGCTGAAACTTATGGATCTTAATTGTATTACTCTGATCCGTATGGAGGGAGCGTAGAGGAGGGGTGAGAAAGCAGAATAGAAATGGAATTTTGATTTAATGAAAGACTGTAATCCCAAAGCTCTCTGGAGATAATTCGCTTTAAGAGTGAACATTATGCCAGTGCGTGGCTAAGAGGATCACGCCTGTTACGCAGAGAGGAGAGAGGGAAAGGGTCAGTTATGAAGGAGAGGGGAAAAAGGGGAGAAATGGAAGATGAAAAGGAAAAGGATAAAGGGACACAATAATCAGCCGCAGTTTACGCCTAGGTTTACCGCCTCAAAAAACACTAATATATAATATTATAAATTAATGAATAACAATAATTAAAAAGTAAAATAAGTGTGAAAATGAAAACAAATTAATGTTTAAAAATAATTTTAAAAATAAGAGGCAAATATGTTTTACTAACAATAGAACCAGTTTAAATAAACGAGACAAGTTACATTGAATTCTGTGGCTAGTCTAGATCAATGTCATGAAGTTGTTGCAGATTCTATTAATCAGTGGTGACCAAAGGTAAATATGTGGGGAAAAAATCTTTGCGCTGGACACTAAACAATGTTGCAGCTCTCCATTTTGTTTTGTTTTTTATAAGAATTTCTGTGCTTAGAGAATTTAGCCTTGATCTGTTAAGCCTGTGAACCTTAAAGGATAAAACAAAAGTGCTTGCAAACCTCAGATGAAAGGTCCTGCTGAGTTTCTGCAGACAGAAATACCTGGTGTTTCCAATTTAGAAATCTGTGAATGATAACCTAAAGACTTAAAAAAAGGCAGACTACAGACTGCAACATCTAAAAAAAATGTAACTGAATTGTTTTGATTCTTAGAACTTGAGTAATGGCTAGTGAAAAATCATATTTTCCCCATCACATGAATAAACTGTATTTTAAAATGTATAAAAAGATATAGACTTTTAGTATGTAAACATGCTATCCGAAATGAACAAATGATTCTTTTGAGCTGGTTCTCTGAATTATTCAAAAGACTCTAGAATTCACAAGTTTTCAGTTTGAATCAGTCTGAGAAATCCTTCAATGAATGAACTCACAGTCAGTTATTGAATGAACTGTACTTGCAACTCTTTGTGATTCATAAACTATTTCCAGTCATATCCAACTCACATGAAGCAAGAATTACATGTACTTAACGAAATTTTCACTATGTTAAAAAAACACTACATTAAATATTAAATTTAAGTAGAAATATCAGTAAAGAAAACTTGAGCAGATGAGCAGTAAAGTAAGAAAATGGAGTAATGGCTGTTGAAAATTCATATTTTGCCATCACAGGAACAAAACTGTATTTTAAAATGTATTACAAATCATATTTTATGTGAACTTTCTGTTCGAGCTGAACAAATGATTCTTTTGAGCTTGTTCTTTTAATTATTCAAAGACTCAACAATTCACAAGTTTTCAGTTTGAATCAGTCTGAGAAATCCTTCAATGAATGAACTCAAAATCACTTATTGAATGAACTGTACTTGCAACTCTGATTTGTAAACCACTTCTAGTTGTATTCAAATGAAGCAAAAATTAAATGCACTTAATGAAATTAAATTTATTTAAAAAAAACACTGCATGAAATATTAAATCTAAGTACACACTGTAAAAAATAAAAAAACAATTTGTTGAGCCATCTTAAAATAATTTGTTACCCTGCTGCCTTAAAATTTTAAGTTCAGTCAACTAAAATAAGTTTAGTCAACTTGAAATGTTAAGTTGTACTTAACAACTTAGTTAAGTAACAACTTAGATATTTGTGTTTGCTAAACTTAACAGATGGGTAAGTAACCCAGCTGCCTTAAAATATTAAGTTGATTCAACTCAAATATCCAAGTTGTCACTTAGTATAATTTAACATTTCAAGTTGAATAAACTTTTTTTGAGTTGACTGAACTTAAAATTAAGGCAGCCAGGTTACAAATTATTTTAAGTTGACTCAACAAATAGTTTTTTTTACAGTGCACAAATATCAGTAAAGTTGAGAAAACTTAAGTAGAAGAGAAGTAAAGTAAGAAAATGGAGCAATGGCTACTGAAAATTCATATTTTGCCATCACAGGAATAAAATGTATTTTAAAATGTATTAAAAAATCATATTTTATGTGAACTTGCTGTCTGAGCTGAACAAATGATTCTTTTGAGCTCGTTCTTTGAATTATTCAAAAGACTCAAGAACAAGTTTTCGGTTTGAATCAGTCTGAGAAATCCTTTAATAAATAAACACAAAGTCACTTATTGAATGAATTGTACCTGCAATTATGTGATTTGTAAACTACATTTAGTCATATCCAACTCAAAGGAAACAAGAATTACATGTACTAATGGATTTTCATTATATTTAAAAACACTGCATTAAATATTACATTTAAGTAGAAATATTAGTAAAAAGGTTGGGAAAAAGTTAAGCAGAAGAACAGTAAAGTATTTAAATTGAGTAATGTCTGCTGAAAATTCATATTTTGCCATCACATGAATAAAATGTATTTTAAAATGTATAAAAAGATCATCTTTTAGTATGCGAACATGCTGTCTGAGCTGAACAAATGATTCTTTTGAGCTGGTTCTTTGAATTATTCAAAAGACTCTAGAACTCACACATCAGTCTGAGAAATCCTTCAATGAATAAACACAAAGTCACTAATTGAATAAACTGTACTTGCAACTCTGTGATTTGTAAACTACATTTAGTCGCATCCAACTCAAATGAAGCAAGAAATACATGTACTTAAAAAACACTACATTAAATATTAAATCTAAGTAGAAATATCAGTCAAAGGTTGAGAAAAACTTGAGCAGTAAAGCAGGAAAACAGAAGCCAGATACAAAAAAGACGGCAAAGAGGAGAAAGTAAACAGACATTATAAATGAACTGCAACACTTGAACAGGAATTTAGCGTGCTGGATAAAAGTAAACCCTTCCATTAACTAACCATGGCTCAATTCTGAACTTGCTCACCCCATTGAAACACTGTCACATTGTGCAAGGGACCATTGTCTAAGACTCCTTTGGCCCCTTTAAGGAAAGAGGTGACAACTATAGGCTCGAAAACTAAGATTAATGCTTCCCAGCGTCTAAATACCAAACCCACACTCCATAAAGACCTCCCCTTCACTTAACTAACAGCCTTCCCTCCCTCTCTTGTTTTTGGCATGGCATTCACTGTGCCCGTCGCATCATTACTCAGGCTACGGGTAATTCCACCAATGTGCTAAAGGCAATAAACCCTATTCAGCGCTCAGTGTCTGCTCACAGCGTCTGTGGTGACGAGTACACAGGCAAAGCCAACAGCAGAGTAGCGCAGCATGTACCACAGTACATTGTACATGCCATTATTTTACCCGGGAGTTCCTATCTAAAAATGAAAATTCTATTAATTCTATTAATTATTCACCCTCATGTCGTTCCAAAGACCTTCATTCATTTTCGAAACACAAATTAAGATATTTTTGATGAAATCCAAGAGCTTTCTGACCCTGCATAGACAGCAACGCAACTACCACATTCAAGTTCAAGATTGGTAAGGAAAAAATAGTCCATGTGACATCAGTGATTCAACTGTAATGTTATGAAGCTACAAGAAAACAAAAAAAAAAACGACTTTATTAAATTTCTTGTCTTCAAAATCAGACTTTGACACATTTGTGTCAAAGACTCACAGGGAAGAGAAAAAAAAATTCAGAGCACAACACACAAACTAATATTTCCACAGAGTTTACACACTGACGATGGGTAGTTTTGCACTTTGGAAGGGTATTAATGACAACGCAGTCCTCACTCATAGATAAGCTGTTAAGGCCAGTAAAAAAGGTTTCCCTTGTACCACAAGACAGATTGTCTCATTATCTCTCAATAAGCCTGTGAAATGTATCTTATATGCAACAAATGTGTGTCTCCTGAGGGGAAACCATGCAGTGATTGGCTTCCCATTCCCCAGGGGAACTCTCCTTTCCTTGTAGATTATTATCACCGAAACATCTCAATGCAATTATCCTGAATGTAAAGCTCATTATAACAATGGTATGCGAGTTTCGAGATGACAACAAACTGAGACTTGCTTCTAGCAAATTCACTTGGAGGTTATTGTAGACGCAGATTGCAGGGGCCAGATGGGGGTGGCTGGGTTGGGGAAGGCGTTTTATCTAAGGGAATACCAGTGGAGCTCCAATGACCTGAGGGACGAAGCAGACTGCTGGTCGCCCAAGGATACAATATTTCCTTTGCCAAGCAACACTGACTTTCATCGCTTTCACCCCAAATTCACCCAATAGATATCAAAGTCGCTGAACCTCCGCAAGCTACGCAAGGGTATCTTCCCAAAGTCACTGTCAATATCATATCAAGAGTTTTCAACAAAAACTTGACTATTTACATATTGCAACCTTCAAATTCTGATCTAAATGTCTTTGCTTTAACAATTACAGCTTGAAACGGCTGAAAACAAGAGTTCTTTGAACTTTAGCTATTGTTTAAAGTAAACATAGACCAAAGAATATACCTTCACCCTCAAAGCATATCCCGTATGAAAGAGACAATAGCCCAAGGGGGATGCGTTTGAAGATGTTATTTTTGAAAAAAAAAAAAAAAAAAAAAAACTCAGAGGTGTTTCTATTGTATAATTCATGCCAGTCCGGTTTTGGTCTTTGGAGTGAGTGTTTGATGATGCGCGCAGCTTGTTCACAGTGGTATTAATATTTATTGACGGTTTGCCAATCTCTTCTCTCATTAGCGAGCTCTCCTTCAGGCTAGGATGGGTTCCTCTATGGACTGGTCCATATGGACTAATTCACACTTGCCAGGTATGAGGAGAACTAACTTTCAAAGAGAATAGATTGAGAAATGATCACGGAATCAAGGAACCGTAACAGCAAATGCATTTTAATGTTAAATGCGTTAACTGATTTTACAAGTTCAAGCTGCTTTAAATTCAAAGAAATGCTTCAGCCAAAAAAAGAGAAAAACTTGTTTTACTCATGTCTCTCTGAAACAGTTAGACTTTTTTCTGTTTAACACAAAAGTGCAGTTCTTCTCTATACACAAGCTGTTTATAGTGACCATGTGAGAAAATTAAGCATCATAAAAAAATATTATGAAACAGGGAATTTTACTCACACTCTCATTCTAGTCTTCTGAATCCATTTGATAGTTTTGTGAAAGAACTAGGGGTTGATCGATATATGTTTTTTATGGATCGATTGCTATGGATCAATTATGTTTTTTTCAGGGCTGATGCCGATACCGATTATTACAGATTGATGACCGTAGACCGATAACCGATGCTTTGAACTGATATATTTGTCTGGTGTAAAAATTACAATTAATGTCAAAATCAGAAATGACAAGGGCTTTAAATTTAATTATTTTAAATTTGCTTTTAAACTATTTTAATCGGCAAATTGGTTTTGGAAATGACCGATACCGATAACCATAAAAATGCTTAATATCTGCGCCAATAATCGGCCAAGCCGATAATCGGTCAAACCCTAGAGAGGACCAGACATAATATACATATTATATTACACATATATTATGACACATTACGTTATTTTAAAAATAGGGATGTACCAATATCAAAATCTCACAATATGATAATATCGCAATATGAAGTCTGCAGTACGATATTTATTGCGATATTGAAAAAAAATACATTTTGCACATTTTAAAGGTAAATTATTCTAATTAATATATCTAATTGAGAGTTGAAATAATAAAAAATAAGAGCTCCAACCCATGTTCTTAACTAAGAAAACTTAAGTCAGAAAAAAGCCAGTAAACTGACCTGAACTTTAAAGGGGACTCAACCCTCTTTTTATTTGTGATATACTGTATCAGTCTAATTTACATTCACACTTGTGTTTTAGAAAGCCAAACAAATTAGAAATTAATAATAAAAACAACAACGACAGTAATTCCATATATTGTAAAACAATTGCACTGCAAAATAAATGAAAATCAATATTTCACAGGTTTATTATTTTTTGTTTTACACTGCAATAAGGAAACTGCAATACTTCTTTCCTAATTTTTACACTTGGAAGAGATTTTGAATTTGGACTGAAGTAACGTTACACACATAAACTGCTAGCTGTCAGCAATTCAAATCGCACTTCTAAGTTTTATTTTGACAGAAAAAAGCAGTAGAGCTTTTATTTTGAAGGAAAACACAGTTTCAGTAAAACCAGGTTACAAAAACGCGTCTCACTGCAAATCTAGTGAAATGCTGTAATCATCTGCCGTGAAAATAAAGCATAACTAGTGGCTGTTGGGTTCCCAAATGTGCACTAAACTCACAGCACATGCGACGTTCTGAGGCGTGGAAAACATCGGATCACAAGCTGATCGCGTGAACAAAGTGAATGCTTCGCTTCAGAACGTGTGGCGAAACCAGACTTGATGAAGGGATAAAGCCATGTTGTGCTTTCGGTTTTAGTTCGTTGGACAGATACTGTGTCAAAGCATAATGGCCCAAAATACAACTTTAAAGACCTTTAATGTTAGAATAAAAAGTTCAAATATATTTAAAGTAGTACACTTTTTGCCCAGAAGACCTATGGTTTCATATCGTCATGTGACCATGATCAAATCGAGACAGTTTTGCTATCGTATCAGTCCAATCCGAGCACAAATTGTTATTTTGAGACTTACATTTCAAATTCTCACACAAAGAAATCAAGTTTCAAAAGACCTTGATATATTATTCTGATTTCATAAACAATTCTTATGTAGTGATTTCACATACATTTTTGTATGTTTAGATGTACATGCTGAAATATGAAAGAGACGACCGCACATACTGTAAAAAGTCAAAGTATTTACAATATGACCACACAGCTTTAGAAACCATCTTTATACGAGTACTTTATAGTCTACATATTACACAATTTTGTAATAATCAATTCTGGATATAGATTCACTCTAAATTGCTGTTACGTAAAAAGAATCTATGAGAAGACTCTAAAAATTCTCTTTTTGCATTCTGATGAACCAAACAACAGAAAACCGAATGAGGATTTGGATTTGGAAGATAATAATAACAGACTTTTTATTTCTGGATAAACTATCCCCTTAATAAAGGTACAAAAATGAATGAATTTTACCCCTGGTCACAAGTGCAAAAATTTACAGCATGAAAAGCAAATTTAATATGGGTCAGTAGACCGCCTGAAAAAGCTGCTACGTGTCAAGCATATTTAAACATGCAGATTATCCACAACATGTTGTTCTTCTGCGTTAATGGCAGTTTAGCCGTAACCCTTTAAAACATAAATATGCAAGAACATAATTTTGCCAGAATCTGGGTGTGATTATGCAGCGTTATCTCCATGAGTCTCATTATCATCGTTCTGGGGATGAGAGCAGTGAAGGGGCAGCTGGGTGAGACAAACAGCAGGGTGGCAGATCCGGCAACCTGGATCTAAGCCCCACAAAAACAGCGGGACACTGCTCTCTCACTGGTGCCCTCTAAATACATGATACTGATTTACTGTGGCAGCAAGGCAAGGACAAACAGTGGGGAAGGAAAGAGCTACACTGCTGAACCAAGACCTGAAGTACTGAAATGTCCTATGGGAAATACAGGTTGTAAACACACAAATCTTTTCTAACGGACAACGAAACATGAGTCCAATCCAAAGATAAATACATGGCATCCTGTGCTGTCTGACAATTACATGGACAAAAAAACTTGAATAACAACAATTGCTTGACTAAATGTATTTGTTGACTGATCACATGTTTTGAGGGCTTTCTGAGCCTTTCCTGATGAAACATGGTGCTTTGATCAAGAGCACTCAAATCTACGCTTCCAGTCACATATCAGCAGGACTTTTCAAAAGAGGCAGCTGGGTCTTTGAAGTCAAACTTGGCCTATGGCGAAGCCCAGCTATGTATCATATCATTCAAATGTTAAAAAAAAAATATAAAAGTAAGAAAGAAAGAAAGAAAAAAAAAAATTCTTCATCGTTTGGTGGGAAGATTTTTCAAAGGATTTCAGTCACGTCCCAAATCCCAAAACAGCATGGTCATTTCATCATCACAATTTTAGTCACAAACTAAATTTTTGTGCTATATTACATAATTTATGAATGCAGAATAAGCATGCTTTTGATACACCAGTCAAAAGTTTTTAAATGTTTTTTTTTTAAAGAAGTCTCTTCTGCACACCATGCCTGCACTTATTTGATTCAAAGTACAGCAAAAATAGCACAATTTTTAATTATTTTTACTATTTAAAACAACTGTTTTCTAATTAAATATATTTACTTCTGTGATTTCAAAGCTGAATTTTTAGCATTATTACTCCAGTCACATGATCCTTCAGAAATCATTCTAATATTCTGATTTGCTGCTCAAAAAACATTTATTATTATTATTATGTTCAAAACAGCTGAGCAGAATTTTGAGCAGGGTTTTTTTTTTTTTTGTTGAATATAGAATCTGAAATAGAATCTTTTGTAACATTATAAAAGTCTTTATCATCACTTTTGATCAATTTAAAGCATTCTTGTTAAATAAAAGTATTAATTTCTTCATACATTGTGTATGATGTCACAAAAGCTTTTTTTTTTTTTTTTTTTTTTTTTTTTTTTTTTTTCAGACAAACACTGATTTTTGGATCTTTCCATTCATTAAAAAATCCTGAAATTTGTTTTAAATATTGATAATAATAAAAAGCGTTTCTTGAACAGCAAAATCAGCATAGAATGATTTCTGAAGGATAATGTGACACTGGAGTAATGATGCTTAATATTTTAGCTTTGATCACAAGAATAAATTACATTGTAAGATATATTTAAGATTTTACAAAATTACTGTTTTTGCTGTATTTTCGATTAAATAAATGCAGGCTTGGTGAGCAGAAGAGACTTATTTAAAAAAACATTACAATTCATACTGTTCAAAAACTTTTGACTGGTAGTGTAATTCACAGCTCCAGTTACAAAGCTGAATATTTGAATATGCAGATTCAAATTGCTAAACAACTTGCTCATTGTAATAAAGAAACCTAAAACTCACTAACAAAGAAATCAATTCCAGACCTATTAAAGCACCGTCCTTTATATTCGGTTTACAAAGGCATAATCAGTGCTAAAATACTAAAAACGACTCTGGTATCTCAGATAAAGATTCGACTGCACTGACAAATCAAAGGAAGTTCAATTGACCCAGACCACCCCGAGAGCGATTCCACAGGGTAAAAATTAATTCATTCTTATGGGTTGTTCTACTTCAGAGTGCTTTACAGATCAAAGGCTTCGCTGCAAACGTATGTAAACACAGTTTAGCTGAGCTAATCGCGCTTTGCGTCACTTAGTTAAATCATGGCCCGTTTCGTCCCTTCAGACGCCTTTTAATTGCATCATTTTTTCTGTATCGGTGCTTTACGACACTCCCGGCTCTACCTCATTGATCTGTCCCTCTGATTGTTAGAAACAGCGAGCGAAGACACTGGGGAAAGAGGCCGTTTTTTAGGCCAAGCAGTCACACAGTGATAGTGCTGAAATCTCATTTCACGACTCACTGCCGTGTTTGCAAAGCCTGAGGCAATGATGCATCCCGGGGAGCGGTTCGGCTTTTGAGACGCATGCAGGTTGTCCAGGTGGACGTCAAAAGGCGAGGAGATAAGAACGTTAACAAATGACACCGGGGGCTAAGGTCACACTACACTGGGCTCAAGCTTCCCAGGTCTGCTCATTTGGGTGCTAATGGCTTATTGATCTGAAGCGTTTCTCCCGAAGCAAGGCCGCATAAACCCCGACGCTCAGCGGAGATCAGGCGAGCTGGACTTCTGCAGACACAGTTGTTCCTTCCAGTCCATTTTGTAAGATGTCGATCAATATGGCTCCTTAAACTGCTTTAAAACACTCATACATCTTATTTTGGGATTACTTTGAGAGCCTTTAAGGAACCAGACAAAAACGGCACTCTCCTAAATGTCTAGGTTTTTCAGAGCTAGTTTTTTTAGCTAAGGCAAAGTCAGACTAGAGGGGTTTCAAAAGAGACTTAAACCAAAAGCAAACCGGTTATTCTGTCCATTTGTGGTGCAACGCTATTGTTTCCTCCTAAAAATATAGACATACATCAAGGATGATTCCTAACACCAACAGTCAAGAAAACTTATAGCGCAAATATAAAGTCTAGTAGCAACGGCAGCAGCGAGGAGATTAATGGGTCTCAACTTCTCAGTCCCGTAGTGCCGCTAATACAAAACTGCGTCGCTAAATTAGATGGAGGAACAACTGGCACTATTACTCAAAGATAATTGCTCATTACATCATCAGAACTGTATCGCCCGCCAGGCAAAAATCATATTGACAGAAAGCCATTTGTGGTGCTGTGTTGATTTACCAAGTCTCTTGTCAGTGGATTTCATTTTAACACTGCTCATTCATATTATTAATGGCCATGAAATGGTCTTTGTAATTGCGCCTTCAATGTCTTTGTTTTACTTTCTCCTGTGAGCTCACTAGGGTTGTCATGCTTTGTGTAATATCTCACACCTAGCACTCTTGTATTGTCGGTTTTCTCCACGCTCTATGGATCAGTGGCTGAAATTAATTTTGACTGTTTTTTTTCCGGTTCATGACAGTTAGGGAATGTCAAAAATCTCTCATCTCATGTTCTCCCTCAACTTCAAAATCATCCTATATCGCTGTTTTACCTTTTTTGTTAAGGGTGTTTGATCTTTGCATGTTCACTTCGCAAAGACTGGGTCGGTACTTCTGCAGCGATGTAGGATGATTTTGAAATGATTTTTGAAGTTCAGGGAGAAAATATGATTAGAGTTTTTCGACATACCCTAACTGTCTTGAACCAGAATACACAGAGCTCAGGCAAAGCAAGACAAGATGAGCGTTTGAGATTAAAAAGCATTTAAAATGAAAATAACCAATCATTTCGCTAGATAAGACCCTTCTTCCGCGGCTTGGATCGTTTGCAACCGCATTTGAGATCGTTGAAGCCGCATTTAATCTGCATTTTGGAAGTTCAAACTCGGGGCACCATATCAGTCCATTATATGGAGAAAAATCCTGAAATGTTTTTCTCAAAAATCAAATTGAAGAAAGAAAGACATGAACATCTTGGATGACAAGGGGGTGAGTACATTATCTGTAAATTTTTGTTCTGGAAGTGGACTTCTCATTTAAGGGGCAATATTTGATTACTACGTTTTTTGGATACACTTAACTTTTAGGTCCAATTCTCGCTTTTAACTAACTATTAACTATAAATTTAGCCTCAATAAACTCCTAATTTGTTGCTTATTAATAGTCAGTAAGGTAGTTGTTAGGTTTCAGTATGGGGCAGATTTAAGGGATCTAAAATATGATCATGCAAAATAAATAAATGTACATTATAAGCATAAACAGTCAATTTGTTAGTTACTGTATGTGGTGATAAGTGATAATTGGTCATTAAAATATAGTGTTACCATTTCTTTCAATACAATCCTCATTACATTTCTACTCCATTCGTGGCAACAGTATTTTATTTTTTTTTTATTTTACCTTCTGATAATAATAATAATAATAATAATAAAACTTTAAAAATAAAACAAAACAAAACATTAAAAAATAAAAATCATCTTATCAACCTGTATATTATTAATTATGATATATAATGCACTGCCAGCCAGAAGTTTGGAATTATTAAAATGTTTAAATGGTTTTGAAAGTCTATTATGCTCATAAAAGCTGCATTTACTTGATCAGTGCAGTTATCAATACATTTATATAGATTTTTTTAAATGTAATTTATTCCTGTGATCACAAAGCGGACTTTTTAAACAGCAATTACACCAGTCTTCAGGGTTCTTTGATGAATGGAAAGTTCAATGAACAGCATTTATTTAAAATATATATTTTTTGTAACATTATAAATGTCTTTACAGTCATGTTAGACCAATTTAATGCATCCATGCTGAATAAATTTATATAAAAAAATAATAATAATAATTTAATGTACTCTATCACGGTTTTCATAAATATATGCTTAAAGTATTAAGCAACAAAAACTGGTTTTCAATATTGATAATGAATTAAATAAATAAATGTTTTTGAGCACCAATTCATTATGATTGATCATATGAATGATTTCTGGCAGCTGAAAATCTACCTTTGCCACTGCAGGAATACAGTAAAAATAATCAAATAGAAAAAAAAAAGAGTGATTTTAAATTGTAACAATATTTGACAATATTACATTTTTACTGCATTTTTACTGTATCAAATAAATGCAGGCTTCGTAAGCATTGGTAAGCAAAAAAAAAAAACACACAAAACACACACACACACACACACTGTGAGATTGTAAGAATCCCAACATCCTGTGCCCCTCTCATACTAACTTGAAAAGATAGACCGCAGACATGACAAGTCTAGTCTAGAGAATCATGAGACATGTTGTACTTCCTTATATGGATGTGATGTGTCAACTTATTCTAAAATTCTTCAATCTGAACAATAATGCTACCAAAAATCAAAAACCAAAATAGCTGACAATAATTGTATGCCCCTATATTTCAAATACCTATGGTATTTTCAACACTGAAATGCATTTTGAAGAAGAAAATGACGGGTGTGTGCAGCCATTTAATCACCTCATTAGGACGCATAGCAAAAGCACTCTAAAGTAATTAATTTCTCTTTTTTTTAATGAGGATATTATGCATACTGCCTTGCTGAACAAAAACTGTGGCACTCATCTGCAGAAAGTTCTTATGAATTTTTGGCCTTTGACAATAGTGCCTCAACAAAAATTTACATTTCATTTAGCAGATGAACATCGCATGCATGATAACACCCGGAGTTATTCGGTGAATGTAAAAAGCACACAATAAGTGCCATATTGCAGCTATGGGAGGCAGGAGGAAATGAACAGGCAAGATGTTATCGAGTGTCTCCATCCAATAACAAATTGCTTGTGCACACATTTTATTTCTCTCTCCATATTTGTGGCAAAGGTGGGCGAGGCTTGCCCCACAAGAGTGGGCATCCTGGTGTCTACCATTTGCTCACTGATTACATTGGTGGGGGAGGGTTGGTGGAGAACAACAATCTGTGCACGAATCTAGGCACTGCCAAAAAACGAGACACCGGTGGAATGAAGTCTATTCACGTGCTCATCCGTCTCCTTTCATCTCCCGTGGTACTCAGCAGGTGGACATCTCTGGCAACAACGCAGAGAGACTAATGTCATAAATGGGGCACTGCGTGTTCTAAATTAAAGATGAAGCATTACATACACCTTGTTGCACTTGAAAGGTAGACAGATTGCAATTAACTAACATATATTAATGAAAAAATTCATTGGAGAAAACAACAGAAAAGAATGATATACAGAATGATATGCAGAAAAACAAATAACAGAAAAGAAGAATGATAAAAAGATGATAGAATACATAGAATAAAAAATATTTTATATATATATATATATATATATATATATATATATATATATATATATATATATATATATATATATATATATATATATATAAAAATATAAATGGAATAATATATAAAACAATAGATAGAATTATACTGTACATAAAAAGACAGATATTCAACACCAAACAAAGACATAGATATTCTAGATACCACACAGATAAAACAACAGATGCACAAATAGACAGTCAGAAGGATAGACAGAACGATATAGATATCCTAGATATTGTAGACAGACAGAAAGCTATAGATATTCTAGATTTCACAGACAGACAGAATGACATCATAGATATCAGACAGACAGAACAATATAGATATTCTAGATTTCGTAAACAGAATGGAAAGATATTCTAAGTATAGTAGATAAACAGAATGATATTGATATTCTAGATATCGTAGACAGATAGAAAAATATAGATATTCTAGATATTGCAGACAGACAAAACAATATAAATATTCTAGATATTGTAGACAGACAAAATGATATAGATATTCTACACATCACAGACAGAAAGATGTAGATATTCTAGATATCATAGACAGACAGAATGACATTCTAGATTTTGTAGACAGACAGAACAATATCGATATTCTAGATATCGAAGACAGACAAAATAGATATTCTAAATATCATAGACAGAAAGAGATTTTGTTCCAGATTTCGTAGACAGACAAAACGATATAGATATTCTAGATATCGAAGAAAGACAAAATGATATAGATATTCTACATATCACAGACAGACAGAACGATATAGATATTTTAGTTATTGTAGACATAATGTTATGGATATTCTAAATATCGTAGACAGACAGAAAGGTATTCTAGGTATCGTACACAGACAAAACGTTGAAGATATTCTAGATATTGTAGACAGAACGATATAGATATTTTAGATATCGAAGACAGACAAAACGATGTAGATATTCTAGATATCATAGACGGACAGAACGATATAGATATTTTAGATATCGTAGACAGTGATATCGATTTTCTAGATAGCATAGAGAGAAAGGTATAGATATTCTAGGTATCGTAGATAAACAAAACGTTGTAGATATTCTAAATATCGTAGACAGACAAAACGTTGTAGATATTCTAGATATCGTAGAATGAAAAAATGATATAGATATTCTAGATATCGTGATATCGATTTTCTAGATAGCATAGAGAGAAAGGTATAGATATTCTAGGTATCGTAGATAGACAAAACGTTGTAGATATTCTGGATATCGTAGACAGACAAAATGATATAGATATTTTAGATACTGAAGACAGACAAAACGATGTAGATATTCTAGATATCGTAGACAGACAAAATGATATAGATATTCTAGATATCGTAGACAGTGATATTGATTTTCTAGATAGCATAGAGAGAAAGGTATAGATATTCTAGGTATCGTAGATAGACAAAACGTTGTAGATATTCTGGATATCGTAGACAGACAAAATGATATAGATATTTTAGATATTGAAGACAGACAAAATGATGTAGATATTCTAGATATCGTAGACAGACAAAATGATATAGATATTCTAGATATTGTAGACAGACAGAACGATATAGATATTCCAGATATCGTAGACAGTGATATTGATTTTCTAGATAGCATAGAAAGAAAGGTATAGATATTCTAGGTATCGTAGATAGACAAAACGTTGTAGATATTCTGGATATCGTAGACAGACAGAATGATATAGATATTGTAGATAATGAAGACAGACAAAATGATGTAGATATTCTAGATATCATAGACAGACAAAATGATATAGATATTCTAGATATTGTAGACAGACAGAACGATATAGATATTCCAGATATCGTAGACAGTGATATCGATTTTCTAGATATCATAGAGAGAAAGGTATAGATATTCTAGATATCGAAGACAGAATGTTACGGATATTCTAGATATTGTAGACAGCCAGAATGATACAGAAATTCTAGATATCGCAGACAGAAAGACTTATCATAGAGAGAATGCTAGTTATTCTAGATATCGTAAACAGACAGAACAAAATAGATACTCCAGATATTGTAGACAGACATACTGATATAGATACTCTAGATATCGTAGACAGACAGAACGAAACAGACCGAACAAAATAGATATTTTAGATATCATAGACATAACAATATAGATATTCTAAATATCGTAGTCATAATGAAATAGATATTTTAAATATCGTCGAAAGACATATCGATATAGATATTCTAGACATGGTAAACAGAGAGAACGATATTCTAGATATTGTAGACAGACAGAATGATAGGTTTGGTAGATATGGTACATGTTTTAAATCAAAAGATATTTTCCATCTGGGTTCAGGCTAACATTAATCTGCACACATGAGCCTCTATGATTGTCCATATTTGAGGATTGCTATGCCCCATTTAGCTCCCGTATTCCAGTGGGGTGTTAATCCCTCCGCCTCTGATGTATGAATAGTGGGTAATTTATTTAAACCGGGCTGAATCCAGTAGTTAAGCCAAAGTAACTAAGCAACAATGACTGAGCTGCTCTTTGAGGACACAGACTTCGGGAGCACATGGTTGGTGGTCTGGTGGAAACTAATGGGACCCTTTAAATGCAGTCAGAGTCATGTGGTGCTGACTGAAAGTAGCAGGAAAGATTGCAAGGATTTGATGAAGGATAAAGCCACAGCACATGACACAAATGACAAGGATGGGAAAAGATTCCACCCATTATCCTGCTGCAACACATGGAAATTCTGCAACTGTCTTTAATATCACAATACTTTATTGTGTTTATTCCAACATGCGCAAAAGCATTGTGCACTTTAATGTACAATTTAGCAATGCTTTGTCTGTGCAGATTTGATTTCTTAGGCTTGTTGAGACTTACTTGCGTCACAGCTTTACAGAGGGCTGTGAGCTCCCCACAAGCCTGGCACTTGCACCCGCTGGCCTCCTCACACTCCTGGCTAGCAGCATGTCTCCTGCCTGGCCACATGTGCCATGTCAGGACCGCAAACACAATTGCAGGGTGCCGAGCGGCGCAGCCAGGCTGTTCAGCCCAGACTGATCTTTGTACTGTGCAAGCCCTGGGGCCTTCTGGCAAAGGACAGTCGTCTTGTTTATCCAAGTCTGACAGCACAGAAAAGCCCGTTAGTCCAAGGAGGTCTGACAGCACAGAAAGTCACAAAGGTCAAAATTTCCTGGTTAATCCCAGCTCCAACTCCTACGTTTCCACAGCGACCGATTCAGCAACAGTTTACACTAAATTGAAACATTTCCTAATAATATACTCCCCCTCAGGCCATTCAAGACGAGTAGATGAGTTTGTTTCTTCATCAGATAAGGAGAAATTTAGAATAACATCACTTGCTCACCAATGGATCCTCTACAGTGAATGGGTGCCATCAAAGCAGCTTTTCACAAAACATTAACTGATGGAGTCATATAAATTACTTCTGGATTATTGTGATGCTTTTATCAGCTGTTTGAACTCCTTGACGGCACCCATTCGCTGCAGAGGATCCATTGGTGAGCTAAATGCTAAATTTCTCCAAATCCCTTCTGATGAAGAAACAAAGGCATCTACATCTCTGATGAGAGGAAAAATGTGCAACTGATTGAAGCACAGAGGGAAAAGAGTGAAAATAGAATTGGTAACAAGTCACATTTTTCTTTCTGACAGACGTGAAATAGAAAAATATAATCTGGCAATGATCCATTGAAGCTTTCTCAGCATTTTAAAGTTATACAGAGAAATGTGCAGAGGCAACAGCATGTGTTGAGAAAGTGTCAGTCAGAAAGAAAGAGTGATCAGGTGGTGCTTCTATATTCATTTCATTGCAAGTTTAGAATTTGTATCCTTAGGCCTGCAGCTCCTCAGCTAGTAATAACTGTGATATTAATTATGGAACTCTCCAGACAACGTTACTCTTGAAATATATGCAGTATCCCTTTTGGCACTTAGACTTGCAAAATAAAGCCAGCCTTCACTTTCTATTCTGCATAATACAAAAACGCATTTATGTTGCTTGCTAAAAAGCAATTTTCAAAATAAAATAAGGAAAAATATAATAGAATATGAGGGAAACTGATCTTCCGATATAGGTGCAGATTCTGGAATTGTTACCGTGCTAGACATAATAATTTCCTCATTACACCTTCCACGTAGGACCGCTATTCTGTCAGCAATAATACATGCCAATAAAGTTTTAAACAGTCAGAGTTTTGAGTTTATTCGAGTACTGCTTCTGTACAATACATATAACACATACCACCTGATGATGTAGACTGACAGACTTGACTTTTTTTTAACACATTTTTCATATACATTTTCTCTGTTGCAAAATTACCCAAATAATACACCTTGATAATAGAATTCCCACAATTATAAAATAATTATGCGTCAAAGTCACAATTGATTTTTCCAGTGAACCATCTCCATTTGACTCCATTTGATTCCATTTGATTGATTGGTCATATAGAAATGTATCATTGTTCCAGTTGGCAAGCCTAGTTTCCTGAGTGTCACAGACAACTATCTGATCCAGCTTTTATTAAAGAAAGACATAAAAGCCATACTAAGCCACAGTAGCAGTAGTGGATTTCATTTATTGGAGGCCCTAAGGATATCATGCTTTGACAGAAAGATTAGAGTGCATCCATAGAACTGCTAGGTATATCATATGTATACTATACATGTGTACATTTAGGTCACTGTATATATGTTATGTACACTGCTTTGGATCTCAGCTGTCTTAAAATTCGAAATCACACACAATCTCAGGAGCAAGGTGGCAAATATACCTTGAAATACAACTGGAGATCTTCACAACCAATTATATACAATTACATTTATGTTATCTATAAATAAAATGTGTACAATAATAATGTAATACATATTAGCTGTAATAAAAAGTAAAATGAAAAGTCAATTTAATACATGATTTTAAAAGCAAATACTGTTATTAATTGTGACCATGGACCACAAAACCAGTCATAAGGGTCAATTTTTGAAATTGGGATTTAGACATCATCTGAAAGCTGAATAAATAAGCTTTCCATTGATGTACGGGATGTATAGTACAATATTTGGCTGAGATCTGAAAATCTGGAATCTGAGGGTGCAAAAAATAAAAAATAAATAAAAAAAATTGAGAAAATCACCTTTAAAGTTGTCCAAATGAAGTTCTTAGCAATGCATATTACTAATCAAAAATTAAGTTTTGATATATTTATGGTAGGAAATTTACAAAATATCTTCATAGAACACTTACTTAATATCCTAATGATTTTTGGCATAAAAGAAAAATCATTTTGACCCATACAATGTATTTTATGATACTGCTCCAAATATACCTGTGCTACTTAAGACTGGTTTTGTGGTTCAGGGTCATAACTAATAAGTATTTAGATACTATAAGAATATAATATATCTAGGTTCCTATGATTTCCACGATACAGAAAACACGGACAGAATCATGATATCCAGTCATAAAAATGTTATTTTCTGTATAACAGAATGTCACAGAATTTCGGTGAATTTTGGATGAATAAATCAAAACTAGGTCAGTACACTTATATCAAAATGCAATAGAATACCACAAGAATACTATTTAAATATAAATCCTGCATGTTCTGCGTGATTGTGTGAATGAATGATGCAGACGTGCAGTTTCATTTACTACACACACACACAGGAACACACACAGAAGCGTGCGTGATGCTTGCAGTGTTTTCAGGTCTCAAGAACTGCTCTAAGAATCACTTATTGAGCATTTTACCATTTATTTTGAGAAAAACTATCCTCACATCATATACAAACAGAAACTTAAAGGTCTTCACAGCAGTCTGTCAAAATAAAACTTTGGTTTAACTTGAAGAAACTGTGACAGAAATATATGACTTAATGTAATTATAGTAGTACCATGACTACTACTAATAAAACTATTATTAAAACATTATTTTTTAAGAAATATTAAGCAGAACAATTATTTACCAGAAAAATGTAAACAGACATTTTTTGAGGGAAAAAAAACATAAATATATAATTAGACCTGCTTTCGATTATTAAAATTGAATGAAACTATTAAAATGGAATCCAGAAAATGAATGGAAAACACAGAATTTGGTGAAAATAAAACTAAACGAGAAAAAAATAAAGTGTTTTTCTTTGGGCCGTAAAAATGTATTTGTTAAACTACTAATAAGCTGCTGGTAAACTGGTAAAAAAATAATTACACATGCCACACATTACACATTTTAACCATTAACACATTTTCTAAAAAAACATATTCATAAAGAAATTTGGAAAACAAAAAATGGAATTTGGGGGAAAAAAATAAAACTTCACAGGGCTCTATATATTTATAAATCCATCCATCCATCCATCAATCCATCCATCCTACTCTCATTCTTTTTCTTTCTTATTGAGTAACCCACTTACACATATAAACACACACACACACACACACACACACACACACAGAGCAGCCAACTTAAAAGCAAACTTTCATCACTGTAGTCTGGAAACCTTGGAGACAGCAAACATCTGATAGGGGGAGGCTCAGAGGAAGCGGAATGCTGTCTGTGAACCCCATTTGACAGAACTTCACAGAACTCATACTCACCACTCCAACTCCAAAAACCCCATCTCCAAACAGAATACACAAACCACTCCTCAACCTCTCTAGGCCGTTTACCAGAAATAAAACCCTTCACACTGACTAACAAAAGCACTTGCTAGCAAAGTGAAAACCAGAGTGTCATCAGAGTATTAGAGAACAACAGTGATTTTGCAATCAGCAGGCTTACGCAGCATTACATCTCTACAAGAAAATATTACTACATTATGCAACTTCAATTAAAAATACGGCAGATTTCTTGAGTTCACAGACGGCCGCTGTCCCCAGCTGTCTCAAAAACCAGACATGTGAAAGTGCAGGATGGTTTAGAGGCATTGCTTAGTTTGTGCTGCCGCTACAGCCACTGACAAATGACAGAGACAGCCCTTCACACATAACTACAGATTGACATAAGACATTCAAAACAGATTCAAATCATTCCAGAGATATTTCCTATTTTCCTTTAGAAAGAGTTGCTCTTGAGAAACAAAAGAATAAAATGGTATTCTGCAACTTCACACGACGGATTGCTGTTGACAGGCTGCTCACAACATTCAATCTACCTTGAGACTGAGAGCAAAGACTACCCACCGAGTCACGCCGGTCGCTCACAGTTATGTTGCCTGCAGTTGTTATTTGGCTCAGGGAAGTTATGAAGATACAGCCACTATATTGTTTATGGACTTCTATGGTCTCTCTCTATTGGTCAAGGTTACAGGAATATTCTGGGATCAGTACAATATACACTACCAGTCAAGAGTTGCTGAACCGTAAGTTTTTAATGTTTTTTTTTTAAATAAGTCTCTTCTGCTTAACCAAGCCTGCATTTCTTTGATCCAGTACAGCAAAAGCAGTAAAATTATGAAATAGTTTTACTACTTAAAATGACTGCTTACGCTTTGAATATATTTTAAAATGTAATTTATTCCTGTGATCAAAGCTAAATTTTCAGCATTGGAAATTATAGAAATTAATACTTTTATTTAGCAAGGATGCTTTAAGTTGAAAAAAGTGCTGAAGACATTTATAATGTTACTAAAGATTTCTATTTCAGATAAATGCTGACCTTCTGAACTTTCTCTTCATCAAAGAAAAAAATTCTAGACTGTAAAAAAAACAATTTGTTGAGTCAATTTAAAATAATTTGTAACCTTGCTGCCTTAAAATTTTAAGTTCAGTCAACTCAAAAAAAATGTATTCAACCTGAAATGTTAAATTATACTAAGTGACAACTTAGATATTCGAATTGAATCAACTTAAAATTTTAAGGCAGCTGGGTTACTTACCCATCTGTTAAGTTTAGCAAACCCAAATATCTAAGTTACTTAATACAACTTCACATTTTAAGTTGACTAAATTTATTTTAGCTGACTGAACTTAAAATTTGAAGGCAGTGGGGTAATAAATTATTTTAAGCTGACTCAACAACTTGTGTTTTTTATTTTTTACAGTGTACTCAGCCGTTTTCCACATAAAAATATTTGTTTTTCAAGCAGCAAATCAGAATATTAGAATGATTTCTGAAGGATCATGTGACTGGAGTATGAACGCTAAAAACTCAGTTTAGAATTCAAAGGAATAAGTTACATTTTAAAACATATTCAAAACGAAACTAACAAATTCTAAGTTCCTTGCTATTTGTGGAACAAAGCTTGCATGAAAAGGAGAAGAGGGCTGTAACCTGTTTTTTTTTTTTTCATCATTTAAATTTCTTTTTCTGAATGACATCATGATAAAGAAGTGAAGAGCTAATTAGGTGTCCACTTAGTTTAACTTTCAGTATCCCATTAAAATAACAGTTACTGTTTCCTTTAATTATTAGGTAAAAGTTACAGTATATGGTGCTATAAAAAGCAGCATAAATTAAATAAACTACACGTCTTTTGCATAATGTGTACCCCAGAAACTGGAACTGTACAAAATGAAATCTTTTTGTGATTACATTACGTTGGTAAGCAGATCAAGCTCACCTAACTTTGTAACCTAATCCTTCAAAAAAATGGAGAGATAGAAATGTCATGTTCTGCAGTTGCCTCATTCAACGTGAGGCAGAGATTACAACAGCGCACATGTTTGCCACTGACTCTTTGATTATTTCACTATTCACTTCATTTTTCCAATTCTCTGCCCTCAGTAGGAAAGATACACACAAACGGATCCATTTTCTGTCCCCTAGGATGATTTAAAAGAAAAATCTTTAAGACGCATTATAATAGTTTGTGGCTCTTTAATTACTTTTTTTATTTTAGAGTGCTGAAAAGTTAATTGTGACAGTTTGTTTTTTTATTGTTTTGTTTTAGATTAGTCTCTTATGCTCACCAAGGCTGCATTCATTTGGTGATAAAATAACATTAATAGTGTGAAATATGACAATTTAAAATAACATTTCTACTTTAAAATGTAATTTATTCCTGAACAGCTGAATATTTTGCAGCCATTACTCCAGTCTTCAGTGTCACATGATTTTTAAGAATTCATTCTAATATGCTGATTTAGTGAAACGTACATTATCAATTTCAAGAGCAGCTGTGCTGTTTTTTTGTGGAAACGGTGATCATTTTTAGGACTCTTTGACGAACTGAAAGTTCTTTTTACATGTCTCACAAAAATACTGGACATTTTTACATTTGTGACCTTGGACCACAAAACCAGTCATAAGTGTCAATTTTTCGAAATTTAAATTTATATTATATAGCTTTTCATTGGCATATGGTTTGTTAGGACAGCACAATATTAGGCCAAGATACAACTATTAATATATATATATATATATATAGAGAGAGAGAGAGAGAGAGAGAGAGAGAGAGAAAATCACCTTTAAAGTTGACCAAATGAAGTTCTTGGCAATACATATTGCTAATCAAAAATTACATTTTGATATTTTTACAGTAAGAAATTTACAAAATATCTTCATGGAACATGATCTTTACTTAATATTCTAATCATTTTTGGCGTAAAATAAAAATTAATCATTTTGACCCATACAAGGTATTTTTGCCTATTTCCACAAATATACCCATGCTATTTAAGGTTTTGTAGTCCAGGGTCACATTTAGCAAACAATAATAATTTAATATTGTTAAATGTAACGTCTGTTTTTCATTTAATAACTACTGATTTTAGTGTTTTATTTTTTGTTTATTTAGATAAAACAATCTTTATCATTTATCAGTTGTTGAATCAAACAAAAACAATCAAACAAAACAAAACAAAAAACAAAACAAGACAAAGCAAGACAAAATACAAAACAAAAAGCAAAACAAAAAGCAAAGCAAAGCAAAAACAAAGGATAAAACAATCAGTCATTTATCAGTTATCGGGAAAAACAAAGCAAAAAAAAAAAAAAAACAAGGTAAAACACAAAATAAAATAAAACAAACCATAAAAAGCAGAGCAAATCAAAAACAAAGGATAAAACAATAAATATATAATATAAATAAAAAACAACAGCAAAAAGAACTAAATAAATAAATAAATAGAAAGTTCTTTTGAAAGATTTTCTGATTTTCTGTAATTGCTTTTTGGAAAATGCTTTTAATACAGAATGTTGCATTAAACTGTCTGTACAATAGCTTAAGTCAAACCATAAATAGCTAATAATAAGACATATGAAAACAATAAATATCACTTCTCTGACACTTCTCTTACAATCGATTCTACTAACATGAGCAACCAGTCAATCTAAAACTCAAGTGCATAATGGATGATCCTCCATCTCAAATATTCCCAAACCCTAGTTACTCACTCCATGGTGGTCAAGCATTAAGGTAAAATGCTAGTCTCTACACGACTAATCTCGTATCTCGTAAAGATAAAGCTCGCCCCTTGATTAATTATCCCTCATCTAATTATGATAAACCCAAAGAGCTGCTCAGCCCATATGTCCCTGATGTAGTAGAGGAAATCATTAAACATGACGACGAGTGACCTCAAGGACAGACGAAAAGGTGAACTCTAAAATAAACATCTACTGTAACTCCTTACAAAAGAAACTTACATTTCAAATAAAGACCAATGTGTGGTGTTTTGCAGCTAATTCCATGGCTGTGGAATCTGGCTCAGGTTGTCTGCTTCCAACAACATCCAGATCAACAATAATTAAGGATGCATGCCACGGATCGAAAAGCCTGTTTAACATGTGCCTGAGCACGGATCAGAAGGCCAAAGCTGGCGTATTGGGCTCAGCTGAGACAGCTAAGGAGATCACATCTTGAAGATGGGCTCCAAGACCTGTGGGCCAAGGAAAAGTAAGGCAAACAGGATTGGCCAATGCAGCCAGGCAGTAAGCAATCGGATCAGATCAGGGAAACCAGCATTATCTGCACAAGCTGTCTGGTGAACTGGAGCGACAGACAAACATCTGTCATGTGTCGACATTTCGCCTTCCCTTTGGTATGTGGTCCACTTGAGATATCTAACAGAAAGGAAATATGACAGAGCAGAGGGGGGTCTCAACAACACTTTTCATTCACACTTCACCACCTCAACCCTCCCCCACCTCCACTTTTCCCTCATTTCATAGGTGATAACTCATTACGGCAGACCGTGCTTCAATAATTGGAGCGGAAAGTGAAGGAATAAGGCTTTGACACTTAATTTGACCTGCTTTGTATTTCCCTCATATCTTCAGGATCTGCATAGCTTTCATTATGGATCTAGTCAGAGCTTGTAGACGAGATCATTACAGATCCTGAGCTGCCAGTTAAGGTGACCAACGCTGAGAGAAGGTTGCTGTACATATAATGTCTCCTTTGGAGTGTGTTCACTCACTAGCTGGATGTTCAGTTATTTCTGGGCTTCATGGATGTATTTTTAAGCTGAAACTCTCTTTCAAGTCCCCTCACCTAAAAGAGTTTTTACCTGCTCATGCAGGTCAGCTATAGGGTCACTGAGTGATGGAACACATTAAAACAGTGAATTTCAACAGAGGTAGTGCTTACAAAAACAGATAAACACGTAGATAATTCTCAAATTAATCCATTAAACACATATAAAGAAAAATATAATGAAAAAATCTGGAATGTACAACACATTTGTATTAGATTAATTATAGTTTTTGGTTTTTTTTGGGAGGGGGTATTATTTATAGGTATAGGATATTGGACATATTTCAGAATACTGGATATTTTTACGTGTAGCAAACAATAATCATTTAAATGTTAAATGTAATGTCTGTTCTTCATTTAACAACTACTGATTTTAGTTTGTAGTGTTTTTATTTAAATAAAACAATCAGCCATTTATCAGATAAAGCAAAAACAAAACAAAACAAAAAAATCAAATCACAGCAAAAACAAAGAATTAAACAATTAGCAATTTATCAGTTATTAGCAACAAAGCAAAAACAAAAAAGCAAACTAAAAACCAGACTAAATAAAACAAAACAAGACAAGACAAAAAAAAAAAAAAAAAACCAAAAAACATAAAAAGCAAAGCAAAAACAAAGGATAAAACACTCAATTATCGACAACAAAGCAAAAGCAAACTAAAAACCAAGCTAAATCAAAAAAACAAAAAACTAAATAAAAGAAAGCAAGACAAAACACAAAACAAAATAAAGCAAAACATAAAAAGCAAAGCAAAGCAAAGAATAAAACAGTCACTTAGTTATTGGCAACAAAGCAAAAGCAAACTAAAAACCAAGCCAAGTCAAAAACAAAACAAGACAAAGCAGACACAAATAAAATAAAACAAAACATAAAAAAGCAAAGCAAAGCAAAAGCAGTACAAAACAATCAGCTATTTATCACTTATCAGCCATGAAGCAAAAATAAAACAAAAGCAAACTAAAAACCATGCCAAATTAAAAACAAAACAAAACAAAATATAAAGGAAGGCAAAAACAAAGGAAAAAACAATCAGCAATTGATCAGTTACCAGCGACAAAGCAAAAACAAACAAACAAACAAACAAACAAAAAAACTAAAAACCATGCCAAATAAAACAAACAAGACAAAGCAAGACAAACACAAATAAATAAATAAATAAAACATAAAAAGCAAACAAAAACAAAGGATAAAACAATCATTGGCAGCTAAACAAAAGCAAACTAAAAACCATGCCAAATTAAAAACAAAACAGGACAAAGCAAAGCAAAAACAAAGCACACAGAAACGAAAATCTAAGCAAAATGAAGACGAAAAGAGAGAAATGGAGGACGAAGCTAGTGTCTTTTCTACTGGCAGTGCCAGTGACTGTTGTATGCCAGCTGCAGTTGGCTGTCAGTTGGTTGGGGGGTCTAACAGTGAGACAGCTGGTGAAGTCCCATGTAATGACATTTCCACAGTGAGACAAATGTCACTCCAGCCTGTTCCTGTGAGTCCCACAAGCCGTAATGGCTGTCTACTCATCGCACAAAATCCTTCTCCGTCTTCATCCACCTCGAAACACCTCCACATATCTCAAACAATCTTGACAGAAACGAGCAACGCCATGGAAAGGGAGATGCTGAGGTCACGAGGAAGCTTGGGAGGCACATAGGAAGCTGACAGACAGCCAACCTCATCCACATGCAACAAGCTGCTCAGCACACAATATGACCCCAGGGAGAAGTTTGCCAACCTAATCCAAGACACATAGCTCTACTATATTCTCTTTACCCCAGACTGCACTATCAAACTATAGCCAGAACAAGATTTACATTTTGACCAAGACATTTGAAATGTTGTTTATAATTTACAAACTGCAGTGGGACAGAAAGATTTGCCATGCACAAATATTGTAAATCAAATCACCAGGGATAGCTCAACCAAAAAATGTTATTTATTTATCCTCATGTCATTCCAAATCTTTAAGATTTTCTATCTTCTGTGGAACACTAAAATAATACATTTTGAAAAACGTCTGGGAGATTTTTGGTCTGTACAATTAAAGCCAATGGTATACAATGATGTTTAGAACCAAATGAGAGTAAGACAGGTTTAGAACAACAAAACATTATTATCATACATGGGTTTAAAAGACATATTCCATAATATTAGTGATTAAAGTGCACTTAAACTAACGAATGAAAACAACATTTGAATTGAATTAAGCTTGATAATAGAGCTGCATGATTATGGAGAAACTGAGAATCATGTTCTGAGAATCATGTTTTCTTTCTTTCTTTTTCTTTTTTTTTTTTTTTAAACAGAGATCACAGTTCTCCCACAGTTCTGAACTAAGCAAAATAACATGTAATTTACTAGAGGCTATGACAAATTATTAATTGCCTAATTCCATTAAAAAATGTTTAATTAAATTGAATGAATTATTTATTTTACCTGTTCTATTACTGAATGAATCAGCGTTTTTTTAACAAATCTCTTGAATGAATGATTCAATGACTCACTCATAAATACTTCACTTGTTTCATTACTAAATGAATCAGTGTTTTTAAACAAATCCCTTGAACAAATGATTCAATGACTCACTTATAAGTAGTTCATTTGTTCCATTACTGAATGAATTAGCATTTTTGAACAAATCTTCTGAATAAATGATTCAATGACTCACTTATAAGTAGTTCACTTGTTCCATTACTGAATGAATTAGCATTTTTGAACAAATCTTCTGAATAAATGATTCAATGACTCATTCATAAATACTTCACTTGTTCCATTACTGAACCAATCAGCATTTTGAACAAATCTCTTAAATGAATGATTCAATGACTCATTCATAAATACTTCACTTGTTCCATTACTGAATGAATCAGTGTTTTTAAACAAATCTCTTGAACGAAAGATTCAATGACTCACTCACAAATACTTGGTCCATTACTGAATGAATCAGCGTTTTTGAACAAATCTCTAATACAAATGATTCAATGACTTACTCATAAATACTTTCTTTTGTTTCATCACTAAATGATTTAGTGTTTTTAAACAAATCTCGTGAACAAATGATTCAGTGACTCACTCATAAGTAGTTCATTTGTTTCATTACTGAATGAATCAGCATTTTTGAACAAATCTTCTGAATAAATGATTCAATGACTCATTCATAAATACTTCACGTGTTCCATTACTGAACCAATTAGCGTTTTTGAACAAATCTCTTGAATGAATGATTCAATGACTCATTCATAAATACTTCACTTGCTCCATTACTGAATGAATCTTTTGAATAAATGATCCCAGTACACTGTAAAAAACAATTTGTTGAGCCAACTTAAAATAATTTGCTACCTGGCTGTCTTAAAATTTTAAATTCAGCCGACTTAAAAAACATTTAATCTCTTGAAATGTTAAGTTGTACTAAGTGACAACTTAGATACTTGAGTTGATTCAACTTTAAATTTTAAGGCAGCTGGGTTACTTACCTTACTTTTAAGTTTAACAAACACAAATATCTAAGTTGTCACTTAGTACAACTTAACATTTCAAGTTGACCGAACTTAAAATTAAGGCAGCAGGGTAACAAATTATTACAAAGCTGACTCAACAAATTGTGTTTTTTGTTCTTTACAGTGTACTTCTGTGATAATATAAATGACTGTACAACAGAAACAATAAAGACTGTTTGTAAAGCTGCTTCCTACCTAACTGAATTGAATCAACACCAAAATGATACAAACTGATTAAATGACACATGTTCTAAAGAGATGTATATAGCTGAACTGAACTTGTTTCATAACATTTAACTTTAAAAAAGATATTTTAGCAAAATTATTTTTGAGATTGAGGTTTCTGACATTAAAGCACATTGAAACTGTACTTACCTATTAAAAGTAGCTGCCAGAGGCATTACCAAGATGGCCACCAAGCAAACTTACTTGCCTTTGATGGACTTAGCTGGTGCATAGAATGACTTCAATATGAAACAGTAATGAAATGTATTGTTTACCGCAAAATTCAGCAAGAGGAGATTAGGTTTAATCAAACTACCTCAAAAAGGCACCACATATTTTCCAGGATTACGGTACGAATCCCAGAGAACTTTGGCCAAATGTGTATAAAGGCCTCCACTTGACCGTGTGTACACTGGCATGTAAATTAGCAACAAAGGTAAGAGGCTTTAGAGCTGGTCTTTCTTTGCCGTAGCTTCTTTGTACTAGGCCTTTCATAAAGAGAAACGCTAAACCTTTAATGAAGAGACTTCTATAAACATGATCCAGACTTAATTAAAAGATCCACCGCTCTGAGTCTCCTGGTCAGTGTATAACCGCAGTTATTTTCTTGTCATTCTTCTTCCTCCGGCATTTGAGAATAAACTCCCCATACAGACCGAAGTGCTCACTGAAATAACACTGTCTCTCCTCTACAACTCATTCATCATGGATTCTAATAATTTGCTGTCCTGTGGCCCACGACTAATAAGACCTAATGGTGTTGTGTGTGTATATGTGTGTGTGTGTGAGTGTGTATTAGGATGCAGGAGGAACTGCACCGCTTCGGTCTTTGAATAATCACCCTCTGTGGAGCAACAAAAGGCTGTAGCTCTTCTGGAAAAACAAATAGGCCTCATCAAAAACCACACAGAAGGCTTCTAAGGCATTGGGGCAATGTGAATAGATAAACTGTCAAAGGATAAGGAAAGAATATGCAGCGCCTCACAAAGCCCGCTTAGCTGAAGTCATTGACAGGTATTTATCTGAGACTCAGAAATCTGTTCATGTTGGTCACAAGCACTTTAAGTAGAAAACGCTTTTTGAGGAGAAAATAAAAGTTTTTATTTGGGCTTCCAAAAGAACTGAAGCACACAAAGCCTGCTAATTTATAAGACGCTTGCAGTTTCACATAGGAGTTGAACTGGCTCAAACGATTGTGACCTTTTTCTACAAGCACCCAAAGCTACAGATATCAGTTATCTATAATGAGAAAGCCTGGCTATAAATCTAGGGTTTCACAGGCGAAATTGGAGTGCAGTGGTGCAACAATGGAAACCCAGTGGGCGATACACAGATAGAGAACCAAGCATATTGCACATCAGGGCCCCCCCCCATTAAAGTGATCCACACTGGACATGAATTGAACTCAACTCAACTCAACTCAACTCATGCAGGCAACGGGGGGTAGGTTTCTCAGTAATTGCTTCCTTTGATTAAAAGGGGGATATTACATTGTAAAAAGCTAATCTCACACTATAATCCATACTGATATCATTATAAATGTTTTGTGAATGTAGATATACCAATAAACGTTATGCTATGATGGCCTATAATGAGTCAATGTGCTAATGTGTCAATGTGTTGCCAGATCAGGTGGACAATTTCCAGCCCAAAAGCTCACCAAAACCCAACCAATCCAAAAAAAAAAAAAAAAAAAAACTTTAACTGTCAAAATAATGCGATTGAATTTTATTGCCATGTCAATCAAGGTTGATAAGCACCATTTTAACTCCTTAAAACAAAATGCGACCCTGGACCACAAAACTAGTCTTATGTAGCACAGGTATGTTTGTAGCAATAGCCAAAAATACACTGTATGGGTCAAAATTATCCATTTTTAGTTTATGCCAAAAAACATTAGGATATTAAGTAAAGACCATGTTCCATGTTCCACGCATTGCTAAGAACTTTATTTGGACACCTTTAAACGTGATTTTCTCAATATTTTGATTTTTTTTTGCACCCTCAGATTCCAGATATTCAAACAGTTGCATCTCCGCCAAATACAGTCGTATCCAAACAAACCATACATCAATGGAAAGCTTATGTATTCAGATGATGTATAAATCTCAGTTTCAAAAATAATCTAAAAAAAGATACGTTTCCCAGGTAAACAGAACTAATCAAATTCAAAATGGCCCAATCTGGCAACGCTGCTCATGAATCTAACTACACAGAATGGCTATAAAAATATGTCAGAAAGAAAGTAAGAATATTATGCTAATCCTGTTTTTTATTCATTAACTAAGAATTGGCTCACAACAGTCTTTTGTTAATAATTTGGACTACACTCATCCCACTTTTTGATTCCAGCTTTTGCTGGTTATTTAAATGAGTTTAAATGAGAAACAAAAAGCTAGTCATCTTAGTTATACACTGGCAACCTGTTTCATATTTTAAAGACTGAAATAAAGAAGAACAGGTTCATAAACATATTGTAAAATCAGGTTCCAGCTCTTTCACAGACTTTTTAAGCACTACTTTTGTTATTTTTCAAGGACTTCAATCAGAGATCTCACTTATGAAACAACATCTTTTAAATTCAAAAAAAAAAAAAAAAAAAAAAATGGCAAAAATAAGGTGAAGCACATGCAAAGTATCACTACTAAAGTATGACAAAGTATACTACACTTTCACTATAGTAAAAAAAAAAAAAAAAAAAAAAAACGGTTAATTTTCCTAAGGAATTTGTATGTGTATACTTTTTTTTTCTTTGTTGTTTTTATAACTCTACTGCATTAATGGTTTGATATTTTCTACTGTTTAAGCAAAAAAAAACAAAAAACAAAGATATGATTCGTGAACCCGCAGCAAAGTCCCAGTCTGAATCAAATGACTTGCGATCTGCGCTCCAAAGTTCTGATGGAAAGCAAAAGATTTGTGAAACCGCTCCGAAGTTCCAACCTAAATCAACTGATTCACGAACCCACGTTGAAGTTCCGATTCAAAGCAAATGATTTTTGCGAATCCACAACAAAGTTCCGATCTAAATCAAAGGATTCGCTAACCTGCTCCAAAGGTCCATCTAAAGCAAATGATTTGTGAACCTTCTATGAAGTTCCAATCTAAATCAAACGATTTGCGTACCCACTCTGAAGTTCCAATCTAAAGCAAATGATTTACGAACCCCCTATGGAGTTCTGATCTAAATCAAATGATTTGTAAACCTGCTGCAAAGTTCTGATCTAAATCAAATGATTTGCGATACACGCTCCAAAGTCCCGATCTAATTCAAATGATTCACGATATGCAAAGCTCCGATCGAAATCAAATGATTCGCAATACACGATTTGAAGTCCCAATCTGACATTTTCTGACATTAATGGAAATAAGCGAAAAAAGTTAACAAAATTAAATTAAATTAAATTTTTAAGGGTTTTCCAGGCCTTAAATGTAAAAAAAGTCAAATTCAAGTAATTTAAGCACTTTAGGCACCTTGTACGGACCCTGGAGGAATGTTTTTAACATTTGTTTATACAAGTATTGTTTTATCATTATGAACAACTTCTTCAAAGGAGAGAATGGTTTATCATATCATTTCACAATTATTCACATAGTAACAAAAGTATTGCCCACACCACTGCAGAATACAATCAAAAAATGAAAAACAAAATATGATAGCCTCTACAGATTCACTGCTCTGCAAATAAGGAGACAGTTAGACATCCTAAGTGAAATAATGTTAGGAAAATTATTCCACACCCTCAAGTCATCCTCTGGTCTATCATTAGTTTTTTTCATTATCATTATCCTTTCTCTGCTTAGTCATGCAAAATAAATATGGCAGAGTAGCTATCCTTTATTAATGTGCCATAACTGAACATGAAATTGAAAGTCGCTGCCCCCGGGAGTAAATGGCGAGGGCTAAACGGTGCTAAAAAGCCGCTCTATCGCAACCGGCATCAAACTGTGCTTTGCTAACCGTGCTAACATTTTTCTGATCTAGCCGAAGGCATGGACTTTATTAATGTCCGTTAATGATCTGCGACAAACTTTCAGCTAGAGGCTTGAACCTCGGTGGCACCAGTCAGCGCAGAGAGTCACTGAGTATCCATTATGAATGAGGACGTCCTGACTTTGGGAATTTGGGGGGCTGTACAGTACATATGTCTCATGGGACAGGTTTGCTAGAAAGTGCACTGGAGGGAGAACACAGTATCACCTTCCGTTCTCAGAGACAAAAACACATCCAAGCTGATTTCAAGACTGTTTCACTATGTTCCTCAAGCAATGCTGAGTTAATTATTCTAGCCCTCTTCAGCTAAGGTTTTACTGTGCACATAAACAGAAACTCTTACACAGCTTCTGTATGCAGCTATGACACAACACAACTATGACTGACAGACAGATATATGGAAAGACAGGTAGACAGAAGAACAGACCAAACAAATGAAAGGCAGAGAGACAGATCAAGCAAAACAAACAACAGAGTAGACAAACAGACAGAACAAACAAACATTAGACAGTCACAGAGATCCAACATACAAAAGTCAGTCTGACAGACAGACAGACAGAACAAACAAACAAACAAACAAACAAACACCGACAGAGAGACAAAACAAACAGGATAACTAAACAACAGACAGAACAGCAGACAAACAGAACAAACAACAGAGTCAAGAGAAAAAATGTTAACAAATAGCAGTAGGGCCCTATGATTTCCGAGATGCGAAAAATGCAGGTTGTGAATGACGCAGATGTGGCATTTCATCTACTACACACATACTGAAGTGCACGTGACGCAGTGTTTTTAGCCTCTGCCGCCTCAATATATGAACATGATCTCTAGAACTGCTCTGACAGTCACTTCATGAGCATTTTACCGTTTCTTGTGAGAAAAACCAAAACTACCATCATATTTGCAAACAGAAACTTAAACGTCTTCACAGCAACCCATCAAAATAAAAGTTAGGTTTAACTTAAAGAAACTGTGACGGAAATACATTACTTGATGTAATGATAGTACTACCAATAATAATAAAACTACATCTTTAAGCTTTATTTTTAAGGAATATTTACCAGAAAAATTATTTACCAGAATTAATCTACCAGAAAAATGTAAATACACAACACAGTATTTATGAAAAAAAAAGTAATAATGAATTAGTTTTTTATAAATTAATTATTTAGAGATGCTTTTGAGTTCTACAATTTAATGAAGCCATTAAAACAGAATTCAGAAAATGGAATTTGGAAATTTTAATATTTTAATATTCATTCCATAGGACCTTAAGAATTAAATGTTTTAATAAAATGCAGTTAAATTATGTAAGTTTTGTGATTTCAATTAATCAGTCATTAATCAGTGATTAATAAAATGTAATCTAACCTAAGGCTGTCACTAACGGTTATTTTGGTATTCGAGTAATCTGTTGATTATTCAGGTGATTAATTGGATAATTATAATTTTTTTGTTGCTGTTGTAGTAAAAAAAAATAGACCTAAGTGAACAATAGTTATTAAAATGACTTAAAATACATATATTTAATATTAATGAGGCAATAATAATTAGTTCAAACAAAGTACCAAAAGCAATTAATCATATGGTTTTTTTTAACAAAACTGTTAAAATACATAATATGTATTAAACAATAGAGCTAATGTACAGTTCGCATTATAACAAATGACTGCAGAGGGCGCCAACAGCCTGACGACTACTTTTAGACTTTATTGCACGATCTAATCAATTTAATATTGACTGAAATTAATTCAAATATTTAATATTTGGCGATTTCTTTATAATAGAAAAACTACTGCCACTGTAATTTTTCATGAATATGTGGACATCAAAACACGTAAACCATAGACTGTAAAAAAGGTGTAAACTCAGAGTGAGGGATTAAACTTTTATTTTGAAATCGCGATGAACAGTTAGCATATTGAGAAAGATGATGTATTTTCCTGTGTTTGCGTAGGTTTATAAATAATTTACCTTACAAATCTAATGAAATAGCACATGTTGCATTCCTAGATGAATTTTCTAATAAACCCAAACTCACAACAATATGCAGAAATTTGCCGATTACTCGACAAATGCAATCGAGGATTTTTAAAAAGCCCTAATTTAACCATTAAAACTCAGTCTAGAACAATTAAAATGAAAAAACAGAATCTGTGAAAAAATAAAACAGATTTCATAGGGCCCTACAGTGCACAGACAGATAGAAAGAACAAACAACTGACAGACTGACAGGACAAACAATGGACAGACAGAACAAACAAACAAATAAAAGGCAGACAGATTCATTGAATGACAGACGGAATGACAAAATAAAAGAGAGAACAATCAAAATATAGAATGAGAGTGAACAATCAGTCAAACAAACAATAGACAAACCATAAATGAACTAGGGCAAGTCAGACAGACTGAATAAATGACAGACAGAATGACAAATATACAGGTAGACAGAACAACAGACAGATAAAAATGACAATGAACAATGAACAAAAGACAAAACAAGCGAAAGACCAAACAACAGACAGACAGGTAGCAAAGAAATGACTCTGGCAATTGAAAACTAAACTCAAACTCTCAATGTCACACTGATCACATGCAGACGCACAGCATAAATAAATTAACCTTAAAGACTAGGGACGTTCATTAACTCAGGATTCATTCAGCTGATGACACGGGGGCTGAGGAGACATAATAAGGCCGTTCGTGACACATCGATCCAGCACAATGAGGCAAGGATGGCACAAAGGAGCCTCTGCGAGATTACGACGTAATGAGTGAGTGATCAAACTGAGAGAGACAAAGAGGGAAGGAAAGTCAGAGCAGGGAGGATAACAGGCGAGGTGGTTCGGGAGGTTGGCTGTTTGTCTTGTCTGGTTATGGTGACATGCATGGATGAGTCAAACACAATCTTCTAAGCGAGGAAGCCACAGGTTCAGCCTCCGCTTTGTCTGGCAGTGTTCACACCTACATCTGCCAAGCGCTGGAATGAGAGGGTGAGAGAGCCAATGAGGAGTGAGTAGAGAGAGAGAGTATGAGTCTGAATGCAAACTGGACCACAGAGACCCCCTTGGAACTGATCCGCCAATAAGACTGACATTTGTAGAGTTGGCAATGTGGGGAAAAACTTTTAGTGAGGCAAATTAAAGCAAGACCCCGGTGAGCATAGGAGACCCATGCAAATGCGGTCACTACACCTGCTGATAGTCCAGCACAAACATACAATGACAATTTAAAAATTACAAACAGCTCTACAAATGACTGTGATTTTGCAGTTTTCGAAATACGAATAAATGGACGACAAAATGATACATAAAATATAAATAAAATATTACATAAATATAATATTAATAAACAGCAACAGTTTTGTTAAAATATAATATATTATTTTATTATACAATAAAAATAAAATACATTTGGAAAATGAATGGATTGATATAATAAACAATATTTAAATAAAATATACATCAAATATAATATTTATAAACAGTGACAAGTTTGTTAAAGAAAAGAAAATAGAAAAAAAAATTAAATTAAATTAAATTAAAACTGATTTGGAGAATGAATTGATAGATGTAATAAAGTATATATAAATAAAATAAACATAAAACATCATATTAATCATCATTAAATTAAATTAAATTTGATCTTGAGAATGGATAGATATAAACTATATATAATATAATATAACGTGTGGCAGAGCATCATTGATGTTTACGTTCACCTAATCTAATCTAATCTAATCTAATCTAATCTAATATAATATAATATAATAAATTTATTTGGGGAACTGAATGGATGGATATAATAAACTATATATAAATAAAATATACAAACAATATACTATTAACAAACAGTGACAGTTTGTTATAAATAAAAAATAAAATTAAATAAACAAAACAAATAAGTAATAAAAAATAAATAAAATATGATGGATATAATAAACTATATATAAATAAAATATAGATACAATATAATATTAATAAACATTGAAAGTTTTGCTACATAACATAACATAACATTTATTTGGAGAACTGAATGGATGGATATAATAATCTATATATAAATAAAATATACAAACAATATAATATTAATAAAGAGTGACAGTTTGTTATAAATAAAAAATAAAAAAAAATAAAAAAACAAATGAATAAATAAAACAATAAAATACGATTAAGAATGGATGGATATAATAAACTATATATAAATTAAATATAGATATATATAAAATATAATATAATATAATATATAAGAAAATTTTGCATTATAATTATACCAGGATAGCTGTATCATTGTAAGTATGGACTGCACTGTTATTGTATTTTTTAAAAACGTATACAGATAGTACAAAATAATGAGAGTCAAGTCACTGACCCATCAGTGTCAGTGGATGCCTGTTATATTGGAATGAAGCCTAATCATTTGCATTCTCCTCTTAGGAATAATTAAACCGTGGGCGCCTACCCAGATTCTTGTCCTTTACCTCATATACAGACTCCACCCAGAGCAGAAACAGCAGCCAAATGATCGGCTAAAGCTCTCAATCCTCCAAGAGAGACAAGACATAGAGTATAAATGGGTAATTGGCCACTAATCACTATGGAACCGGGATTACTGGGCATTACAAGTTGGACACAAGCCTTTGCTTAGTATGTATATATGTGTGTGTTTGTGTGTGTGTGTGTGTGTGGCTATGGATGTACAGAAATCCACAAAGCCAAATACACATTTGCAATGCTTGTAAACCTGCATCACTGACCATAAAGAACTATTGTTAAATAACTCTTGTTTTTCCAACTTTCCTGAAGTATACAATCCTCTCTTGTGTAGGTAAAACCAATAGTGTGAGTCTGAACAGTAATTGTATGCTACATTTCTATGCTGCGGTCGGCAGTGCAGCACCTCTCAACTGAAAGCAGCAGGACATCGGGCCCGAGATGCATGAGTGCAACTCTACGCTTTCCAATCGCACAGGATGCCACACGCACAATCGCACTCACACGCAAACACACAAGTCTCTTGAGGTGGGGAAATAGCTGATTAAACCAACTGTGTGCTGAATCTGAATGTTTCTGTCTCTTCTTCACAGTATGACAGATGGGAAAGCGAGGAAAGGAAGAAAGAAGAGATGGTGTGGGCAGCGCGTGAGAAAAAGTCTCAATACAGCTTGCCAAAAACACACTATGTCAGCCAATATCCCAATACAATGTGCTTTTCGTATCTGAATTATGTTCCTTTAAATTATTTGTTTCTTTAGGAAAAACTAAAGGAGATCTAACTAATGGAAAACAGTTAACGGTCTTTACATTCAAACCTATCAATAATAATGCCTCCAGTGACAAAAGTCAAGTGAATAAGTATGCTATCAAACATAAATCAATAATAATACATATGATATATGTTGGAACATCTATAACTGCATATAATCAACTGAAAGAAGTAAAATACATAGCTGTCTAATAATAATAATAAAAACAACAACTAACTATTATTTTAAATTGAGGTAATATGCATTCAGGTCATATTTCTGAATTAGGAAGATATCAAGGTAAACAAACATCAGTGATTAACACATTTGATTGGAATGCCTATAATTGTATATAATTAACTGAAAGAAGTAAAATACTTTATCTTGGCTCCAAAACACATACACACAAACTTTCAGCCAAGATAAATACTTACACACACACATCAGAAATCAAACAGATGGAAAGACAGAAGGTACGGATGAGAGTAGGCTTTTCCATGTTCCAAGCATTTGCATACAAGCGGGTGTGCGTGGGCAGACACACTCTCATACACACAAACACACATAGTACAAAAAAAATCATATTCTCTGGTCTGGCCCAGAGCTTCACACAAGAGTATACACTAGGGAGATGCATGAGTAATAGATGAGTGCTTGTTCTGCAACTAATTAGTAGACTAGTAAAACACTAATATTGCAAATTGATTTTCCTTTGCAAACTTTGCCTAACAAAGGCAACAGTGAAAGGCTTTTGCACATTGATCTCTGAAATGAATTCACAGGGCAGCGCTGTGGATGTGCGACATCGAGATGCATTCACATGCAGCGATTTTCATTCTTACTGATGTATTTATTCTTGTTGGAGACTTGGAGTCATGAATCCCACCAAGATGAGAACCTGGTTTTATTATGGAAGAAAAATTTGGTGTGTTGCAAGAAACTTGGTCACTTGTCAAACCAATATCTGTGTCACTGTGACCTCTGTGCTGTACTGGCATAGTGCATTCTCTCAGCAGCAGGCACTGCTGCCAACAGGCTAAAACTTTCAGTACTTTTTCTGAAAACAAACGTGGAATAAACATTTGAATCTTTTTTTGAAACATTTGAATTTTTTATTAATACACAGTTTATTAGAGGTCAGAAAAGCATGAGATGCTGAAGTTAGCTTATTTTGGAACTGTTAAGGGTAGGGACTTTTACGTTGTTATAAAAAAAAAAATATATATATATATATATATAATAAATATATATATATTTTTTTTTATATATATAGCACTGATAATATATATATTATCAGTGCTGTTCCTTTAAACTTTCTTTTCATCAGGTCTTAAAACAAATTATGTATTATGGTTTTCACAAAAATATAAGCAGCAACATTAGCATATTAGAATGATTTATGAAGGATCATGGGGCACTAAAGACTGAAAAATCAGCTGTAATCACAGGAATAAATTACAATTTTAAAACATTAAAATACTAAAAAACAGATTATTTAAATTGACAATATTTCACAATATTATAGTTTTTGCTGATTTTTTAATCCAATAAAGGGAACCCCGGGTATTAAGACTTGTATGGCTTATTATAAAGTAAATTATGTCTCTCACTGAAATACTCTCTTAAAAATAAAGGTGCTTCACGCTGCCATAGAAGAACCTTTGCTGTCTAAATGGTTCCATAAAGACCCTTAAATATCTGAGGAGCCATTCTGTTTTACAAAAGGTTCTTTGTGGCAAAACATCTTCAGATTATAAAAAGGTAAGAAAAAGATGATTCTTTAAAGAACTTTTGACTGAATGTTTTTTTTGGGGAACCAAAAATGGTTCTTCTATGGGATCGCTTGAGGAACTTTTTAAAGCACCTTTATTTTTAGTGTATGTAGTAGAAAACCAATTATTTTGAAAATGCACATTGTTTTATAATATTTTGGACTATAGGGGGCGCCATTATTTCGATGACATCAAATGGTTGCACTCGGTGAGCTACCGGTGCTACCTGTTGCTATTTTTACCACAACACAACTTGGAAAATAAAATACTGATATGATGACCACAGCTACTGGAAGAGCTTACAGGTGGGGATGGATATAAGCGTAGGCTTACACCAAATGCCGTACCACTGATTTGTCCCCACAAGGAGTCGAAACGCTCCCAGATATCGAGTGAAATCCATGCTGAGAAACTCCTTCAGTGGTCGTGACGTCATGACAAGCATCAGCATGTTTACATCCTACCAGGATGGCATCTAGCATTTCTTGTCTCTGCCATTTGTAAGCTCTTCCAGTTAGGGCTGGGTGATATGAACAAAAAAAATTATCAGTCGATATCAATAAACATCACAATAAATGTCAAGTTTTTATTTCTTTCAAGTTCAAAGGCAGATTTTTGCTCCAATGTGAAAGTTGTAAAAACCAGACATTCTGGTTTTAAACTATTCTTTATGGTCAGAGCATGACAATTCACTTCTTTGAATTCTTTACACTTTTAGGCATTTTTCTTAACAAAATAAATCAAAAACAATAAGAAAAACTATTTCTTAATTCTACATGTTCTAATGAGTAATACTGTCTAAAATCAAGAAACAGGTTTGTGTTGCCTCATAATATTAATAATAATATATATATTTTTCTCTTAGAAATATACATTTGATAGTAGCTTGAGTTAGGATGGAGATGTAGATTTACGTTCATTATCAAAATCAGTAATATAGGTAGAAACTGTAGCAACCTCATTTTTTATAGTGAAATATAGCTTAATCACAAAAAAATACTATAATTATATTCTATTACTCCTCCTTCAATACATTTAATACATGTCTACATTACTAATATAATAAAATTCAACACAAATACCCACATTTCTGACACAATGCCATGGTGCAGTAAGTGCTACTACAGAAAATCTATGGTAAATGATGACGATTTGTAGATTAAAACACCTTCAGACTATATCGTTGTGCAGTTTCTCTCCTGTTCGTCAGTGCTGTGTCATCTGGCTATAAGCAGAGTTATTTGGGCTCTTCGCTGAATTCAAGCGCATCACATTGGATCTCACAGCACTGTTTAGTGGTCACATAACCATGACTCATCAGCGAGTGAACGCATCTGCTCTAGCGCCGCCATCGTTTGAACCTTGAGCCGAGCGGACAAATGGTCCAAATGCTGTGCTTCAAATGACTAGCGCTCTTTTGTTCCACCTATGCCACATAAACATTACATCGAACATTTATCAAACTCTTGTTATCGTTTATCAAGGAAATTTATATTGCGCTATAATTATCGTTATCAATTTATCATCTAGCCTTACTTCCAGTAGCTGTGGTCTATTAAAAGCCTCAAAGGTATCAGGGCTAAAGTGGAGAGAACAAAGACGCTGGTCTTTAGGAAGTTTTATTCATCCATAGGCATCTAAACCATTCTTTTCTCCTCTTCTTATCACTACACTGTAAAAAATAAAAAACACAATTTGTTGAGTCAGCTTAAAATAATTTGTTACCCTGCTGCCTTAAAATTTTAAGTTCAGTCAACTCAAATAAGTTTAGTCAACTTGAAATGTTAAGTTGTACTAAGTAACAACTTAGATATTTGTGTTTGTTAAACTTAATAGATGGGTAAGTAACCCAGCTGACTTAAAATTTAAGTTGATTCAACTCAAATATCGAAGTTGTCAATTAGTATAATTTAACATTTCAAGTTAAATGAACTTTTGCGTTGACTGAACTTAAAATTTTAAGGCAGCCAGGTTACAAATTATTTTAAGTTGACTCAACAAATTGTTTTTTACAATGTAGGAAAGCAGTGAAGACTTACATTGTTTCTCTTTTTACAACCAAAAGCCGCACAATATGGCATTGTATCAGCATTTTATTTTCTGAGTTGCGTCACGGTAAAAATATTAACAGGTAGCGCCTGTAGCTCACAGAGTGCAAACATTTGACGAAATAATGGCGCCCCCCATAGTCCAAAATTTGTATAAAACAATGTGGATTTTTTAAAAATAACGGAAATCTTTTCTGGCTCTACTACATATTTCAGTAAGAGACATCATTTACATTATATTAAGCCATAGGTTCCCTATAAGACACTTTTTTTAAAAAACATTACAAATTCTGAACGGTAGTGTGTGTGTATTTTTAAAAATTTCTCAAAAAAATGCCCCTCACTTGTTCACACCATTGTTTCTAGTACTCAAATCCTTTCTTTTCCTCTGCTTTGACCGGCTAAAGCTCACAGTGTTTGGCAGGTGGATAGTGGGATGTGGAGAGTGTATCTGGGTCACCAGAAGCCATGCATCCCAAGTCCGCCACCAGCAAAGAGAAAAGAGTTCCTTTTCTTTTTCCCCTCTCCTTCTTTAATCTGCCGTATTTTCTCACACGCTCCCTTTCTTGACGGGAGCATCGGAATTTTGGCCCCTTACTCCCAGAATGCAGCGTAAGCTGTTACCAAAGAGCGAGACAGACGTGCGCGGCAGGTGGAGTGGGAGGAAATGATGAAGAGAGAGGAAAAGAAGAAAAACTCATGCGGGAATGAGGCTGGAAAAACACGACAAAGGTAGGTCTTCCTCTGCTTGTCACTTTCCTTCACGGTTCTTTCTTCACGTCCCTTTCGTTTCATCTCTGCCTGTAGCAGGTGTGTTATGTTGATGCGTGAGTAAGCATCATACACGCCCTGAGAGCTCTCTACGTTTAAAATAGCTCTGACTGGAAAACAAGAACACGCTTAAAACATTCGCCTCAAAAACGCACCTGCACCTCCCACGGGCGACCCTGATGTATTTCTACTCTCAACCCTCCTCCTGCACATTTGCTCCTTTCCCACTCTGTTCTTTTTTTGGTCCCTCTCATTTGTTTAAAGCCACTGATTTGTCTGTGGGAAAGCGATGAGGATGAGAGAAAGAGAGAAAGTACAGAGCTAGCGCAAAATATCACTATAATAGTCATACTTTGAATATTGACACCGCTATCCAGCAAAGTGAATCAAATGATCTTTGAATTACTCCTCCATTTAAGGCTGCTGTTTTAACAACCTCTCTAATCTCTTCCTCGGTCCATCTATCCCTAGCGAGGCGCGTCTCAGAGGGCTTATTAACATCGAGTTTACAGCATAAATATAGTCTTGCGGTAGACAAACGCACACCTGACATACAGCACGCATGCACAAACACACACTCTTACAAAGAAGCACATAATTGCTAATGTAAGTTTATATTAGAGAAAAAAGAAAATCACCTAGAATTCTTTTATTTAGATAGAATTTTTTGCACAATAAGTACAGTTATTTTGAATAATTGCAATTTGAAGGTGATTGCATAATAAATTACAACAGGCCTACTGCTACCTGTTTGCAGATAAAGCAACTAAAAGTCTTTTTTTTAGTGATCAGAGGCAAAATGAACAAAGAAAAACCACTGAGCAGAGTTCAGCTATATGCAAATGCAAAGCTGCCGCTAGTGTAATACAGCTACTACCAATGTAGCACAGCTTATGCACTGCATTATAAGAATGGCAACTAGCATCAAACAGTGCTGTGATTTTCAGCAATTATATGGTATCTTGACTGAATGGTAAGGCTCTGCACAGGCAGGAACTCTTTGGACGGTTTCTCACAAGCAACACAAATAGCACTTTTTACTTACAGTGATTCAACTCACAATTCATTTGGATGAATTTAACATTAGCATGTTACTAATCAATATTTTACAGAAAAACCTGCTGTATATAGGGCCCTATAATTTCCGCTGTGCGGAAAACGTGGATGGAATTACGGGATTAAGAAACTGAATTTACTGTATAAAACGGAATGTCACGGAACTTGCCAAATTTTTGAACAGATAAATCAAAAGTAGGTCAGTACACCTCAATCAAAATGCGATATGGCCTAGTGTCTGTGAATATTAAGATGCAAAAATACTACTGAAATATGAAACCTGCATGTTCTGCGTTTCTGTGTTAATGAACGGCAAAGACATGCTGTTTCATTTACTACACGCACTGAAGTGCCTGATGCTCTCTGCTGCCTCAATATATGAGTACATGAACACATGAACATAATCTCTAGAAATGCTCTGAGAGTCACTTCATGAAGATTTTACCATTTCCTTTGAGTAAAACCTATGGTCTTGTTATATACATACAGTAACATAAAGGTAATACCTGTCAAAATAAAAGTTTAATTTAACTTGAAGAAATCATGACATAAATATTATTTAATGTAACGACAGTACTACTACCACTAATAAAATTACTATTTAACATTATTTTTAAAGTAGTATTTATGAGAAAAAAACATTTAGTTGAATTTATTTAGCAGAAAATAACACAGTATTTCTAGGAAAAAATATATAAATCAAATAATAATACAAATATTTTTCTATACAATCAATTAGCTCGGATATGATTATTAATATTTAATGCAACCATTAATATAGAATCCAAAAAATGAATGGAAAATGGAACTTGTTAAAAATAAAACTAAATTTGATTTTTTGTTAAACCTTTAATACATTGCTGTTTAGTATTGTAAGTTTAATTAATTAGACATGCCATTGATTAATAAAATTTAATGTCATTATTAAAACAATGGAATCCAGAAAAAAGAAATTAGAAAAAAAAGAAATTTGGAAAAAATAAAACAGATTTCATATGTTTTTGCTGGGAAATGTTTGATCAAGCAAAGAAAAGAATACAATATTTGTATTAAAATTGGTATTAAAATACAGTATAAACACTAACATTCAAAAGGTTTGGGGTCAGTAAGATTTCATAAAATTGTGACAGGACAGTAAATACTTTTACATAAATGCTAATCAACTTTCTATTAAAAAGTAAAAACCTCAAAGTTTTCCCATAAATATGGATACGGATAAAATATGGAGTACAACAATTTTCAACACTGATAACAATAAGAAATGATATCAAAATAGTAATGCCTGCTGAATATTTAGTTTTGCCATCACAGGAATAAATTACATTTTAAAACATATTAAAACAGAAAATTTGTATTTTAATTTGTATTAATATTTCACAATATTTTTACTAATTTAATAAATTAATAAATAAAGTAGCTTTCTTCTGAAAATATTAGAAATAAATCTTACAACCCCAAAATTTTGAACGGTAGTGTTCATTTGATCAATATTTGCTGACCTCAAACTTCTGAACTGTAATGAACTTTTGATTAATATTTTAATCATTAATATAAATCAATACATTTATGTGTTGATGTTATATACTGGTTTTGAAATTTTTTTCAATTATGCAGTGATTTGAAAGTTTTCTACCGTTACACACAGTATTCTCTTTGATATCTGTGATATTCCTTACTATTATCCCCACAGCCGAAAACCCTTTAGCTACTAGCTCAGTAGGGGGAAGACTTGAGTTTACACACAGCAGGTGTTCTCAGATAATGAACAGGACATCCAGTCCACCATGCTTTGTGTCGGTCTATATGCGACAGTCTCAATCACGGCCCATCCAGACTGACTCTCCACAGTCTGTAATCAATGATGTATTGAAGCAATGCAGTGAAATAAAGGGCTCTCTAGATTCATGTCCATGAGGTCACTGCCTTTAAAAACACCACTGAGAACAATTGGGAAGTTGTTAACCGAATCGCATTCTTCTCTTAAAAGGCTGTTCACTAATTTACTTTGTCTTACGGCTACTGTCGCTGATGTGCTTTGTCTCGCTCTCAAACACTTTAGGCTTTTCTTCTCTCTGAAGAATTGACTCACACTTCGGTTGTTAAATCACACGCGCAAATGAATCACACACAAATGCAGAAGCCCCTGCCTCCCGTACCCAAAGGCGCATTTTGACAGTTTAATATGTCAGAAGAAGGAGATGTTCCTGACCCAACAACCGTGATTTCTCACAAAGCAAATTCATTCAAGCTCTCGTGTCCTGAAAATGCCATTCCTACAATTCTCAGCCTTTCCAACTGTCCTAAAAAATGTTTACAATGTCATCTGACAGTCCTTTGACCTTTTTGACCTAAACATTCCTCAACAATCTAATGATTTGAATACTGAACGTCAGCTTTTTGCAGTGGTACTACATTTGTATTCTTTAGAATCACCACTTATTTCCTGTTTCCTTTACATCCTATTTGATTTGACGCACGAACATAAACGCTTACATTCACATAAACACACATTCAGCCTTTTCAGTGTTTGCCATCTGGGTGGAGATAGTAAATAGAATCAATCTCATTAGAAAAGCATTGACGGCTGAGACAGCAGAGCCGCCATCGTGAGTACAGCTTCCCTGGTTAGTAATTCAATAAGTGGTTCATAAGCCCCCGCATTAATTTAATTCGATTAGGCAATTTTGTCTCTTGATATCTCTGGTCCCTTTTCGTGGGGAGAAAGGATTACCCATCAGGCATCGCTTTGGGTCCGCCACATCTCTTTATGATGCGGAGGCCACTGATCCATGACTACAACGACAGTATTGAGCAGCGGGTCAATACAACAACAAATCTGAGTGAAACATCTGGTTAAAGTACCTACAGGCTTAAATGTTGAGCTAGTCAACAATCCTTTGAAAAGTAATGTTCAAGGAAACACAATGCATTAAGAACCAGAGAGTGTAAAACTTTTGGAATTTGAAGATCAGGGCAAGTTTAACTGATTTTGTCTTCTGGGAAACATGCAAGTATCTTCTGTAGCTTCTGAAGGGCAGTACTTAAATGATATTTCGGCAAAAAAAGAAAAAGATACACATCTTCATTCCGTTCAAAAGTTTTCACCCCTCGCCTCTTATGCATCGTTTTTCCTTCAGGAGAATCAGTAATGCAATAATAGTTGCATATGAGTCCCTCAGTTGTCCTCAGTGTGAAAAGATGAATCTCAAAATCATACAGTCGTTGAAAAGGGGTCAAATACACAAACATGCTGAAAAAACAAAGAATTTGTAGGACCTGAAGGACTTTTCTGAAGAACAGCAGGCAGTTTAACTGTTCAGGACAAACAAGGGACTCATAAACAACTATCACTAAACAAAACAAAACAAAACAAAAAACAGCTGTGAATCATTCAGGTAACAACACAGTATTAAGATTCAAGCGTATGTAAACTTTTGAACGGATCATTTTTATAAATTCAATTTTATATTTATAATATTATTTTCTCTTGTGGATTACATGTAAACATCTTTTATGTGAAATATCAGTACTAAATAAAAAATAAAAAATGGATTTTGTATGATCTCTCTTATTTTGGTAAAACAATTAACATTTTGCAGATTCTGCAAGGTGTATGTAAACTTTTGACCTCAACTGTAGATCTAAGATAACTTGATGGTGAGTAAATCATGGGGTGATTTTCATTTTTGCATGAATTATCCCTTAAAAATCTCACAGCGTGACTTTCTTATTTAAATCTCAAAATTACCTATTCTTCTTCACTCCAAGGTATAAACGGGTTTTCATCCAATCCAGTCCACTAACTTCCCAATTACACATACAAATTGGAAGTCCATGACACCGAATCAAGATTCAAGCTTCACCTATCCTGTATTTACCTCGTTTGCTCCAATTTGCAGCCAGTTTCATCTGTCATATGCTTCATCACCCTCCAAACCACTACTAAATTCATTGGGGACTGAAGTAAATCAATCTGGTTGATAAACCTGCAATTATAGTCTCCTCTGCTGGACAGATGAAAGAGAATCTTTTAGAAGGGTCGTTAAGCTCATTTTCTGAAATCAGTGTTACTTTGCAAAGAAGGCCGAACAGACGTTTGGCACATTTCTGCGGAGAGATGAAGGCTTTGCCTCTGTCCATTCCATTTGCTTTCCAAACACCATCCTTGCTCTCTTTTCATGCCCTAAGCTTCAAGCTCTTTTCTTTTTCTCCCTCTCGTTTCTCAAAGTACAAAGTAAGCCGCTGAGATATATGTGGAAATGATATATAGCAAGTGTGCGGAACTGTCACAAGGGCAATAGAAGTTCTAGAGAAAGTTACTAGCAACTTACAAATCAAAAAAGAACAGAAACACCGGTCCTTACTAAATGAAATCAACATTCTTAGACAGTTCGGTATCTGACAGGATGATATATTGTGAAATGGTTTATATTTATGAGTGCCAGAGGAAGTAAAAGTGAAATAATTAATCAAGGTAACAGAGATGAATGTTAATTACAGCAGAATCTTTTGCTCATTTGCTAACTCCATATCTCTGGCAAACCGAAGAACAAAAAGGTAAATGGTGAATAAAATGAAAATTAGTCAAGAGCTCAGTGTTTAACCCTCTCTGTTAACACTCATGAAATTACTGTGATGAATTGACCAGCACATCATGTAAGTAATTCCTTTAAAAAAAGTTCCATCAATTGCAAGCCTAGTCTTTTCTCTAAACTTTAAACCCACCTGGCGGCCAGATCAGTGTGCTCTCACCTCAGGAAAGATCAGGCGGGCTGTAATCTAATTACTGAAGCAGTGCAGCCTACATTACTGACTAGCTGTAGCTGTGAAGTTTGTTCTGCAGTCGTGCTGAGAGGTCCGGCTGGAGTGGACAGACCTGCTCCACACTCATTAAAGCAGCTAAGCACCACCTGGGCTCTGCTCTCAAAGCTCACTAGACTGGACATGCAATTAAAGTATTAATTCAACCACAAAAGCCAATTCTGTCATCATTAACCTTCCTGTTATTTTGCAGAATGTCTGAGCTGCTCTTTTCCGTACTGAATGGGGAATGGACTCAATCTGGGATGGACTCATTTCTTGCACAAACAATTAAGGTGATCAAAATAAGCTTACTAGCATCATTTTTACTTAAATAAAAAAATAAATACATAAATAAAAATTATACATTTCACACAATTATACTAATACATTTTAAAGGAGAAGTCCACTTCCAGAACAAATATTTGCAGATAATTTTCTCACCCCCTTTTCATCCTAGATGTTTATGTCTTTCTTTCTTCAGTCGATAAGAAATTATGTTTCTTGAGGAAAACATTCCCGAATTTGTCTCCATATAATGGACTTCAATGGTGCCCCCAAGTTTGAACTTCCGAAATGCCGCTTCAAATGGCTCTGAACGATCCGACCCTTCTTCCTCGGCTGGGATCGTTTAGAGCCATTTGAAGCTTCATTTAAACTGCATTTTGGAAGTTTAAACTTGGGGGCACCACCGAAGTCCACTATATGGAGAACAATTCTGGAATGTTTTCCTCAAGAAACAATTTCTTATCGACTGACGAAAGAAAGACATGAACATCTTGGATGACAAGGAGGTGAGTAAATTATCTGTAAATTTTTGTTCTGGAAGTGGACTTCTCCTTTAATACATAAAAAAGACATAGAAACACATATGATCTGTTGAATCATTTAGAATCGATTAGTTGAAAGTCTACAAGTCAAGAGCCAACAGTCTACGAAAAAATTACTTTTTTTGAAAACGTAACAGCCAAATAAAAACTGCATTAATCATTGCAATATTCACGGTTGCTTATGTCGCTCAGCTCTACCAATGCTGTTTGAAATCCTTATGTAAAACTATTTCCTAGTCAAACTGTAGCAGCACGCTTAGCTTAAGAACCTTAAGAAAAGAATGTTGCAGTTTAACCTGATCAACAATGATGTAAGTCTTTCACTTCGGTTTTGAAAGCATATTCCACCATAAAGAAACAACCAGCTCTGTGTGGGTGCTTTATTCAAGACTAAGCAGAAAACATAACATAGTATAAACAGTGTTAACCATGCAAACATCGAAAAAAACCACACACACACATATACACACACACTGAATAGCATTATTACTGGTGTGGCCTGCGCTGGAAACTTGGGGCCTCACACTAATCTTGCATGGAGACAGGCCTATTGGGGAAGTGTCAGAGTGCTTGCAAACAGGAGGAACGCTTACACGGACATGAAAATAAAGAAAAGGCGGAAAGGAGGTGATGGGTCCCACAGACCATGCTGGCAAGGAGAGAGACAGACAGAAAGAGAGAGAGAGAAAGAGAGAGAGAAACATGGGAAGCATTGAGCACAGTCTCCTGGAAGTGCTGGCAAGTCAAGGAGATAAAGAGACATTGAGGAACTGCTGAAGGCTTTGAAATAGGGAGGATGGGTAAAGTGAGAAAGATACAGGAGGAGGACAAAAAGGGGAAAGAGACTTTAAACAGTTTTTTGAGGCCCTTCTCATCCTCAGAAGCTGATTGGCTCACCATTGGGGCTGGGCGATATAGCGAATACTCATGATAGATGTACTATGTAGGGCCTTATAATTTCCGCAATGAGGAAAACATGGATGGAACCATGGAATCCAGTCAAAACAATGAAACTTACTGTATAATGCAGAATGTCATAGAATTTGCCATTTGACTTTGGGATGAATAAATCAAAAGTAGGTCAGTACATTTAAACCAAAATGTGAATATTAAGCCACAAAAAGACAATTTAATTATGAATCCTGCATGTTCTGCATGTCTCTGTGTAAATGAATGGCGCAGATGCGCGGTTTGGTTTACACACACATACTGAAGCATACGTGGCGCTCGCTGGGTTTTCAGCCTCTGCCGCCTTAATATATGAACAAAAACATAATCTCTAGAACTGCTCTAAGAGTCACTTTATGAGCACTTTACCATTTCTTTTAAGGAAAACTCTCTTCATATCATATACAGAAACTTGAAGGTCTTCACAGAAACCTGTCAAAATAAAAGTTTGGTTTAACTTGAAGAAACTCTGACAGAAATATAGTGTTTTTATGTAATGCCAGCTCTACTACTAATATTATTATTTAAACATTATTTTTAAGGGATATTTGCCAGAAAGAAAATATTTACCAGGATTTATTTACCAGAAAAATGTAAATACACAAAAAAGAAACAAATAAAATATTTATTTATAATGAAATAAATTAATTAGAGATGCTTTAGATTATTAACATTTTATGAAACCGTTAAAATGGAATCCAGAAAATTAATGGAAAATGCATAATTTGTTAAAAATAAAACTGAATTTGAGAAAAAACTAAAACATATTTCATAGGGCCTTCATTTAATTTGTAATAAATTGCTGTTAAATTGTGTAAGTTTCATAATTTCAATTAACTGGACATTCTGTTTATTAATATTTAAAAAAATAAAAAATAAAAAATTTAACAGAATTTGGGAGGGGGGGGTGACTGGAGAAAAAAATAACAGATTTCATAGGGCCCTAACTATGATATTGCTACTGATATAAAATCAACAAACACTGTGAATACTTAAAAGTTTTTCCATGTATTTTCAAATATTTCATATTTGCCTGTTTTATGAATCAATTTGTCTTTTTAAGAGAACTGATTCAAATCTGATCCAATGATTTGTGTGAAATTTTCATATATTACAATGTTTTGAAAAAGTATATCATATCTGTGTGCATGCATACATGTTGTTAAATTGTTTATAACTGAAACGGATTAAATAAATCTTTGTTTTAGTAAACAAATCAGTGCTGTTTTCACTGCATTTTACTTTTGCTACAGCAACAGCAACATCATGCACAGAAAAAATAAGAATAAAAACAACATCTTCCTTATCCTCAGTTTACTACAATTTGTTTTTTCCCCCTTCTATGTATCTCAAAACTTTTCGCTTTTATCATGACTTTCTCAGTTCACCATCTTATCTCTTACAAACCACTGCAACTTCCATATTTTCTGACCAGGTGGTCTGTGTGTGAGAAAGTTGAATTGCTCCCCTACGACTGAATGACAATCGGGAAACACCATTAAAGAAGATGCCACGCTGTGCCACACAAGGCAGAATAAATCATGCATGCACACACACAAACAAATCTCAGCGAGTGGCACAGAACACACAACTAGTGATATGTGCAACATACTCCAAAAACTCAAACCACTGACAGATCACAAATAGTGCCATATCAGTACCATATTGGTTATCATCCAGTATTTCCATATTTTTACATTCAAATGATCTCACTTAAAAGATAATCCTTATTAGTTAACATCATGTAAGCAAAACGATAAAAAAAAAAAGCTGTGTACAGTTGAGGTCAAAAGTTTACATACACCTTGCAGAATCTGCAAAATGTTAATTATTTTACCAAAATAAGAGGGATCATACAAAATGCATGTTATTTTTTATTTAGTACTGACCTGAATAAGATATTTCACATATTTCATGTTTACATATAGTCTACAAGATAAAATAAAGGTTGAATTTAATGACCCTGTTTAAAAGTTTACATACGCTTCATTCTTAATACAGTCTTGATGCAAAATGATGCATTAAGAGTCAAGGGTGTTTAGATTCTGCAAGGTGTATATAAACTTTTGACTTCAAGTGTATATAAATGTGTTAACCTAGTGTAGAAAGCCTCACCCTTTGCTCATGTATGTGAGATTTGCATCAACTCAGATTATTATGCAAAAGTTCTGCAAAAGCTCCACTTAAAGATTAGGAGAGGTCAAGAGAGTTTTCTCTCTCCTTCTCTGTCAGAGAGCATAAAAGAGCAAAAAAAAAGGGAAAAATCCCAAATCTTCAAACATCTTTTCTATCCTTCAGCAAGGAGAGCGCCATAAAATATACCAACTCTCCATGTCGTAAATACAACCGTGCGAGTCGTTTAACATCCCCATCTCAACAGAGGATCATAGCTACTTAGAGCAGATATCACTCCCCTGCTGCACTGCTGTGATTTAGGACACATTTCAGCTCGATTTCCACAGCTGACACAGTGCTGAAAAAACTGAGGAGAGAGGTAAGGACTCATGTGAATAAATGAGAGCGAGAAAAGTCTGGCCAAGTTGTAGACAAGCTCAGAAGAATAATCATCTCTGAAGCTGTGTGACACGAAACCACACACACAAACACTGATACCGGCTTACACACATTGGGGGAACGTCAGTCACTGCACAGATGGGTATTAGCCAAATGATTTATTCATGAAAAACAGGTATTGAAATATTCTTTGGATTCCATTTCAGGCCAAAATTGGGAAAGTGACAAGCGAGCTAGAGCATGAATAACACAAATGTAAATAAAGCCGAGTCATGGTGAAATATTCTACTAATCTTAGCGGGGATTAGATGGGTCATAGACGTATGCTGTCAGGCACATGGACCGATCAAATAGGAACTGGGATTTTGGGAGTTTGTGGCACCATGACAAATAGTACATACACACAGTATATAAAGTGAATTATATGTGAAAAAAAACAAAAGACTGGACGCTTTCTATTGTGTTGTTACTCTCTAAAACACACAGAGCACAACATCCTGCTCATTCACAAACTGCCAAATGATTCAAATAATTCATTAAAAAGACAAATGAGCAAATTGGTCTGAAAAGAACATTGAAATCAACAGACTGAACTGGGCAGACAACTCTTCATAGAATAATTTTGGATTACTCACTCATTCATTAAACAGAGGGCAAGAACTACCATGTTTTATATGTTAATAAAAATGAGGGATACATAAATCAGCCTAAGTGACCATTCACTAAGCTCCACTTCCTCTGGTTACTGTTGCTTGCTCAGACTGATTTTCAGTCAAACGTGCTTATAAAATGGTAAAAAATTAAAGGATATCATTCATTCATAGACATGAAGGAAGTGTGACATTGCAAAGAATTTTTATCTGCCATAATATGACTGAAACTGTAAAGACTGCAAATCAAAATTTGAGTGAAACGCTTATCACATTTCCTGAAAAGTATAAAGCCTCATTTGAAAGTGATTACAAGTGATAACGGAGTGAACAGAACTGTTCCTAACGTTTATACAGCACATTCACAGTGGTACTGTGAACTCTAGTTACTATCAACACTATGAAGATCTGAATGTAGGATGGGCAAAATATATTGTCTACGATAATATTGTAATTGTTGTTTAAACTATATGCGATTTGACATTAATCGAGTACATCACAAAAAAACAAACAAAAATAAACCTAGAGAGTGAGCTGCGTGAGCACATTTAGAGTTTTCACTGTGCAATTTAGTCTATTAAAATATATAAAATATGCCCCCGTATGACTTTTATATGTCTGTTATATTTATATAATCTAATATAGTCAATATTACACAAACGGTACAGTTAATATCAGTACAAATGCAAATGTGATATGGATTTTATAAAACAGACTAATAAACAAGAAGTTATTATTACCTGACTTATATTTTAGACACAAGTTCTTGATTTTGCTCTATTTTGTCAACGAAAATAATTTCAAACAAAGCCACAGCAGAACTGTCTTGCATCTCTGAGCAACACACAGTAGTGTTTCCTTACTGAATCAATCAACAGTTTGAATAAATCGGTTGAATGAATGACTCAATGACTCACTCATGCAATGATTTGCTGCCACCTACAATTTTAGGTTTATATTTAAAGTATATTTTCCCTTTTAAATTTTTTTCCACCAAAATCATTTTAAATATCACTATTGAATAAAACACCAGCACATTAACATGCTCAGCAAAATATCGTATAATTATCATTATCAACAAAATTGTCATTTTTTTGTCATTATTACACAACCCCACATAAAAGAATGTTTAAATATTACATTATGTTGTTTATTTGAGAATGTGGGCTGACAGTAGTTTAACCCGCAGCATGAATGTCAAGATTTGCGACGATATGCATTTATTGCATTTTTCCAAAAAACTGAGTTTGAAATGATCCAAACACACATATCCAACATAGACTTACATTAGGTAAGAGGTTAATCTCGTCTGAGAAAAATGGCAGAAAGCAACATTTGCTAAGATAGATCGCTAATGTTTGAGAGACAGGATTAGTCTTTCAAAACTATTAAACTTTCAAACTCTCTTTTTTTAGGAAAATGTTCAAAATTAATTTCAAGTTTGATTCAAAATGTGCAGTGATCATGCATTGTTGTTGGTCACAGAGTTTATTTTCTGCAATAACCCTACTGGATTTTTGTTGAGGGAACCAGGGTGATGCTAACATCTGGGTTGGCTTACAAAAATAGTCATCATCATCATCATCATCATCAATGCAGCACCCTATTTAGTGCCACCCACTGCAAAACCAAAATCCTCTAGGAAACACAAAACCAAAGTCGGAACCATGTCTGAGAGGGAGCATTTCTACATCCTCTCTTCTCTTCTACCAGCTTGCCAAACGAATCACTGGCCTGTGGCTGATTGTACCGCACACCTTGATGAGCAGAGACCACCTGGAACATATCTACCACGAGAATACAATGTGGAAAAAAATAGATAAATGAAACAAAAAGCGTGTTATTACCACTTCAGCTGCCCTTCACCAACAGCTACAGAGCGTGCTGGAGGCAGTGTCTTTGTTCACCTCTTCCTTTATTCGGTTTCTGTCTCTCCTTATGTGTCTGTCACGTTCCCCACCCCCACTCGCAGAGAACAAACAGAGACCCAAGATTTCATATCAGTAAGTAGCTCATGAAACTCACCCAAAAAGGCTTATCCACAATATCCAGGCAATATCCACAATATGCGGGCGAAAACACGCACGTCGCCTCTTTTGTTTCATCTCTCTCGGCTCTTAATGAATACTTTTTCACAATACATCAGCAGAGTAAGCGCAAGTCAAAAAGGTCGCATATGCTCTTTGAAGTTTCATAAACGCGTATATTTGCGTGAGTGTTAAAAGCGTGAAAGTCTGAAAGAGTCATGCTAGTGAAGTTCACACATTCAAACAAGACAGGATCATTTGGACATAAGTGCTACTTGAGTAAAAACAAGCGTCTGTTTCAGTATTTTGAAGAGTTTGTGTTTTCACACAGACAGGACCTTCTTGCCCTTGAACTGAATTAACCCCACTGATATGGCATATCCACTCTCTCTTACACACACACAATCCGCACATGGAGAGACACTAATTGGATTTATATTATGCACATGGACAGTTCATGGTCACCTGGGTCTTTGTGATGGCGGGAGTGAAGTTATTGTGAAACAAACACACGTTCCGTCTCTCAAAAGCACTAATGCGTGTTTTCTGATCATATTAACTGAACAACAAAGCCCTTGGGCAATAACAAAAGCCACCAATAATTACCACAGCAGTAACCAGTTTCCACACATGCTTACAACTCACCTTCGTATACAACACACGCTTCACAATCGCAAACAAAGAAAAGTCACTCAAGATCTCTCTGTGGCACTGATCACTAGCGAAGGTCATCCAAGAATGAAAATTCATTTATTCACACTCATTTCTTTTTCTTTTGTAAAACAAAAACTGCACATGTATGAGGAACATCCTGAGAACAAGACTCTCAAGGACAATTCAAGACACATTCAAGGTCACATTCAAGTGTTGCTGAGAAAAACAATTATGTTCTTTTGAATGAATCAGTTGATCCGGATTATAAAACCGGTCTGAATGATTCGTTCAGGAATTTAGCTGATCTGATTTGCAACGGGTAACAGCCCGCGGGACAGCATCAGCAATGAATGAATTACCACATACCGTCTGTTTATCAAAGATATCACGGCTTCAAAAAACGTATGATATTTTATTGACACTTTTATGATGCTTTTGCATCCGTTTTGAAGCCTGAAAGCTGCAGTAACCATTCATTGTAATTGCATGAAAAAGACTGACCAGTACAAAATTTCTCAGTCTGTTTTGACAAAAAGAAAGTCATAGAATATCATGAGAGTGAGTAAATGATAACAAATGTTTTTTGGCTAAATTATTAAATGTGGAAAAGCAAGAAGTATAAACCTGCTGATCCTGTTTGACAACACATATCCTAAAATCGCTTGCTTCCTTTTTCCCAGAAATGACTCACTGACCAATTCATAAAAGATACACTAACACTAAAAAATAAAAAAGAAGGAGGTAATAAAAGAAAATCAAAGTGAGGCGTAACAAAGTGTAACATCTGGCTGCATAATGACTCATGAATGTACACATCATAAAAATCTTGATTTCTCACTAAAACCCTTTTTCTTCCTGTTAACAGGCACTGGACTTTGTAAAACAAAAACTGCACATTTATGAGGAACATCCTAAGAACAAGACTCTCAAGGACAATTCAAGACACATTCAAGGTCACATTCAAGTGTTGCTGAGAAAAACAATCATGTTCTTTTGAATGAATCAGTTGATCCGGATTATAAAACCGGTCTGAATGATTCATTCAGGAATTTAGCTGATCTGATTTGCAACGGGTAACAGCCCGCGGGACAGCATCAGCAATGAATGAATTACCACATACTGTCTGTTTATCAAAGATATCAAGGCTTCAAAAAACGTATGATATTTTATTGACACTTTTATGATGCTTTTGCATCCGTTTTGAAGCCTGAAAGCTGCAGTAACCATTCATTGTAATTGCATGAAAAAGACTGACCAGTACAAAATTTCTCAGTCTGTTTTGACAAAAAGAAAGTCATAGAATATCATGAGAGTGAGTAAATGATAACAAATGTTTTTTGGCTAAATTATTAAATGTGGAAAAGCAAGAAGTATAAACCTGCTGATCCTGTTTGACAACAAATATCCTAAAATCGCTTGCTTCCTTTTTCCCAGAAATGACTCACTGACCAATTCATAAAAGATACACTGAAGATACACTAAAAAATAAAAAAGAAGGAAGTAATAAAAGAAAATCAAAGCGAGGCGTAACAAAGTGTAACATCTGGCTGCGTAATGACTCATTCAGTATGACATCATGAATGTACACATCATAAAAATCTTGATTTCTCGCTAAAATCCTTTATTGCTGTTAACAGGCACTGGACTTTGTTGTCTCATAAGACATTTTTTATTAAACACGCACATTTACATTCCCATGAGGAATACTTCCTATCTCAAAGTAAACAAATGAGATCCTCCACACAAGGTGCTGCAATACCTGGAGAGAAGTACCAGGAAATGATTATACTAGAAGCAGTGTTTGCTCACTCATTTGGCTCCGCTTTACTTTGTGTGTACTATGTGTGTGTGTGGACTGAATAAGAAAGGAGTGCATTTAGACACGTAATACAAGACCTCAGACTAATAGCTACATATAATACACAACCCTACTAGCACAGACCAGCTTTGTTAGGTGTAACCTTGCGCAGTCATTTAATCTAAAAACGAGATATTATTCCCACAGGCATCTCTGGTGTCTCTGAAACACGCTATGCCTCCGATACAGGCGGTTAGGTTCATTATCTCAACAGATTCGATAAACATTTCCACGGTAGACGGGATACCTGATTATGTCTCTGACCTGTGCCCTTGTACGATATGCCCTATTTGACCTCTTTTTTAAGGAGTGAGAGGAAAAAGAAAGGATTTTGTGCGTTTGTGCATGTGCCTCATTATATTTGTGGTGATGGTATGTGAAACACGGGTGAGTGAAAAATCTGTTGTGATGTCTAAGAGTGCCATCTCCAACATAATGTGTATCCGAGCCAAAAAGAAAATATCTATTTGTTACCTTCTGTCAGTTTATCTTTTCAATGATAAAGTCTTTTTTCAAAGAAAATGAAGTCACTTGGAAATAATATAGACAATAAGGAATAGTAACATGAAAACACCCAAGGCAAACAATCTTTTTTTTTTTTTTCTGAGCTTACAAGCTGCAAAATTACATATCTTTGACACATTTCTGCTTCACAAAACATCTACTAAACAGAACACACTATCGTTCAAAAGCTTGGAGTTAGTTAAAAAATACTTTTATTCAGAAAAGATGCATTAAATGGATCAAAAGTGAGCGCAAAGACGTTTAGAATGTTACAAAAGAATGATTTCTGAAGGATAATATGCCAGTGAAAACTGGAAAAATGGCTGAAAATTCAGCTTTGCCATCAGAGAAATAAATTACATTTTAAAATAAAACAAAAAACAGTTCTTGTCAGTTGTAATAATATTTCACAACAATACCGTTGCACTCCATCTTTGATCTAATAAATGCAGTCTTGATGATCATAAAAGGCTTTTGTCAAAGATATTTTAAACTACACTGTAAAATCCAATAGTGTACCTTACTTGTATATAATTAGTTATCTTTACTTAGTTGCTCTACTTACTAGGTTTTATCAAGTTTCAGCTAATTTCAAGGCGAAAAAACAGTTTACTTGCTGCTTTGAGTAAGGCTTACTTAAAATATTCAAGTAGTCACAACAAAACCAATGACATGAATACACCAGTGAGAGGCAGCAGTGCGCTAATGTGTTGCTAATGTGCAACAAAACCACAGAAGAAGAAATGAGGACAGTTAGAGCATGCGCAACAAGCAATGTTTTGAATTTGTGCTGACATTGGTTGGCTCCAGCTAATTGGCGAAGAATTTGCTGAAACTGGGAACAGAAGCAGAGACTGCTTGCATTTTTACCTCTGGACAAAGACACTAAGGTAAGTTATCAAAAAAATAATTGTGTGTAAATGTGTCTTTCTGTCTGCTGCTAATTTTAACTGACTTAGCCCTATTTTGTGCATGGGCTGCATGTAAAGTAGACAAAAGACAAGTGATTCTGTTTACACTAGATGCTTTTTTACTGTCACAAATGTAAAACTTTGTAGTTAGTTTTCTGTTTTGCCCAGAGTTGATGCAGCAAACTCATGTCGATTTTAAGTTAATTTTTTCAATTTACAATTTTATCATCATATATGTTTTAATATGTAACAGTTATTGCCATTGCATGATTACACCTTTGTGGTTTAAATTAAATGAGCTCTTTGTCTCACAGTAATTGTTATTTCTACAGTAATACAGAGGAAATGCTGCTTCCGAATTGATTTTATGACTGTGGCCTCAAATAGATATGTATAGAAATGTGGACACTTTCTTTCTTTCTTTCTTTCTTAATGTAACCCTTCTAAAACATGCAGCTATCAAGGAATGAATGTGTCTGTAATCTAGAATCCACAACACTAGTGTAACTTACTTTTATTTGTCATATTTAGGACAAGTGTTTGTGGCAACTGCCTTCTCTGAACAGCGGTCTCATCAGCACAGGCCTCAGTACATTGGAGGTAAGATATTTCAAGCTAATACACAGCAGTACAGCATTTTTTTTTTACTCAGTAATCACTGTGCTACACTATTTACAATTTCATTTTAAAAAAAGTCTTGCATATGCAGTATACCTCTAACCACTTTTTTTTTTTTTGCAGATTTAGGAGGACACTTCACACCCTACAACCCCTAAAATGTATGTTGCTACGTTAATTGTTTTCAAAATTTTTAAAATAAACAGTTAATGACCTCTTTATTGACACTTTGACAAAAACATTTGTACTGTAACACTTGAATGTCTTAAACTTTTTTTTTCTTTTTTTTTTTCTTCTAGAACCCAGATTTGACAGCACTCCACACCCATCTCGGGCCTTCCTGTTTCATTTTGCGATTACCCCAGATACTTCTACTACTAACCCGCTTTGTAAGTTCTAAAAAAAAAAAAAAAAAAAAAAAAATACCTTAAACAAACACTTAATTGTGGGAAAATGTAATGTGTATTTGCTCTTATATTACTGAGATACTTCTATAAGATTATTGTTGATTATATACCTCGTTCACCCAAAAAAGAAAACTATGCCATTTAATCTCCCTCATGTCATTCCAAAATGAACAAAAGTCATGGGTCAGTAAATGATAACAAATTTAAACTTTTGGTGAACCAGGCAGGACAGATAACACTGACAAATAACCATCACATTGCCCTACTTAATATTGTATTTGTTTGTTTTTTATGCAGGTGTCTGATGTGGATGCAGTCTGGACACTAATATGTGTTGGATTGCTGACCATCATTGAAGATGATGTATTTCTCCAAATCTTCTCTGCCTTGACCCTGTGTCTTCTGCCATCATTGTTCAGGGTACACTGCAAAGAACAGTCTGTAGAATCTACATCAACTGTTTGCTTCTGGAATGTCATTTGGTACATTTGGATTACTGCTACATTTGGATTGACCTAATAGCATGAAAAACACTTGGAGATTCATTCAAAGTGTGGTGCTTTACTTGGGACAAAACAAAACCCTGAAACTAAAGTGACTTTTTGAACTTTAATTATATAATCCATTGGTAACATGTGCAGCCTACCCAGTGCCATACTTAAACTCATCCTCCTACTGCTACCTCCACTTCTTACACTAAGCATACCCTAAATCAGATTGTTGTTGGTTTGTATCAGATTGTTGTTGGTTTGTGTAATACATTACCTTTAACTTTGAATTGTCACTGCCTTAAATTTATGTGTCATATGAATGGAACATTGTTTTCATTCATTTGTAATAGATTTTTGAAGTTACTAGACTAGTTAAATTACTACTATTACTACTTAAATTAATAGTTAGTAATTTAAGTGCTTAGTTGCATTTACTTGAACAGAAATCTTATTTATTTCTAAAACCATGCAAACCGATAGCTTTACATAAACCAAGTAAGCATTACTCTAGCACCAAAGTAACGCTTACTTGATTTATTTAAGGCAATCGGTTTGCATGGTTTTAGCAAGTAAATTAGATTTCTGTTCAAGTAAATACAACTAAGTGATTCTGAGTTACCAGAACTTGCGTGTAAGTTTACAACACTAAATAAACCTTTGTAAGTACAAAATACTGTTCTTATTTCACTTTACTTGCTTTTTTCAAGGCAATCGGTTTGCATGCTTTTTTTAAGTAAGGTTTACTAATTAGAATTTACAGTGTACAAGCAAATTCTAAAACACTCTTTTAAGGGCTTTTTTTGTCACTTATGTCCACTTACTATGGTTATCACCACAGTCAGACTCTCTTATTCTCTTCACTAGACTATTTTCAGCTATTTTCTCTCTGATTCTGTTTTTTTTTTTCCTTCACAAACAAGTAAAGTAGAGCATGTTTGCATCAAAGCCCAAAACTAACAGTCAGTAAACAAATCATTCTACAAGAATGATCCAACAGGGTTTACATTTGCCCAGCTTTTTTTGAGTTATCACCATTTTAAAAACTACTTTCACAACGTTTTAATGTCTATGTGACATTCATCTAAGACTAAAGGTCATCCTGACCCACATAAATAGCCACTAAGCCAGTCTCTACCGAAGAGCCCACTTCATCTTCAGACACAAAGCTCTGTGATTAGAATTTGGTACTGAAAAAAAGAGACACAGAAAGAGAAAGAGAGGGAGCAGTATGTGTCGTGAAGTGTTGCTATTACCGTCTCCATGGGCAACTAAAGAGGAATCCTGCCAATTCTGTGAGTAGGTTGTGTCTGGGAGGGGAGCGCAAAGCACAATCCTTAAGGTATTATTCTAATTCAATGTCTGTCCAAGTCCACGGGAAAACATCCAGAGGAGAGAGAGGAGCATTCAGCCCGCTGACAGCCCAAGAGAGAGCTTCTACCTGGGGAGAAACCCCACAGATACCCTGCCTGCTGGAGATACCACACGTAACAGGGCACCTTAGAATGCATCCATTTAAATAAGCATAACCAATGCCAAGAAAACACCAGGTGCATGCGACAAACCTGAACCTGGGGAAATGAAAGTTGGCTATGGCACAGAAAAGTCTGAGCGTAATAATTTCACTATTTCTCTCAAATCAAACTGGAACAAATTTAAGTCTTAAGTCGGATCAGGTAGTTTCATATAACTTAAATAAAATAATTCATAAAAATGGGTCAAATGTGACCCTGGACCACAAAATCAGTCTTAAGTAGCACAGGTATATTTGCAGCAATAGCCAAAAATACACTGTATGGGTCAAAATTATCTTTTTTTTTTTTTTATGCCAAAAATCATTAGGGTATTACGGAAAGATCATGCTCCATAAGGATATTTTGTAAATTTCCTACCGTAAATATATCAAAACTTAATTTTTAATTAGTAATATGCATTGCTAAGAACTACATCTGGACAACTTTAAAAGCTATTTTTTCAGATTACAGATTTTCAAATAGTTGTATCTCAGCCAAATAACAAACAATACATCAATGGAAAGCTTATTTATTCATCTTTCAGATTATGTATAAATCTCAGTTTCCAAAAAATTCACCCTCATGGCTGGTTTTGTGATCCAGGGCCACAAATAAGCAAAAATCAAAAGCCTACCAAGTTTTGTTGTGCACCAAGTGCAAACATCTCTTTCTCTTACTTGATAAATGCATCTAAACAATCCTGCTCCACATACTAGTTTGTGTGAAGCTGAGAAAGCTTAGTAGGAAGCATATGCTCATAAACTCATAAACATGAAACAAGAGCAATAAACCTTTATAATACTACATCCTGCATGACTAAAACACTAAGTTACTAGGGATGGGACAAAAAATCGATTCACCTAACTATCGCGATTTTTTTATTTACGATTTTAAAATCGATTTTTTTTACACCAGAATTGATATTAATTCATATTAAATACATTGCTTTATTTTAGCACTTACTTATAAACGAGGCGGACGAAAGTTACGTCTTTTATTTCAGCAGAGGGCGATGTGTTGTATCGGTTACATGATGTCACATCTCTTACTAGCAAACACGAAAAATTGAAAATGGCGGAAGGAAAGACAGCAAGAGATATACAGCCTGCACCATCACACTTTAAATCCAAAGTGTGGAAACACTTTGGATTTCACAAATTACCAGGGAATGAACAGCTAGACATGTCTAAAGCAGTGTGCAAACTCTGTCGAATACTGGTAACCTACTGTGGTAATACAACTAACATGAGCACGCATCTTGCTCGACATCATCCAGAGTTAAACGCCAAGCAACCTGAGAAAGCAGAAGCGTCTGCAAGCCAACGAACTCTAAATGAGACATTGTATAAGTTAGTGGCTGTTTGTTTATGCTGAAATATTTCGTTTGTTATAAACTGAAATAAAACAGGAAAAATGCTAAAATGTTTTTTTATTGTGTATATATTGTGTACTATTCACATTTTTCCATATGGTCTAGAGAGAAAAAAACAAAATCGCAACACATTACAATATCGAATCGCAATACTTGTAGAATCGGAATTCTTAAAAAAAAAATCGCAATACATATCGTATCGGCACCCAAGTATCGGAATCGTATCGAATCGGGAGGTAGGTGTATCGTCCCATCCCTATAAGTTACTATATTTGATCAACATGTTGAACGCAGCGCAGAATGAGCAATTGTCACTTTATAGCATGACCGTACAATAACTTCAAGTCTTTAAAGTTAAATTTTAATTCCATCAGTTTTAAAAGTAAAAACATTCTCTCTACTGTGCAACCACTTTACCATATTAATCAACTGACCAGACTAATTACTGCACTTGCAATTAATACCGTGACCAATACATCGGGATAATTACGTTTTGAACCAGTTGTGCCTTTCTCCCCTCTGCTGTAGCCTACATCTCAATTAAGTCATTCAACTTGCTGATTACGATTTTCTAAAAAGACGTCCTAAAAAAAAAAAAAAAAAAATCAATTCTGACTGTGTCAACCTTCCTGCAAAGTCCTTCTTCCATTTAGAGCTAATAACTAGATGTCTGTGTCGCTTAAAATATGCCCACTAAAAATGCCATGCAAACCAAAAACACGATCACACTTGTCCATTTTATACATGTCACTAATGCTAATTACAATAATAAAAAGCATCTTAACAAAAGATTAACATCAACTGCTTTGTCCCGTACTAATGCAAGCCATACAGCAAAACAAAAACTGTAATCTAAACTTGCGCACAGTGTATGATATCATTCTTCATAATAAGTCAAACTGGGAGGTTAAACTTATGAAACATCCAGTGCGAAAGTATCCAAATCCACAACTATTTCCAAAGAAACAGGGCGTTAAAGTTGTTTAACTGCAGTCGAAAGAAGAACAAAAAGGATCCCAGCATGGCTACATGAGACACCTGTTAAAAAAAGGTTCAGATTACTCACGGCAGTTCTCCTCGTCGCTGTTGTCCGAGCAGTCATCATCATCATCGCATCTCCATGGAGTCGGGATACACCTGCCGTTCCTGCACTGAAACTGACCGCTTTCACAGTCCGGTATATTTCCTGTCAGACAAGAAGTTGAGTAAATGCACAGTGCAAATTTTCAATCAAGTTTTAAACAAAAAACAATCTTTGATATTTACTTTAAACCATCTAACATCCCAAAAGAATAGCAAAGCAAAATGTTGGGTGACTTACAAAGTACAAAATCACATATAATTTTATTACAGACTTAATATATATCAAAAACTTAAAAACTTTTGAAGTTTTGAAAATATGGGGCATAAAACACTCATTCTTAGCAATTGTACAATTGTCTACAACTGTTTACATAGTCCTGTGAACAGCTGTACTGTCATAGTAATCGATGTGCACGTGTGCAATGACAGGTTACAGTAAATGTGATATCACAAACTATATCTGTAACTGTAAATGATACGTGCGGAGAAATAATTAATGATCTATCTTACTGATGCACTAGACACATTCAGTGGGAGTAAAGTTGCACTAGTGGCGTACTACTATCATATCCCTTAAAGTACAGACTACTATAATTACATTAAAAATCAGTTTTTGCTTGAAAACCTCATAATGAACACTGCATTTACCTTATCAGATTGTGATTTTTTTACAATACAGTTGCCTAAAGATTACGTGATACAACGCTCAAATAATGTCTCGTCATAGGAAGTAGATGCACGCGGCTGCGCCGGTGTTTCTACAGCATCATTTACATTCATAACAGCGGACTGACAGCGTGGAACAGACACTTACCGTTCACCAGCAGAAACCCCACGAGTATCATATGTAAAAGCAGCAGCTTCCCTATAGCCGTCCACATCTTCACGAATCAAGGCTTTGTGCTCATACGAAATATAAAAAGGCCGTGCTGTACAGTCTCTACCTCCCTTCTCCGTGCAGCCTGCGCTCTGACTCGCCACAAGCTTCACTCTGCTTTCGATACCAGTTTGAATTGATGACGCCAACGCTGGTGGGCGGAGCCATGCGTGATGACTTGTCTGTATGGGCGGAGTTAACGTTGAAAAATTACACAAAGCATAACGTGTCATCAGTTTACTCAGCTGAAGAAAGGTGGAGTAGAAATAACTGTATAGAAGGTGGGCTTGTTTTTAAAATAGCATGGAAGACCTAAAAAATTTTTTTTATTAAAAATGAACTTTTCATTAAATTTAAACTAAGTATTCATTTATGTAGATGTCATTTCCAGAAAGCTGAGTTATTAGCTAATTAAGTACATTTTATGGTACATTTTATGTCTTTAATTCATGTTTATTGCATTGTTTTAGATTCTAGTCTTCTTTAAGGTAGCTGCAGGAACTGGCTGGCATTATAAACAGGAAGCTGTCTGAATCGCAGCGCTATGATAAATTGTTCCCTCTTCTTAAGTGTGAAAAAAGAGAATGAAAGAGGGAGAGAGATGGAGAGAGAGAAAAAGAAGCTGAATGTTTTTTTCTCAGTTGGGAAGGCATCACCATCAGTCAGTTGTCCTCTATTCTCACATGCACTGAATCGACTGTTAGAAACTGTTTCCTCTATTTGGGTTCTTTCTGAGAGATTATTTTTATTGCATATCTAGTATCAATTTCTGCTACATGAAATGCTAAGTTAACCATAATAAGAAGCACCATAGCTCATTTTCTGGTGTGAAAATAATCATCAACTGTAACTTAGTCTTATACATTCTGACCTACATGTACACTACCAGTCAAAAGTTTTTGAACAGTAAAAATTCTAATGTTTTTTAAATAATTCTCTTTAGCTCACCAAGCCTGCATTTATTTGATCCCAAATATAGCAAAACCAGTTATATTCTATTTGAATATATTTTAAAATGTAATTTATACCTGTGATCAAAGCTAAATTTTTAGCATCATTACTCCATGATCCTTCAGAAATCATTCTAATATGCTGATTTGCTGTTCAAGAAAAATGTATTATTATTATTATAAATATTTAAAACAGAGTACATTTTTTCAGGATTCTTTGATGAACAGAAATATCAAATGATCAGTATTTATCTGAAATAAAAAAGATTTTACTGAACTTTCTATTCATCAAAAAAACCTGAACAATTTGTACTCAGCTGTTGCCAACATAACAATAACAATAAATGTTTTGTGAGCAGCAAATCAGAATATTAGAATAATTTCTGAAGGATCATATGGCTGGAGTAATGATGCTAAAATTCAGCTTTGAAATCACAGGAATAAATTACATTTTAAAATATATTCAAATAGAAAACTGTTATTTTAAACATTAAAAACTTACCGTTCAAAAACTTTTGACTGGTAGTGTACATTATCAACAACATAATATCAGGTCAGAATTAAAGTCAGACCACTACAACTTTAATTTTACTTGACCCCATTAACAGCAATTGGCGGTTGTCTCTCCCAAACTTTCTTTTACAAGGAAAACTGAACTGTAAGTGTAAACATTAAATATAGATATCACATACTTCACCAGTTGACTGATTGCATTAAGAATTACAAACTAGTTTTCTGAAATGTTATGCATAAATGTGCAAGGCATTATCTAAATAAATATGCACTACATTGCATACATTTGCAGAACAGAAATTTGGACATTTAATAAAGCCAGGTTCAATATTCATACTTCATTTTGTTGACATATTAGAGTCCAAAGATTTAGTTTATCTCTTTTTAGCACTCCATAAATTATAAAATACTGTCAACAGCCAGAGGGGGAAAATGACATATGAATAAACCTCTCTGTAAAAAACTTGTTCAATATATATAAGAAAACATTTAAAATACACTTTTAAGTGTATTTGCATTTAGATTTCAGTTAAAATAATGTATCTTTAAAGGCCATTTTTTCAAAATGAGGTTTTTCTCATGCATGAGTCAGAAATTTCCACTTTGCACTTTTATGCACCAAACTTTCCAAATTTATTCCTATATATATTCTGATCATTCACCTGGTTTATATAACATTTTATTCCTAAAACCTGTTGTTTTTTCCTGGCAGATGATTTTTTTTTTAACTCATAGGGTAATAAAGAGTGATATCCAACATCGCTTCTGCAAAAACCTTTAACTTCGATATGTCACCAAAATGAAACTGTTGAACTTGGCTTTATCCAGTGTTCAGATTTCTGTTCTGGAAATGTGTGCAAATTAGTGCATATTTAATTAGATAATGGCATATTTGTATATTTAAACATAACATATAAAAAAAAATTGTAATACAAACCAATTGTCTTAATGCTGTGATTAATAAAGTATGATGAAGTATCTCTGTCCTATAAATCTGTAGTTTCTTGCTTTTAAAGGAATTTAGAAAGTTATTTTCCAACATCAAAAATTGGATTTTTGGTGATATAGTGAGATTTTGACTGGTGTTTGAGTCAATTCTGGAAAAAAAGAAAAATTAAAAACTGAAAAATCGTGTGAGAGAATCAGAACATAAGAGCGGAGGTCAGCTGATCAGCATTTTCTCTCTCTTTCAGTAGCAGAACTCGCCTAAACTGCCAGAACTGCTCGCTGCCAAGCTGCTGACCCAAAAAAACAGAGATGTTTAGTCGATAACTGGCCAGCAGCCCACCAGCTATTCAGGTGAGAAACAGGATTTAAACATTAGTGCATCAAAAGATATGACAGTGCAGACCTAGCACACTGCTGTAACTTATATGAGAAGCAACCAGACATGCCTGAACTGTGGTTCCCTGCCCTCTTTTGAAACACGGGTCGACCTTAATAGAGGCCCATTATTTGAGGAAGCATATGGTAGTTAACGCGGTGTGCTTAGCTTGTCTATTTTGCTGTGGTTTGGAAGTTTGATTCCAGCCACTGATGTTTGAATAGTCTAACGATTAGAGTGTAATGAGGCATTTTATACAAATCACCTCATTGGGGAAGAGAATGTGAAAAAGGGAACCTAGGAGATATGCATGAATTCATCCCTTTTGCCAATCAGACTGGAAAGTGTGAGTGCCCTTATTATCCCTCAGGCCCGAATCACGTTTTTGCTTCTATGAATTTTCGTTGTTACCCAAGCATGAGAAGATGTACTATTTCTGACATAGTGAATCATGCTTAGGCTTTAGAACTTTAAGGAATATTCCACATTAGAAATGAAGGGATAGTTCAGCCAAAAATAGATGTTCTGGTATTTATTTATTCATCCTCATTTTATTCCAAACCCATAAGACCTTCTTTCTTCCCTGGGACAGAGCAGGAGAAACTTCGGAGAAGAACTAAAAGAACACATTAAAGCACCATAAAAGTGGTCCATATGTTCAGTTTGTGAATGTATTAGTTTATTTGTTATTTACTGAAAATACTGCATTACTTACAGATGTCTTTGTAACATGGAATTGAATACATCATATGGACCACTTTTATTATTCTTTTATAGTTTTCATCATATTGAGTCCTTTTTGAAGCTTGAAAGTGTCCATTCATTGTAATTACATGAAAAACTGTGTGTATAGTCTTCTTGTTTGCTTGAAAAAGCCAACTTACTGATCTGCTATTTAAGCTTCCTCCTCCTCTTCTTTTTCTTCCGAGACAAAATTTGAAAATGTTTCTTCTCCTCAAGCTTTTAAGCTACAACCGCCAAACTTGGGTCAGACCTTCAGACTGTCTGACTTGGGCTTTCTATATCTTTTGTAACTGACTTAAGATTTTCGTTAAACAGATGATCAAAACTACAAAAGTCCCATAGACTTTCTATGAGGGAGTCAAAACTTTTGTACAGCTGTCTATCACTAGCAAAGCTTAATGATTTTCCTAGGACAATATGCTAAATCATGCTACTGACATTCGAATTATGTTAATGCAAGCAACATGCTAATTATGTTAAAAACATGCCAACAACATGCTAATCATGCCAAAAACATGCCAGCAACATGCTAACCATGTTCAAAACATGTTAGCAACATGTCAGACATGTTAAAAACATGTTAACAATATGTTAGCAACATGTCAACAACATGATAATAATGCTAAAAAGGTGCTAATCATGTTAGCAATGTGCTAATCGTGCTAGAAACATACTAGCAGCATGCTAACCATGCTAAAACACGTTAACATACTAGGAACATGCTAGCAACATGTAATCATACTAGCATCAGTTAATCGTATTAGCAATGTGCCATTAATGCTAGAAACATGCTAAAAACATGGTAATCATACTGGGGACATGTTAGCAACTTGATTATCAGCATGTTAGCAACATAATATAATGTTAATAATGTTAACAGTGTGTTAATCACAGTAACATTCTAGCAATGTGTTAAATCATCCTAGCATAAATATTAACCATGCTAGAAACATGTTAACTAAATGCTAAAAACATGCTAGGAACATGTTAACAACATGCTAATCATGCTTGAAACATGCTAACCATGGTAAGACATACTAACAACATGCTAATCATGCTAAACCTGTTAACAACATTCTAGGAACATGCTAACACCATGCTAATCATGTTGACAACATGTTAATCATGCAAAACATGTTAATGACATACATGCTAATGCTACTAGCAACATTTTAATCATGTTAGCAATGCGCTAACAATGCTATAAACATGATTAACTATACGCTTATCATGATAACATGATAATAATGTTAACAATGTGTTAATCATGATAACATGCTAGCAATGTGCTAAATCATGTTAGCAACATGTTAAAAACCTGCTACATACAACATACTAATCATGCTAGAAACATGTTAACAAAAATGCTAAAACATGCTAATCATGCTGAAAACATGCTAGCAACATACTAATCATGCTTAACACACGTGCAATGTGTTTAATCATGCTAGAAAAATGCTGCCCTGGTGAAAAAACAGCATATGCTGGTTGCTATGTTTTGATGCTGGGATGCTGGTTAGGTATGTTTTGGTGCTGGTTTAAGCTGGTCCCTTTGCTGGTCTATGCTGGTCCTTACCTGGTTTATGCTGGTCCTTTGCTGGTTTATGCTGGTCCTTGACCAGCAACATGACCAGCATAAACCAGCAAAGGACCAGCTTAAACCAGCACCAAAACATACCTAACCAGCATCCCAGCATCAAAACATAGCAACCAGCATATGCTGTTTTTTTCACCAGGGTGTCCACCTCTATTTAATCTATCCTACTAAACTTTCAGAGTTCCAGCTTTTACAACTGCTTCAAACTTTCAGACAAGGCTTTTTCAAGCCAATTTCAAAGTTTGTTTGCAAACTTTACTCTTCTAGTTATTTACAGTTGTTCTCCATAGAAAGACGGATAGACAGCCAAATAGTTATAAAACAATATGCAAATGCTAGCATATGATGTTTTTTAAATTTAGGCATAGATTTGAAGTTGAAACTGGAATAATACCTGGACATTTATTTGGTACACATGATCCATTATGTTGGAACTGCACCATGCTATTAATTCTTTCCTTTAAAGTAGATGTTTTACCAGTTTTTGGAGGCTCTTAAATGGATTTTTCTCGCATTTTCTGCCTTTCACGTCACAAATCAGGATAGTCACTAATAAACGTTTTGGAACAGTGAACGTTCTTGTGGTGCCACCAGCCAATGAGCTTTGTCTAATGAGCTAAGCAGTCACATGTGATTGGCTCAAACGAAAAGCAGAAAAAAATGGTACAATCCAACAAATGACAGGTCTGCACAATTATAAAAAATTCTATGACCTAAAAATTAATCATAGACCATCTAAATATAACAGTACTCTGTTACATAGCCTTTATGATTTATTAAACTTTTTTCACATCTTCTACCTGTGCCCAAGTGATAAATTTGACTTGCACAAGAGAAGACTCTCAAAGGTGGGTAAATGCAGCTACATTTTCTGTTTTACTATCCTCAACTGTGAGATTAACATAGTGATGGGAGCTAGCGTTTGAAAGGTTTGTTCTTATAGTACTGATAATCTCTCTTGCTTTCCACACTGCACACAAATCATAAGGGATTTTTATTTTCTACTGCTGGCTTATTGAGTTAAATCATTCAAAGTATTTGTTGCCGTCCATAGACTGTTAAGCACAACCAAGATTTATGGCTCTCAGGTCACAGTGAAATAGCTTTACGTGAGACCTGAGTTTTCTAAGATTCCCATCAGAAACTGATAATAAAAAGTTATGCAATGAAATGACAAGAAATGACAAGGTTGGATTAGTACAAATGAAAAACAAAAGCACATTCTTTTCAAGAGCAAATATAATGTTAAACATAACATCTAAAATGAATCATTCTATGTCATAACAGTGTACACCTTCATCCAAACTAGCAAACAAGTGTTACAACAATGTTCAGTCAACGTTAACGTCATTTAAACCAACGCTGCATTCTGATATTGGTTTTACATCACATCTGCACTCTCAGTTAATGATAAAACAACATTTAAATTAAAATCTCAGTCAAATTGATGATTAAGATAAAAATCAACAATTCATCATTGTCATCATTTTGATTACCCTGAATCTGACTCAGTGACAATGTGACACTTCTTTCAAAGTAAATGTCATATTCATGCGATATTTGTCACACATGCACTTCTTCATACACTGTTTAACATGAGTAGGCTGTCTATTCCTACAGTATCTGCTCTAACATCACAAGGGTGCATAATAATAATCAACTCGTCTAAATGCAAATCATAAGACGCATTTTGATGATGTCTGAAGCATACAGGATCTAATTTCCCATCATACTTCTGACTGCCCGAGGTTTAAATGTTTAGGAGACAAGACCTGAGTATTTTCATCTTAAGGAAAAAAAACTGAAGCTGTAAATGAAATATTTACAACCAGTTCCTCAGTAACAAAGAGGGAGTTTACAAAACTAGTAAGGAGGAAAAAAGGCATTTCTTTCTTCTGTGGAACACAAAACATTTTGTAAAAAAAAAAATGAAAGCCAGTGGGGTCCAATGTTGTTTTGGTCCCTATTGATTTTTTGTACTTTTTCTTTTTACATGGTACAGTCATTTTTGGGTGAACTGTCTCTTTAAAAAGCAGCATGAATGCTCTCCCTGTCTGGCTGATGTTGTGGGGTTTTTTTTTTTCAAGAATGGTCATTTTAGTTTATGTGAAATCAAGGTAATAGAGCCAACGAGGTCTGTCTGACCCTAGATATTCACTCATGTGTAATGATGCATTTACAGTTTCACCAAGAGAACTTGACAAAGATAAAAGAATGAGAGAGCAAAAGGTGAAGAAATGGACGGAGAGAGAGAAGGAGAAGAAAAGAGCTGACTCTCTGTTAGAATGAATGACGTCTTGCTGAACTTACATCTGAACTGCAAAGGAAGGTCTAGAATAGAGAGGTGGAGAAAGAAATTAGGGGTTAGGGGTGACTGTTTGGTGGCGAGATGGCAGTTCAGTGGCCACATCACATCGTGGGCTAAGTGTCACAGGCAGAAAGGTGACTCAAAGGTAAAACAGAAGCTCACAAGGGAGTCTACAAAGAGAGAAAAGCTGACTAATTATACTCCACAGATGTGAGGTATTCTCAAAGGTTTTCAGTGTGTTGTTCTTGTGTTCTGGATGGTTTCCAGGGTGTTGCTACATGGTTGCTTTCTGACACAAGTCAAAATAGGCCATCTCTAAAAGTTTACTGGGGCCAGTGAAATGAAGAAATGTTCTTAAAAGGATAGATAACCCAAAATGAAAATTCTGTCATTAATTACTCACCCTCATGTCGTTCCAAAACCGTAAGACCTTTGTTCATCTTCGGAACACAAATTAAGATATTTTTGATGAATCTGAGAGCTTTCTGACCCTGCATAGGCAGAAATGCAACCAACACATTCAAGGCCCAGAAAGGTATTAAGGACATTGTTAAAATAGTCCATGTGACATCATTGGTTTAACCTTAATGTTATGAAGCTACAAGAATTTTGTGCGCTAAAAATTCACAAGAGTACCATGTAAACACTATCCCATTAAGATTTTAGTGAATCTGGCCCCAGCTGGTTCCTAGATACAGTTGAGGTCAAAAGTTTACATCTCTCTTTCAGAATCTGCAAAATGCAAAATTATTTTACCAAAATAAGAGGGATCATACAAAATGCATGTTATTGTTTATTTAGTACTGACCTGAATAAGATATTTCACATAAAAGATGTTTATATCTTTTTTTAGTCCACAAGTGAAAATAATAGTTGAATTTATAAAAAATTATGCCGTTTAAAAGTTTACATCCCCTTGATTCTTAATACTATGTTTTTACCTAAATGATCCACAGATGTGTTTTTTTGTTTAGTGATAGTTGTTCATGAGTCCCTTGTTTGCGCTAAACAGTTATGCCATCTGCTGTTCTTCAGAAAATTTTTTTGGTTTTCCAGCATTTTTGTGTATTTGAACCCTTTCCAACAATGACTGTATGGTTCTGAGATCCATCATTTTACACTGAGGACAACTGAGGGACTCATATGCAACTATTACAGAAGGTTCTAATGCTCACTGGTGCTTTAGAAGGAAAAAACATGCATTAAGAGCTGGGGGTGAAAACTTTTTAAATTTGAAAATCAGGGTAAATTTAACTAATTTTGTCTTCTGGGAAACGTAACTATCCTCTGCAGCTTCTGAAGGGCAAAATGTACATATCTCCATTCTGTTCAAAAGTTTTCACCCCCCGCTCTTAATGCATGGTTTTTCCTTCTAAAGCACCAGTGGGCATTTGAACTTTCTGTGATAGCTGCATATGAGTCCCTCAATTGTCCTCAGTGTGAAAAGATGGATCTCAAAATCACAGTCATTATTGGAAAGGGTTCAAATACACAAAAATGCTGGAACACCAAGGAATTTGTGGGACCTTCTGAAGAACAGTGGGCAGTTTAACTGTTCAGGACAAACAAGGGACTCATTAACAACTATCACTAAACAAAAAAACAACAACTGTGGATCATTTGGGTAACAACACTGTATTAAGAATCAAGTGTATGTAAACTTTTGACATTTGCAACTTTTATAAATTCAACTATTATTTCCATTTGTGAACTTTATGTAAACATCTTTTATGTGAAATATCCTATTGACTTCAGTACTAAATTAACAATAACATGCATTTTATATGATCCCTCTTTTTTTGGTAAAATAATGAACATTGTACAGATTCTGAAAGAGGGATGTAAACTGTTGACCTCAACTGTATCTAGGAACCAGCTGGGGCCAAATTCACTAAAATCTTAATGGGATAGTGTTTACATGGTACTCTCGTGAATTTGCGTCGAAGACTGACATGGAAGAGAAGAAATTGTTGAACAAAGTCATTATTTTAATTTTTTTTTGCGCACAAAATTATTTTTGTAAACTTTTCACCTTAACTGTATGACTCAAGACACATGTTCTACTAGTTTTTATCATCCATCAGGCAAAATGTATAAATGTAACAGCACTATAGGTGCACTACTTGTGGTATCATTCATGTCTCTAGCACAAACAGTACAGGATAAACTACACACTTAGGTTTAATACTTATTGGTTTATTCAAATCACACTTGTCACAGCAAACTCGACGAAGGGGGACAGAGAAAAAGGATGAAGAGAGGGTCACAGAAGAGTCCATCTTAAAGAGCTATTCTGTAATACTGCACACAAACAGAAAGGATTAAAGCGCAGCTTAGAAAGCGAGAGATGGGGTCAATTACACAGTGCGCTTCTCCTTACGTCCATGTTAAGATGGCTAACACATGGTGCAAAATGGGGATCAAGATGTTGAAATTGGGGTCAAGAGCGGCTTGTCACTGATATTACTTCTCAAGGCTTGTAAACAACATGTAAGAGTATTAAAAGAGACCTTTAGCAAGATGAGAGCGGTTGTTTACGGGAGAAAATGTGTTTGTGTGCTTTCACACTACACAATGACAAGTTAACCCCGTTGCTATTGGAAACCTACTCACGTATGGCAAAAATGAAGACGTTACGTATTGTGAGCTATAAGGATTATATGTCCAATAATCCTTGGGAAATATGTGTTTATGTGGGTATATGTGTTTAGGTTACATTTCAAATCAAAAAATGGCCCAGAACACATTTATTAAGCTTCCTGTGTGACGAAGATTTATTGCCCACAGGGTATGATTTCATACATTACTATTTATGTTTATTTAGGCTTCATATGGTGGCATAACACTAATAGTAATTCTGATGCTGCACCAAATGATTTGTTTTATGCACATCCTGTAATTATATTGCATAAATATTGGTGGGAAAAATTAACTGGTTTAAAAATGCATTATATGTTTATAGTGTTATTTTTTAAAGCCTATGCTTTTTCACAATTTATGATGAGACAAATCATGATTTTTAAATAAATAATCTTGTTTTCTATTTGTCATCAGTGATGTACATTAGGGTGATTTCTGCTACATACACAACTATTACTTAGTTCATGTTTACTGCATTAGTAGTAGTAGTATTGCATTGTGGGAGAGCATTCAAGAAATTTCAAGCAGAATGGTAAACTGACATTACTGTACATCACTAATGAAATATACAGCTAAAAGTTATAAAATATACAGGCATTAAAGTGCCATCCTATAATACCTGAAACACTGTCACTGATTTTTTTCACTAAACAGTTAAGTTCTGGCAACCACACCAGCCATTTTTTAAGATAAATTTAAGGATATTGTTTACAATATACAATACCACATTGAAAATATTTATTTTTAAATATCCATTGAAACAAATCTTTAAAAGACTGAGTTCCTGTTTATGTCTAAATGCTGGCAAGCCAGAGTCTTACAGTATTAACAGCTCAGCGTGGGTGGCCGTGAATCAAGACTGTGATGAAATATACTCCAGTGTGAGTTTGCATCCATGCTGTGAGCGATTGCTCTCCTTCACCTTCCTTGGACAGTCATATGCAGTGTAACATATCAGTAATCGATAGTAAACTAAGCTTTAGCTTCTCCTGCCGTGACAACATGGCTAGCTTCAGTGTCTAGAAACAGCTTGCGCTATTGATTTACGACACGCGTGTCATAAACTCAAAAAAACTCAGAAAAACAGTCTTTTTCTGCAGTGTCATCTCAAAAGTTCCTAAAAGGAGACCTATTATGCCCTTTTTACAATATGTAGTATAAGTCTCAGGTGTCCCCAGAATATGTCTGTGAAGTTTCAGCTCAAAATACCCCACAGATCATTTATTATATCATTTTGAAAATGCCTATTTTGAGTGGAAGCAGAAACATGCTGTTTTCATGCATGTCTCTTTAAATGCAAATGAGCTGTTGCTCCCCGCCCCCTTTTCCAGAATAGGGCAGTGCCTTTACAGCTCATACCTCAGATACTCAGCAAAAAAACATCTGTTTAGTTTTGATTATCATGTCTATCACATTGAAATCATGCGTTTTAAACCATATTAGTTTAAACTTCTGATAAACGTTTTTCTGAACTCACACATCAGAAGCACGCGCACAGAAAGTGGCTGTCACATGGCATGTGAGTACTTATCTAAACTTCTCTTTCATGTCTTACTGTGCTTAAACTGTCAAATACACACAAGTTTATGTTAAAAACACACAGGAGTTACAAAAACAGTCAGTTATGTCTGTGATGGTAAAAAGCTGAGAAAGAAACTGCATGCTTATATTAGACCTATGTGGCAGCGGCGTAATATACAGTAAACAAATCGATAAATCCACTGCTCTCTTGTCTCCTCTGAAGCTGGGACTCTAAATAGTGTTCTGTGCTCGTCTGTGCAGCCAAAGACAGAACAGTTAGCATGCTTTGCTATAACTTTTGCTATGGTGTTAGAACTGGTACACCACTTGTGAAAACAAAAAGCCTTGTGCTGTGGGTGAAAACGTGCAGATAAAAGAAATCCACTTCCAGAACAACAATTTACAGATAATGTACTCACCCCCTTGTCATCCAAGATGTTCATGTCTTTCTGTCTTTATTCGTGAAGAAATTATGTTTTTTGAGGAAAACCTTTCAGAATTTTTCTGCATATAATGGGCTGCTATGGTGCCCCGAGTTTGAACTTCCAAAATGCAGTTTAAATACGATCCTAAATGTGGTTGTAAACGATCCCAGCCAAGGAAGAAGGGTCTTATCTAGCAAAATGATTGGTTATTTTCATAAAAATAATACAATTTATATATTTTTTAATGTCAAACGCTCGTCTTGTCTTGTTCTTCCCAACCTCTGTTGAAAAAACCTCATGTTCTCCCTCAACTTCAAAATTGTCCTATATCACTGTTTTACCTTTTTTGTTAAGGGTGTTCGATCTTCTTTGCATGTTAAGACTGGGTCAGAACTTCTGCTGCGATGTAGGATGATTTTAAATGATTTTTGAAGTTGAGGGAGAACATGAGATGGGAGTTTTTCGACATACCCTAACTGTCTTGAGCCAGAATACACAGAGCTCAGGCAGAGCAAGACAAGACGAGCGTTTGAGATTAAGAAGTATTTAAATTGTATTTTTTTAATGAAAAATCGTTTTGCCAGATAAGACCCTTCTTCCTCGTCTGGGATCATTTACAACTACATTTGGGATCGTATTTAAACTGCATTTTGGAAGCTCGGGGCACCATAGCAGTCCATTATTTGGAGAAAAATCCTGAAATGTTTTCCTCAAAAAACATAATTTCTTTATGACTGAAGAAAGAAAGACATGAACATCTTGGATGACAAGGGGGTGAGTACATCATCTGTAAATTGTTGTTCTAAAAGTGGACTTCTCCTTTAAGGGGGCGGTAATATTATAATAAGATCCCATTTCTACGTCACATGGGGAACGAAATCTGAGCACATTTTTAAAGAGAAAGGCTTACCAAAATAGTTACTGGGTTGACCTGCTTCACATTTTCTAGGATGGTAGATGCATCGGGACCCAATTACACTTAAAACATGGAAAAAGTCAGATTTTCACCTGATGGTGATATTGAAGTCATGTGACTGTGGCATAGTTCGTTTATAACCTGTTCAGCTTTTTACTTCATGTGACTGAATTTAGTCTTCAAAATAAATGCGATGATTATCATGACAAACAGAAATAGGGATCATAAACTATTGCTGGTCACAAAGCTTATTTTCTGCAGTAATCCGAAAGCCAGTAGAAAAATCCTATTGGGAACCAGGGTGATGCTAACTTCTGGGTTGGCCAACAAAAATATATCATCACTACAGTGCTCTATTACATTCTAGGGAATAAAATGAGATGGTAATGACGGATATGAGGAAGGACCTATGAGTATTTCCTGATGCTAACCAATGTTTTGCATTTTCTTCATGAGATTTGTTCCTTAAATCCTTTAGGATATATCCCAGGGAGCCTCAGCGCTGTCTCTTTGTATCACCAAGTAGCTGATTACCTTTCTGTCACGGGCGACAACCATCAGACTTATCTACAAATAAATGCCACATCATAGCAGAATGATTTATTTTACTACTCATGCTCCATTGCACAACTATGCTCCACTGCATACATACAGAATACTGTTTGCACTGAAAAACAATGTGAATGTGTGCTTCTCTCCCGATACTCTATTTCGCCCACCTTCCTTGACCCTCTCCCTTCATCCTTGCTATTTTTAACATATACACACATTGTTACTGTATCAGCCTCCAGTCCATTTCACCATTTACACTTGATATGGCTTTTAGGTTTTAAATGAAACATAAAACATTAATATAATACAGATATAATGATATCATCACCACGACAGCTCAAATAGTGAATAACATGGGTGTCCAGTGTTTCCCCTGCCATTATATTAGGGGCGCGCCCCCAAAATGCTGAAATTGAGATTTTTGTTGAAACACTGATGTCTATACAGTAGAAGATTCTAGAAGTTAATGTTTAAATCTAGAAATAAAAACCTGGAAGGTTTAGGATTTTAATAATAATAATAATAAATGTGACTACTTAATTAACTGTATGACCAAAATCTATAATGGATTGCTCTATGTCAACTTGTAAGACTATTAGAATAAAAACGTGACCTGAATAACTCCTGCCTTTCTCTATTTTTCATTTATTACTTGATACATACTTAGAATCATTTATAACATAAAAACAAACAATTTGGTAGATTAGATACCAGGTGAGTAATGATTGGCTACACAAAAAGGATATCCTGTTCCTCTTCCTCCAAATGTAGGATAACCTCTCATTAATCTGTCAGTGTCGTAAATCGTGTCATTGGCCGCACAACTGAATAAATCTGATTTAACAGATAAAGCCTGAATACTCTCTGAGATTCTCTCTGAAAGAGAAAAAGTGCAAATACGTACAGTAGAGGATTGATCTAACATCTGGCAAAGCATTATGTGGCTATATAATGTAAAGAAACTTCTTAATCTCCTCAGCGTATAATATCCTCACATTGTTCTCTCTATAAAAAATCCCTAAGCTTGTTCGGATTTGACATTTAATTATGACTTAGTGTAACAAGAGGACATGCAGGCTTCAGATTTCAATGGAAAAACAACCGAGTAGTATGATAGCAGAGCGTCTCACAACGGTGAGAGGAAAACTGTAGTCCTGCAGAGCTGAAATTATAGCCTGCACATGAATTATCAACAGAAAACCCAGCAAGGAGCAGAAGAGCAGGACTTGGGGAGGGAATGGAGAGGGTATACTGACAGGGAGGAATTGTTTTCAGTGGTTTAGGTGTGTGGCAGATAATAAAGAGCATAATATGCATTGCACTGCATGAGCTGTGAATGAATTCACACATTCAGAATGCTGACACAGTCTATAGACATACAGTAGCTTGGGTGTTTCACATTCAAATCTGCTTGACTCTACACTAGCAGGAGATAAATTACATCAGGCTGATCATGGGATAAACTTTCCACGTGTGGATTTATCATCCAGTCCATAATCCTAACCTTTGATTTGCTCTAAATGCAGGCCTACGATTGCTTGCCAAATAGTGAAATCCTTTGAGATAAAAAATTGTAAACATCACTAATTCTACGTATACATGAGAATGTCAAGTGTAAGTTTATTTTTAGACCTTTAAAAATAAATACATCTGACCATCAGCCTACATTCTGATTATGGGAATGTTTTTGTCCACATTTGAGTTACTAAAATTCACATTCACACTTCAGTAATTCCCTGCCCTGCAATGCAAATATGTGATGATAACTAACAACATCCTCTTGTTGACTGGGAATTTAGAGAATCTAGCTTTTTTGTTTCATAAAGTCGTTGTCCTCGTTTCACTTGTTACCAAATCCAAACAAGACATCACAATAGCAGTTTCTGTGCACGCACACAGTGTAAAATCCTATTCTTAATCAGTATCTTTGTCTTCTTTGCTTGCAAAAATACATTTTGTCAGGTTAATGAATAAAACATGTACACAATCTGCCAGAACAGGCCTGAACAAGACAAAATACACGTATTCCAGACACATTCTCTGAAGATAGGTTAATATTTTATATACTTTTGCAATTCAGATTCTCAAATTTATCTCGTTTTAAGAATGGTTAGACATTTTTACTAGAAAGACAAGACAGATATTGATTAAGAATGGTGTTTTACTGCAGTCTAAACCCTTTCAAAGGGCTGGAATAGGTGCATAAAATAAATGGATTATGCTTCTAATAATGTCAGGTCAATAGAAAAAAAATTCAAAACAGGCACTGATGAACTATTATGATGAACTATTATTTCAGCTCGTTTCAAGCGCATAGACATTTCTGCTGAACAAATGGAGATTTAACATCAAAGGCTGAAAAAAAATATGGGAAAATGGTAATGGGCTGTGGTAGAACAAATAATTACTTATTCATAATCGTTCCCAAGAAACTCTCGAGACTGAGAAAGACATTTAAGAATCAGTACAACTGTATACAGGAAAATCTTTCCAATGCACACTAATGTCTCCCATTAGCTTTCATTAGCAGATATAATAGTACTTGCAAATTTGCTTCGTAACACAGTTTTACATTCCGTAGCAGAAATTAGATTTGAAGTGTTTAGTTTCAGGTCATATTTAAGAAATGAGCACACAAGTATCTGATTCTTGAGCGCATCATTTCTCTCCATCCTCATCTGCTTGCTGATATACATTTGAAAGTAGATGTTTCATGCTCTTTGACTTCACAGTGCAATGCCAGAGAAGATCATCTTCCCTTTTATTTGTAAAAGTAACATCTTAATAGGAAAGACATGACATGGAGGGGAAAAATTACTGAGAAATCTCTCCAGGGAACTTCTCCAACTTGAAAAATGATGCTCTCGTGTAGTTGAGATTCTGAAATAAGGTTAGAAACTGAAATGGATCGTGACATCCAACTGTACAACGAAACTTATCTTTCGTTATTCCATACCATCAGCGTAGTTTTCCCATGCTCTCATTCACCCATCAAGAACAAGTTATTGTTGGCAAAATTCACATGAAATGCAGAGATGGAAAAGGGGAAGAATTAGGAGGATTAGCGCTACCTGCAGGGTTGACAAAAGTGAGGTTTCTGGGTAAATTTAAGTAGATTTCATCAAGCAAACATAAACAGGTTTCTGGTGTGTGGATAGAATGGTCTTCTCAAGGGGAGAGGGAGCGTAGCACACAAACAAAGAAGATTAGAACAGGGGCCAAGGGCAGGATGGGAAGGTGAAACAAAGTAAAAATCTACCAGGAAGCACGGAAAAAGGATTACAAGAAACAGCTTAAAAATGATTGGCTTTACGTCAGATACAAAATCTGCTGTAATTGAAATTGTTAAGATGTTGTTCAGGTGCATTCACACATGAGCAGCAGTCCACGCATTACTGGAGATTTTGCAGGTTATGTTATTACGGCAGTAATTTCAATGAAATTAATTAAAAACAATGGTTTCTTTCAGGAAATAAACAAATAGCTGTCTATATGAGTAAGTCACTGAGAATTTTACTTAATTTTACTTAACTGATATGCCCTACCCTACTTTTTTGAAGTACACAGACAAAGAACTAACCACGCATGACCTTTCCTATGTGATATGTGCATTGCAGAGCTAGTGCAAGATGAGCATTTGTGCTTAAAAAGTATATAAATTTTTATTTTTTTTAAAAAATGACAGATCGTTTTGCTAGACAGCACCCTTATTTCTAGGCTAAGATTATGTAGAGCCCTCTGAAGCTCCACTGAAATGGCAATTTGGACCTTCAACCTGTTGGCTCCCATTGAAGTCCACTATGTGGAGAAATATCCTGGAGTGTTTTCCTCAAAAACTTTAATTTGTTTTCAACTGAAGAAAGAAAGACATGAATATCTTGGATGACATGTGGGTGAGTAAATTCTCATCAAATTTGTAATTCTTGAAGTGAACCAATCCTTTAAAATGGTCTTCAGATGCAAAACTCACTTTTACATGTTGTTTGAACATAAACGGGTGTTGGCAGTGTGTGTACACAACCATCCAGTGGTATTTTTTAAAATCTTTATAAGTAATATCCCCTTTTTCAAATCAAGCCATTCTCAGCATCTTGTCTGTGTCGACCAAGGCTGCTCCCATGATAGTTGATTGACATGGCTGTCTTACCTTAAGGCCCTGATATACTTCAAACGGAATCAGACGGGAGAACAACACCCAAAACAACAACAACGCCAAGATATTAGCAATATGAATACACTGGAGTGTTGAACAGCTGAGCTGGTACAAATGTATCAGCACCTGTACAATCACTCGCAGAGAGACTTTAAAGATTCAGAAGGCATTTAAATCCTAGAAAGAAATTTCAACGAAGCACGAGTTATGCAAAGCGACGTGGCGAAAGATCCAAGACAAGTTTTCATATACCATGTAAAGAATGAAAGGAAAGAGTGGAGATATGGCGGCGAGTAGCAAATACATTTGTTTCAAATAAATGTTGTTATAGCAGCTGCTGCTGCTGTCTTCTTCAATAAGCAAATTTAAAACGTATATAATAAATGAAATGTCAAAAGAACATACAGTAATAAACCTTTGTTTTAATCAAAATTACACTACGGGGCTGTTGAATGCTTAAATCTGATAAATCTGAAAATGTTTTTGCCACAAAAGTACGTTTTATTTAGTATGTAAAGCACATACTCGAGTTCTTTGAGTTAGTTTGAAGTATATCGGGGACTGAATGATGTGTAAACTAATACATTTTGACATTTGCATCATATAACCAGCTTCATATGTATGGCTTTTCTGACAGAGTAAACTTGCTTGGTAGCCTACCTGGTAAACCATTGCATTTGCAAATGCATTTATATTTTTGCGTTTGCTTTTGTTAACACTATCGGTTAGGTTTAGGGTAGGGTTTAGCGTAGGTTGTATCTCAAGATATGTAGAAGAAGAAAGACCCAAGATGTCTTTCTTTCTTCAGTCGAACAGAAATTAAGGTTTTTGAGGAAAACATTTCAGGATTTTTCTCCATATAGTGGACTGGCCAACTGGTTGATCTAGATTGCAGTTTCAATGCAGCTTCAAAGGATTCTAAACGATCCCAGCCAAAGAATAAGGTTCTTATCTAGCGAAACAATGAGTCATGTTTTAAAAAAATTTTAAAATGTGTATACTTTTTAATCACAAATGCTCGATTTGCATGAGCTTGACTTTGCATAATACTTAATCACGTTGGAAAGGTCGTGATGTAGGTGGAAGTAGCGACTGAGTGTTCACAAAGCAAATGTGCAAAGAAAGTCAAATGCCCTTTACATAAAAGTTAAAACAACATCAGATGATTTTAAAGGAGGAAATACCTACCTTACTTTTTTGAGTACACCGACATTGTTGTTTTAACTTGCAATAATTGGAACAGCATTACTGCCCATGTGACATTAGGCTATATTTAATTAATCTTAATCAACACCAAAAACTTCATAGCACACCTGTAATTGCCTTCCTGTATTTCACGTTAAACCGACCTACTGCTATAGCTCAATAGCTGTAATCCCAACTAACAAGTAGCCTACTGACATCAATCCACTATTTGCATATTGGAAGGGTCTGTATGGATGACCCAACACACCATTCTTCCAGTTGGCACATTGCTGGACGTCCCCCCTGATGCTGCAGAGAGCTTGTTGACAGTGCAGGCACACTCGACGGTCGCCCTACCTTTGTCTCGTCTGAACATAAAAACTGTCTGTCTGAAATGGTTGCCCACACCTCCCAATGATTATTCAATGGCACATTTTGGAGTAAGAAATCCTTGATTCATTTGCTGGTGTTTTTGGATGTGGTTGGTGTGCTTTTGTTTCTCGCTTCTCCAGAGGCTGAGAACCCAAAGACTTTGTTTATCTTCCCTCTTCCTCTTTAGATGCGTGGCCAATCCTTCATGCATATGGTAAACACACAGACTCTGCCAAGAGTCAGAGAGAGGGAGACAGAAGAGATGAAGCGAGGGAGAAAGAAAATAAGCGCTTTTATGCCTTTAGAGATCACGTATCAGTCCTCTCAGGTGATGTGCAATGCATTGTTCACAATGAGACGGCGCAGACAGAATGAGCCCTCCAATTCAGACAGACACTACAAGAAGAGAGGCTCAGGTGGACTTAAAACCATGACACACATGCCCACACACACATGCAGCCAAGCACCAATCAGCGGTAAGACATACCCGCACTCATTCCACTCGCTGGGCACAGAGGGGAATAATCCAATTGGAATGGGACAGCGCTGTCATGGCGACGAAGATCTGGAGTGAAGGAGCTCTTCAATCAGAATATTCCCCACACGGACGGCCCTACAACACTTGTTGGAGTGTGAGCATCAAGTGTGCTTTTATTCCTGCAATGGAAGAGCATTTTTTCTATTTCGTAATATAACAACATGATAAATATGGGAGACAAGGGCTAATAGTCACAATTTTTACAGAAGTGAATATTTCTCAGATTAGGTTTTTATGTTTGAAAGTATGGTACATACTATAAAAAGACAATTTTCCTGTTATTGCCCAGGGGGAAATACTAGGGCATGTTGTCAAAATAGAACCTGCATTAAACAGCCTATTATAGGCTTTAAGGGAAAACTGAAACAATACAACAACTACATAAAACAATTCATGAAACAGCAAAACGTGAAACGTTATGTTAAATGTCATAACATTTCTTGGAAATGAAAACACATGAGAACTTGCTCCAATAAAAATGCAACAACTTTCCCCAACCTAAAAAGTATGAAATTATATTTTTCCTGATTACAAATATCCCTTCATTACATATATAATTTCCTCTTACCCAAGAGTATACTACTGGTCAAAAGTTTTTGAACAGTGAGATTTTTAATGATTTTTTAAAAAGTCTCTTCTGCTCACCAATCCTGCATTTATTTGATCCAAAATACTGCAAAAGCAGTAATATTGTGAATTATTTTTGCTATTTCAAAACCTGCTTTCTATTTGAATATATTTTAAAATGTAAAGATGTACATTTTCAGCATCATTACTCCAGTCTCCAGTGTCACATGGTCCTTCAGAAATCATTCTAATATGCAGAGTGGCTGTTCAAGAACTTTTTTTTATTATTAATATTTAAAACAGTTGAACATTTTTTTAAATGGAGTTTTAATAATTTTATTTAGCAAGGATGCTTTAAAATGATCAACAGAGATTTATAATGTTATGAAAGATTTCTATTTCAGATAAATGCTGTTCTCCTGAACTCTATTCATCAAAGAAACCTGAAAAAATTCTACTCAGCTGTTTTCAACATAATAATAATAATAAATGGTTTTTGAGCAGCAAATCAGAATTTTAAAATGATTTCTGAAGGATCATGTGCCTGGGGTAATGATGCTAAAAATTTAGCTTTGAAATCACAGGAATAAATTACATTTTAAAATACATTCAGATAGAAAACAGTTATTTTAAGTAATTAAAATATTTCAGAATTTTACTGTTTTTGCAGTAAAATAAATAAAATCAAATAAATGCAGACTAGTTGAGCAGAAGAGACTTCTTCAAAAAAACATTCAAAATTTTACTGTTCAAAAACGTTTGACTGGTAGTGTATGCCAGTGTGGGTTTTATTATTTTCATTTTCAGAGCTACAAAAATATGATGATATGAAAATGTTACTTTGTAGTATTAAAAAATACACTTTTTCATTTTTATTAAGGGGGTTTTAAACACAAAATGACTGAAACTAACATACAAACACATCAACCTTTGATTCAAAATGTATACTGTGACAAAGCCAACAAGGCTATTAAAGGAAACATCATTTTCCACAAGTTGGATGCAAGATTCTTTAGGGTTTTTATGAAATGTCTGCAACATACTTCGGTTAAAATTCCTCAATGGTAATGTAAAACAACACCCTTTTTACCTTGTCAAAAACGGCTGTGTTCACAGTGACACGTTTCGATGTATACCTCTTTAAATGATAATGAGCTACTGCTCACTCCACCCCTCTCTTCTACTGTTTTTGTGTATTTGGCAGCGCATTACCATCAAAAACAAAACTAATCCACTGCGTCCTCAGTGGCTCTGATGTCGGGAGAAAATAAAGACTCTTATGTTCCCTTTTACATCCAAATACAAAACACCACATTGCTTCCGAGACACTGTCGTCGCTACAGCTGCTCAAGCGTGGAGAAAATGGCGGACAGTGTACAACTGGCTGACAGCGGAAATATGCGAAGTTACAGTGCGTCAAAGTCCTTGAATGGGGCTTGAACAATATGACCTCAATGCTGCTCACAAAATCAAAACAGCTTGATAACTGAGACTGTTTATGATTTTTGGAATGGATTTTTATCATTGTAGGGTGATTGTGTCCACACACTGCAAGGACGCACATGGTGTTATATGCAAACACCATGTAAAAGTGCATTTGCATCAGATGTCCCCTTTAAGCTTAATTAACTTAATGTTTACTTCATGATATACAGTATTAAACAGGTGTTAATCTATTGAAATACCTAGAGGGCTACTTGCTTCATTTTACTTGCACATTTTGTATAGTTTAGGAGTATCAAGGCCTTTGATTTGCAAATACTACTTGATCATATTAGATAAAGTCAGACTCAGATCAAAAAGACTTCAGATATTACTAGCTAGAGGCCAACAGGCTCAAGGACGGGTTGACTCTTTGTTAATCACATCCAAGAAAAAGTCATTTTTTTCATTTTTAATGCAGAGCTTTTACAGTTAGGCCAAAGACTACTTGTTAAAAGACATAATTAAAGTAACTCTTTGTAGGACTGAGGTTTTTAAGCCTACACTCAGTGGCAAAGATTACAGCAAGGGTTAAAAAGCACATTTAAAGAAATGTTAAGCATTAAGAATGAATCTGAGATATTATACTGTATCTGCTCTCAAGGATTCTTAAAGAATGATCAGTTATATCAAACTGCATTGCTTAAAGGGATAGTTCTGTCATTAATTACTCATCCTCACGTTGTTCCAAACCCGTAAGGCCTTTTTTTGTCTTCGGAACACAAATTAAGATATTTTTGATGAAATCCAAGAACTTTCTGAACTTTCCTGCACAGACAGCAACGCAACTGACACGTTCAAGGCCCAGAAAGGTAAAAAATAGTCCATGTGACATCAGTGGTTCAACCGTAATGTTATGAAGCTATGAGAATATGTTGGTGTGCAAAGAAAACAAAAATAACGACTATTTAACGATTTCTTTTCTTCCGTGTCAGTCTCTGCAGTGTGTTCAGGAGAGTACTCATGACATGCTCTGTGATTTCATTTAAAATATCTTAATTTGTGTTCTAAAGATGAACGAAGGTCTTACAGGTTTAGAACGGGTGAGTAATTAATGACAGAACTGTAATTTTTGCGTGAACTATCCCTTTAATGTTGTCACTGTAAATACAGGCTAAAGCCTTCACTCCACATGCATGACTGTTAAAATCACAGCTTGTTTGTCAAAGACATTAAAATAGTAGTGTAACCACAAATCTGTTTGGTATACGCAATGTTCTACACAAAACAGCTATCGTTATTATGAACTAATGAGGTAAAACCAAGAAAAACATAAATCAAAGCTGCTAATTAAACATTGAGGAACATTTCCACAGTGTTGGAATAATGCCTGCACCCCTACTGAAATCATAATGTATCTGAATGTAAACCAAGCCTTGGCGTAAAATTCACAAATGAAGTGTTTCAAAATGTGCCTAAAAATTCTCTTCATACTGACATGCTGAGCAGTGATTGATACATGCGCTTCAGCATCTTACCTTCTCTCATCCATAAACATGCATGGTTGTGTGCAAGGTCAGGTGGAGGCCGCTGAATGGAGACAGACTCTCAAACAGGTGAACACCGCTGGAGCTCAGAGGTCAGTGGGCCGCCACTGGAGACCGTTTAACCGGCATTATGGAAATAGCAGAGTGAATAAGATTCTTCCTGTAGCTTTAAGAGGGCAAGCTACTTTAATACTAATGGGAAATAAGAGAAACAGAGAAAAGAAGTAATCAGAAATGCACCTGCAACGCTAGATATGTGCTCAGAGATGTCTTTCTTAAACTAAATAAAGTTTACTCTTGGTCATGCAAATTCTATTTGCATGTGAGCAATCTACAGTGAATAATTTGGCTTTTGAGTCTTCTGTGTTAGAGCGCCTACACTGCAAATGATAAATCAGATTTTGTCTAGTTTTCCAGTAATAAAGCTAAAGTAAAAAAGCTCAAGATGTTTAGATTTATTTTCAGAGAAAACATCTTAAAAAAAAGATTAGTTTTCTCACCCAACTGAATTTTTTTTTCTCTTGAATGTTTTTAAAAGAAGTCTGTTCTGCTCACCAAGCCTGCATTTATTTCATCCAAAGTACAGCAAAAACAGTACATTTTTTAAATATTTTTACTATTTAAAATAACTGCTTTCTATTTGAATATATTTTAAAATGTTATTTTTTCCAGTGATTTCAAATCTGAATTTTTAGCATCATTACTCCAGTCACATGATCCTTCAGAAATCATTCTATTATTCTGACTTTCTGCTCAAAAAAAAAAAAGAATTATGTTGAAAAAAGGTTTCTTTGATGGACAGAAAGTTCAGAGTAACAGCATTTATCCTTGCTAAATAAAAGTATTAATTTCTATAATTTCTTATTAAATTATTTTTAATAATAATAATAATAAATGTTTCTTAAACAGCAAATCAGAATATTAGCATGATTTCTGAAGGATCATGTGACACTGAAGACTGGAGTAAAGATGCTGAAAATGTAGCTTTGATCACAGGAATAAATTACATTTTAAAATATATTCAAATAGAAAACAGTTATTTTAAATAGTAAAAATATTTCAGAATATTACTGTTTTTGCAGTTCTTTGGATCAAATAAATGCAGACTTGGTGAGCAGAAGAGACTTCTTTAAAAAAAAAACATTAAAAATCTTACTGTTCAAAAACTTTTGACTGGTTGTATATATTCTCTGCAAAAATAAAAAAATAAAATAAAATAATAATAATAATAATGTTTGTCCTGTTTAAAGTATAAGCATTTTTTAAAAATAATTATTTAATATATTGTTTGGTATGATAAGGTTAATTCAATATATTTCAGATATTATTCAAAATATAATCCTTAATATTTAAAAAATGCCAAATGGGTAAGAAAAATAAGAAATATTCTTTGAAAACAAAGTATATAAACTTTTTTATGCTTAAAACAGGAAAAAGAGATATGAATGAGATGTGAAAAATAAACTTCATTCAAGACGTATTTCAAAATGTAATCTTTAATATATAAAAATTTAACTTTAAATTTAAAATATGATCCAATATGAAAAGCTGTAATATAAAAAGTGCCAAAGGGGTAAGAAAGTAAACTTTCAGGATATAATATAAAATATTAGACTTAATATTTTATGCTGTTTTGCTTCTCAAGTAAATATATTTTGTTGTATAAGGACGTTTAGATGGAAGTCGAGACAAAAATATTGATTTATTACAGTGAAAACTCATAACCGGTCAAGTTTTTATTACTTTTTAATATTCCGCTCAAACGTAACTCATAAACGGCAACTAAACACTGACATTTTCTCACAACAGTTTTGACAACTATTTAAAGTTTATGAAATCCACTGACCAAAAGAGCTGTCAAAGAGTCAGGCTTCAGATATGATCCATACTCCTTTGAGACTCTCTCACTGTCAGTCATTTGACAAGTCATCCTCATCCGTATGGCTATAAAGCATATTTCTATGGGGGATTTGAGCGTGGGGGCTGAGGGAGGGGGCCGGACCCTTTGTACCTTTGACCAGTGAAAGTACAATCAAGAGGTATAACTCAAAAGAAAAGAGCGAGAGAAAGAGGACAGATGATAGGGTGGGCTGACAGTAATGGATGAGTGAAGAGGACCTCTGAGGTTCGCTCATCTCGCAACCGGAGAGATGTCATCAATAACTCATCTGACACGCTGCACCGGGATACAGTGAGCGTCCTCCCCCATCAGCACTCAGATCAGAGACGACTGTGCCATTCTGCTCCAAAAGAGGAGAGCTGTGAACAAGTGCTGAGAGAAGGAAAAAAAGAGTAGAGAGAGCACATTAGATTACTCTGGATGAATGAGAAAAACATCAACAATGAGGCGGAGATGACTGATTACTAGCTACACTCTAAGAAAAGTCCATAAAAATACAGCACAATGTATGATGGAACTTTTCACGTATTGAAAAATAATGCATTGCATTGTGTAGTGTTTTGGGGTCATATAATATTATTAAAGTCAATTTAACTGAATATGTATTAGTATTTGCATAGACATTATTTGTTACGTACATTTTTAAGGCTGACAGAAGACCCGACAACAGTTACCCCTGTGTCTACCCTTCGTTTTTATTTCTCATTTTCACACAGTTTTTTGTTTCTGTCATGGTATGGACCCCTACTACCATTCAGAATACCTACCTCCTCTTTTGTGGAGTGGGTACTGGCGAGAAACGGATCTCCCTTCACCATGAGACCTGAGGATGGTTGCCAGTTCCACTCTGGACCCAGTGCCCGCTGCGCAGAGTGCATGGCTGAGCCCACCGCTGACGGACAGCCAGAGCCCGCCACGAATGATGAGCCATCGCCGCACGGAACAACAGAGCCACGGATGGCCTCAGAGTGGGAGCTGCATATGACATCAGTCCAGGTGTGTGAGCTGGTAACAACGCCCACCACAAGGCAGAAAGCCGTGGCCAGTGATATCGCTGAGGGGAGCTCTGCCCACTGCAATATGGCTGAGGGTGAGCTGGTTGAAAATATGGGACTGTTTGATGCTGAGGGGGTATTTGACAGGGACCTAATTGTCTTATGGTTTGACCTACTTCATCGAAGTGGACTGAAATGGTCATGCCCAAGCTCAGCCCTGAGTGGGCTCCCCTGCCTAAGCTTAGCCCTGAGGAGGCTAACAAATGCCAACCCTCCCACCCGCTCCTGCCTCCTTCTCCGCTGCTGTTGTCTGCCAGCTCCTCTGCTCACCCTCAGTCCTCCATCTGTGCCAGTCTCCATCGGCGTTACGGCGGGAGGATCCCTTGTCTCCACCTCCAGCCTCAGAGTCCAGGACTCTACCTCGACCTGTTGACCAAACAGCTCCACCGTGATTCCTAGTTCCCGCCTCTCCGCCGTGGCCCGGCAGTCCACTGTCTCCGCCGGGCTCCCTCGTCCCTCCGACTCCACCTTGGTCTGTCGTCCACCACCCTGGACCTCGGGACTCCACTCCTCTGGCTTCGCCTCGTCCCTCTAGCTCCGTCAGGCTCCTCCATCCCTCCGACTCCACCTTGGTCCTCCATCGCTCTGGCTCCACTGCGGCCTCCCGGATCCACAGCTCTGCATCAGTCGCCGGAGCTATCAGTTCCAACTGGCCCTCTGGATCCACCTCACCACCCCGGTTCATCGGCTCTCCACCACAAGCTCCTCCGCCGTCGATCAGCCCTTTCTCCTTCATGGCTCCTCCCTCTGTCGGCTCCTCCGTGGATCGTCATCATGACTGTGACCTGGTTCCCACCTGGCTCCTCCAGCTCCTTAGTCCCTCCCTCCTGTCTCCGTCTGGTCCACCCTGGTCCACCCGTTTAGTGTCTCCCTGGCTCCTCTCTCCGTCTGGTCCGCCCTGGTCTCTCCTGTCATCTCCCTGACTCCTCCCTTTATCGCCTCCATCTAAGACTCTATTCGTCGTCCTCCTCCTGGATGTCCATCCTCCTCCCAAGCCTCCTCCCAAGATTCCACCTATGCCTCCCTCTGTGGTTATTGTTTACGGCGGCAGGATGCGCCTTCCGGGAGGGGGGCAATAATGTCAGGACTATGGACCTGTTTAGTCTTGTGTTGCCACGGTTTCGTTTCCTGTTTTGCCTTATTTGGTCACGTTCCTATCCTTGTTAAGTTTAACTGATGATCCCATCCACCTATGTTTTGTAATTACCCTGTGTGTTTAGTTCCTGTCTGTTCATTTGCATTTGGTCGGGTCTGCTCGTTGTTACGTGTGTCATTTCAAGTCTTGATTGTGGATTATCCCTTGTGTTTCTTTATTAAAAGACTATTGACATTAATTCGTGCTCTTGCATGTTTCTCTAGATAGCATATCAAAGCGTGACAAAGACTTACATTTTAAATTATAGCTAGATTATTCATTTTATTTTTCTTATTTAATTATTTACACCACTATCATTTTTTTTGTAATTATCAGAAAGGTTTAGTCTTAAAACAATAAGAAAATGGCTATGCTTTCAGAGAAAATATCTTGAGTTCATTTTGTCCTGTTTTAAGGCAAGAAACTACAGGTGTACATACTTTCCCCAGGTTTATTAATCACAGTAAATTAGGAATATTGTTTTGTATTACACATTTTTTTAAATGTAATGTTTAAATATGCAAATAAGGCATTATCTATTTATATAGAACTCATTTCCAGAGCAGAAATCTGGAACACTGGATAATGCAGCTTTAGAATGATACAAAGTTGTATTTTATCGACATATTAAAGTTAAAAGATTTTACAGAGGGGATCTTGTATATCCTTTTTATCACTCCATGAATCTGAAAATACTTTCAACACCCAGGGAAACATAAATAAATAAATTTCAGAGCTTTATTCGCCAAGTTTGCACAAACACACATGGAATTTGTTGTTTTCACCATGTTTTTAGGCATAAAACATTAAATATATACTGAGTGAATGATACATGAACAAACACCTCTGTAAAACCTTCAGAGGGTAGAAACAAAACTGGAAGGTTTAGTGGATGTATGTGCTGAAGTGGAGATTTCTGGCCCAGTGCATTCTCATTTTGAGAAAATCTACAGGTGCAAATAGATAATGTAATAAACACATAAATGTGTTTATGTTGTTTTTCCTGTAGTCTGAAATAAATAATGTTATGGAAGCAAAATATAGTCTAAAATCTGTAAAAAAAATTTTTTGCTTGCAGTGTCTTAGACTTTTTTTTTTTTTTTTTATGTCTTAATGTCTTGTGCAGTTTGGCTTGCTACTGTACATACATTTATCTTATTTTAAGGATGTTTAAATGTTATACTGGAAACCAAAAAGACTGATTACCAAAATGTATAGTTTTTTAAAGCATTTTACACAATCATGGTCTCAGTTTGCTATTGAGTTCTGACTGAAACTAATCACAGCTGATCAAAGGCAGCCTTGAACCTCAAGGGCTGTAATGTTCAATTCACCAAAACAAACCAATACCGAAACATGGTTTGACCCACACTTAATACAAGAGTTTAACTGTGCAGAACATTAATTGGGAGAAAATGTGTGCTTCTGAAAGCTTTCAAATAGAATATTGAATGTCTAATCAGTCAAACTGTGCCAGTTAAACTCACAAGCAGTTATTTGACAGTTTCATAGATTAGAGAACATCAAAGTGGGAAAATACAAAGTTAGCTAACAAAGTTTTTGACATTTTGACAGTTCCAACATCAATCACAGACCACAACACATTGTAGTTTAAAAGTGACAGGTGTCCTTCATTTCACAAATTAATTTATTACAAAAAATATTTAATTAGGTTTGACCTAATCATGTAAAAGTTTACATTTTAATGTTAGTTCCTTTTTAATTAGATATATTTATTATATATTCCATGCTTTGAAAGCCTGTAGAAGGTATAGTTCACTCAAAAATGAAAATTCTGTCATTAATTACTCACCCTCACATTGTTCCAAACCCGTAAGACCTTTGTTTATCTCTGAAACACAAATTAACCAGTCTTAATTAAGATATCTTAATTTGTGTTCCAAAGATGAACAAAGGTCTTACAGGTTTGGAACGACATGAGGGTGAGTAATTAATGACAGAATTTTCATTTTTGGGTCAACTATCCCTTTAATGCTTGATTCAGCTTTAATAAACAACAAGTTAGTTCTGAATAAACATTCACCTCATATGAACTGACCTAAAATTAAAATATCATTTTAAAAGAACACTTAATTTTTATGCACTGTTACCCTCCCAGTGGAAACAACTGTTAGAAATACATTAATTTGAAGTAGTATAGCTGTTAAACACTCAGTAATCCTCCTATTACACAGCAGTTTAGCCTAGAGTTTGCGTTACATAAATCAGACTAACCTCACAAGCTCTGCTGGGAAATGTGAGGTGACCTGATTTGCCCAAAATTGTAATTATTTTGTGCTATAATTAATGTTTATTTGTGAGTAAGCTCCCTAGCAGTGAAACATGAACTCAGAATAGAAGTGCAGACACCCGGGGCCTCTGCCTGGAGGAAGAGGAAGGAGGAAGGGGTAACCATGCATGCTGTCTCACCTTGCTGTTCGTGTTTACAGAAACCTTCATGAATATGGTACACTTTGATGTTCAGTGAGACGAAACTATCTTGTTTTATTATATTATATTATATTATATTTTGCACCTCTTCAGGCCTTTAGATCCTTTCCTGTGGCCTTTCTCTACAGATCTACTGCATTTGAAATTGCATACTGTCTGAGCAGGTTATAACATTAAAAATATGCTTGTGTATAGTATAAATAAAGTATAATCAAGCATGCATGTGTGAAGAATACAATGTACTACATGCACTGACATGATGGCATTGTTTTACCTATATTTTATGAATATGGTGAATTCAGACATTCTACCCAGTCACTATATAGTAGGAGTTATGTATAATCAAACAGGGTTGGTGTCTGAGGCAAGTTCTTGGCTCAAAAAGTATGGACAAAAAAGCATCCAAAAATACTGTGTTGAGTCAAAATTCTACAGAAATTCAACACAGGTCAAAAGTTATTTTTCCCCATCCTGTGAACAAGAAATATTATAAAATGACACTGAAGGGGGTCAAAAAATGTTCTTGAGGAAATTATGGAATATCAAATACATAAATGTTTTAATTGATTAAATATTAAATAAAAACCATACATTCTAGGGCTAAAAAATTAATACCTAAAATCAGTAAAGACACATCAAATTGATCAAAAGTGACAGTAGAGAACATTTCAGGAATTTTCTCCATATAGTGGACTTCAGTGGTGCCCAATGGGTTGAAGGTTCAAACTGCAGTTTCGGTGCAGCTTCAGAGGGCTCTACACAACCCCAGCTGAGGAATATGGGTCTTTTCTGGCAAAATGATTAGACATTTAAAAAAAAAAAAAAAAAAAAAATTACGTTTTAGCCACAAATGCTTGTCTTGCACTAGCTCTGCGATGTGCATGTGCATCTTTACGCATTGAAATTCAAAGGGATCTACACGATCCCAGCTGGGGAATAAAGGTCTTATCTAACAAAATGTTCAGCCATTTTCTAAAAAAAAAAAAATCAAATTTAGAGTTTTTAACCACAAATACTATCATAATCACGCACGTGTGATGTAGGCGAAATATAGACAGTTTTTACAAAGCGAACATGCAAAGAAAGTCAAACACCCTTTACAAAAATGGTAAAACAACAATGTCGAACAATTTTGAAGTTGGAGGAGAAAACGAGATGGAGTTTTTGCTCTACCCTACCTTATTGAACCGAAGTAGACAGACAAAGAACTAAACGCACATGATCACACAATGCATAAAGATGTACATGCACATCACAGAGCTAGTGCAAGACGAGCATTTGTGGTTACAAAGTAAATTTTAATTTTTTTTAGAAAATGTCCAATCATTTGGCTAGACAAGACCCATATTCCTCAGCTGGGGTTGTGTAGAGCCCTTTGAAGCTGCACTGAAACTGCAGTTTGACCTTCAACTCATTGGACACCACTGAAGCTCACCATATGGAGAAAAATCCTGGAATGTTTTCCTCCAAAACTTGAATTTCTTTTCAAATGAAAAAACAAAAACAGCTTGGACGATATGGGGGTGAGTAAATTATCAGGAAATTTTTACTCTTGAAGTAAAATAAACCTTTAAGCAGCTGCTTTTAACATGGATAATAAGAAATATTTCAGCAAATAAGCATATTAGAATGATTTCTGAAGGATCATGTGACACTGAAGACTGGATTAATGACTGAAAATTTAGCTTTGCCATCACAGGAATAAATTACATCTTAAAACTTATTAAAATAGAAAACAGTTGTTTTGAATTGCAATATTTTGGAATATCACTGTTTTTACTGACCAAATAAACACAGTCTTAGTGAGCATAAGAAAAAAGATTTTTAACCCAGACACTAGTATCCAGAAAAAACCAAGGACTTTGTGGGGAACAAGTGAGAGAAAGCGGGGATGATGCAATATTTTTGTTTCAGGGTGTTGTTTGTTAGAATGTCAGTCACAAACAGTGATGCACCTCTTCCAGAAAACTCCAACTAAGAAACTCTTTATAAAATTGGAAAGTGGGGAATTGTGTCTGCCAGCTGCCTTAAGCAGCTACAACACCTCTAGCTCCAGCTAGAAGTAACAAAATTGCTCACAGACAGTTTTGCTTTGCCACTGTGTGTAATGGTTTATACCATCTCCTGTAACTGCACTGTCTGAGCAGATTATGTTTTTGTGCATTTTCAGTTTGATGTTGCTGCTGTATTGCTCCTGATTTTCCCATCTGGGAGCAACAGGGTACATCTATATACGTACTGCAGCTATTGAATACATCTTCACATAAATTGCTTGTTTTCTATACAACGCATGGACTGACAATTCTCTCCTTGCACTAAACTGATTTACACTTTTTAAAATGCACATATTTATGATGTAATTGAATAAAAACCTTCAGAGGGAACTGGCTGCACACTAGTCTCTCTCTGGCCTTGTTCTGAACTACATCAGGAGCCACCACATGGCCTCGGTTTCAGATCCATCTGTCTATGCATCGCCTTGAATTAATTTGCAGAGGTGTCAAAGCCTTTCATTTGAATAGCACAACATACACATTCAATATGAATGCCAGCACGAGAGGCGGCAAATATTTGTGGCCAAAATGACTGCAGGCTTAATAAAGGTCATCATTCTCGTTTCTGACTTCTTCTGCGTACATGTAAACCTGACATTCCCAATTTCCAAATTTATCCCACTGTTTCTCCATCAGATGAGCTGACCTGACCGGTGTCCGTCTCCACATCTGCTGTGCATTTTTAAAAGGCCCGATTTCCATTTCAAACGGCAAAGCTGTGATCTCTCCAGGGCTTTTCTGTGGAACACAGACAGAATTTGAATGGTGCAACATAGTTGTAAATATAGCCAGATGAATACATCACAACACTTTGGTCTGTTCTGGCAAACATAAAATGCATGGGGCAATTCGATGGTCGGACCTCGGAAAGCAAGCTGCTGTTCCTATGTAAAGAATGTTTGATAAATAAAAATTCATACTGTTTGCGTAATTCAAACAGGTGTACATTTTGAACTTAATGCACAGTCTAAAAGCAGTGAAAGTTCAGTAAATCACAGTGCAACACAATAGATATCTCCATGGTGAAAGCTATTATTAACAGTAAAACAGCAATACCAAGATGAATGAGAAATGTGCCATTTTCCTGTTATGGAGGATCATAATCAATAGGTCAAACTCATACGGTGGCTTAAATTGCTTTATAATAGGTTTGATGGATTAAAAAAGTCAGGGAGAGAGACTGCCTAGACTGTCTGTGTCACTGCAAATGAAAACAAATGTGACATATGTGTTTGGCCAGGCTCCAGTAAACACTGGCTGTGTGTAGCTGGTGGGTCATCAGTGTGTCTGTGTGTGTGATAGGGAGGTAAACAGCCATGGGCAACTTCTTGTGCGGGGCCAAATTCAAATCAGCTCGGTGACTGGGGCCAGGCCCTGTGTTCAATGAAGATTTATTAGTCTAGTCTAACCGGTATTTGGTTGGCAGTCAAAATTTTTATAGGCAATATGATTAGACCGAGGATTTACAGCTTCCAAAGAAATTCTGTCTAAAACATAAATGCACTTATTTAATTAAATGGTGAAATCATTTTTGGTCAAATTGTGAATCTAACTGAACTGAGTGTTTATCTTGTTTATAAAAAGCATAAAGGCATATAAGGAAAAAAATAATAAAATTCACTGTACATTTGCATGCAGTGTTGTGACTGCTCAGCCTTCAAGTGTAGGAAATGTGAGGCAGTTGGAGATAATTGATTCCTGGAGGAAGGAGGGTGGCAAACAGGCAAGATACTGACAACACAGTTCCCCCTGCTGCGGTTGGTCTAGATTCAACATTGTATTTGATAGGTTTTACAGACTAAAAGATATACACACTTGCACACATTGTGTGACTAACTCCAGTTATATATTTCATTGGCGAAGATTTTCTTCAAATAAATTTAGCCCCTTTTACTCAGAGACATCCCTAAAACACAAATGAAATGTATTAACCAGTGTAAGGATGGGCAAAAATGTAGGGGCAAAACAGGACTGGTTAAGTTAAAAAAGTATCTACTTAATTATACTTATAGGGCTAGTTCACCCAAAAATGAAAATTCTGTCATTAATTACTTACCCTCATGTCGTTTCAAACCTGTAAGATCTTAATTCGTCTTCGGAACACAAATTAAGATTAAATTAAGACAGCAATGCAACTGACACATTCAAGGCCCAGAAAGGTAGTAAGGAAATCATTAAAACAGTCCATGTGTACGGAAGTTCTAAGAGGCCATGCATTATTATTATTTTTTTTCTTCGTTTTCTCATGATCACAACTTAATTGTCTCCTCATCACGGCATAACGTAAGTTGTTGTCTTGTCATTACAACTTAATTTTCTCATGATCTCGACATTGTTTTTCCACTATCACGACCTAAACATTTTCTCATTATCACAACTTAAGGTAACACTTAATTTTGATTGTCCACTTTAGACATTCTACTAACAGTAAGTAACTTTGCAATTGTATGTCAAATATGTATTAGAGTATTAGTAGACTGTCTGCTTAATGTCTTCTAACACTCTTCTAAACTTAGCAAGTAAATGTCAATTTATTCTACTAACCCTAAACCTTACAGTCTGCTCGGAGAGTTAGTAGACATGTAGTTGCAAATTTATGAGAATTACTTGACATGTAGTTGCAAAGTTACTTATAGTTAGAAGAATGTATAAAGTGGACTATCAAAAAAAAGTGTAACCCAACTTCATTTTCTTGTGATGTTGACATAAAAGTTGCTTTCTCATTATCACAACTTAATTTTCTCTTGATCTCAACATTGTTTTCCTGTTATCATGACATAACAAATGTTGTTTTCTCGTTATCACAAGCAAATTTTCTCGTGATGTTGACATAACATAAGTTTACTAATCAAAACTTAACTTTCTTGTGATCTTGACATTGTTTTCTTGTTATCGCGACAGAACCGTTGTTTTCTCGTTATCACAACTTAATTTTCTTGTGATATCGACATAAAGGTTGTTTTCTTGTTATCACAACTAGATTTTCCTGTGATATTGGCATAAAAGTTGTTTTCTTATTATCACAACTTAATTTTCTCGTGATCTCAACAATGTTTTCTCGTTATCACGACATAAGATTTTTCATCATCACAACTTAATTTTCTTATGATCTCGACATTGTTTTCTCGTTATCACAACCTAATTTTCTTGTGATCTCAACATTGTTTTCTCGTTATCACGGCATAAACATAGTTTTTTTCATTTTTTTTTTTTTTTTTTGTTTGTTTTTACCATGACTTAATTTCTCATGTCGACATAAAAGTTGTTTTCTCGTATTCACAACTTAATTTTCTTGTGATCTCGACAGTATTTTCTCATTATCACGACACAAACGTTTTCTTGTTATCGCAACTTCATTTTCTTGTGATATCGACAAAACAGAAGTTGTTTACCTGTTATCGCAGCTTAATTTTCTTGTGATATTGACAAAATAAAAGTTGTTTTCTTGTTATCACAACTTAATTTTCTTGTGATCTCGACATTGTTATCTCCTTATCATGACATAAACATTGTTTTTTCGTTATCATAGCTTAATTTCTCATGATGTCGACATAAAAGTTGTTTTCTCATATTCACTACTTGATTTTCTCATGATCTCAACATTGTTTTCTCATTTGTAGGACATAACAAATGTTTTCTCATCACAAATTAATTTTCATGTGATGTCGACATAAGTTTTTCTCTAATCAAACAATCATTGTTAAAAGAACCGCTTTTGTTATGTTGTGATCATGAGAAAACAAGTCTTCTTATGTTGGCATCACAAGAAAACAAGAAAAAATTTATAAAAATGCATGGTCTCATTGACCTTAATTTTACGAAACCGTGTTACTCTTGTGAACACGCATCGATGTTATTAAATGGACAGTTTTAACAATGTCCTTACTACCTTTATGGGCCTTGAACATGATAATTGTGCTGCTGTCTATGCAGGATCATAAAGCTCTAAAAATGTCATCAAAAATATCCTAATTTGTGTTTTGAAGATGAACAAAGGTTTTACGAGTTTGAAACGAGATGAGGGTGAGTAATTAATGATGGAATTTTCATTTTCAGGTTAACTATCCCTAATTATACTTGTTGATACGGACACAAACCTGTTGCTAATACTAGACTTAAACATGATGAATTAAGAATCTTTCAAATAGTAAATCCAACATCACATGTTCCCACAAGCCAGTTTTTGACATATTTACGATGATTTACTTAAGAATTTGGCCCTCACAGGTATAGCAAAACCTGTGTACACACATACAAATGCACTGTGGTTTTGAGAACTGGCAAACAAGAAGAACTTCTCACGTCACTTTGGCTTCCTAGTCACATAAGACAAGTCGCTGAATGTCATAACATGTGACATTTATCTGCCCTCAGACATTTATGCCAATCGCACACACTCACAAATGCAAACGCCTTACCACAAATAGAAGCTGGCCTACCTCCAGCAGCAATGTGTGACAGTGATTTGCTTTGTGTTACAGGCTACAAGCGCCATCATTCCCCTCTGGTATGGCTATAAAAGGTTAACTTTTTTCAGTTTTCACATCGAAAGTTTTAGAAATGTGATTTTATGCCTGAAGAAAACAAACAGGACGTGGCATTTCCATTTGTGAAAAATAAACAAATAAAACCTGAAATGAAGTTCAGTCTCTCAGGGGAAAGTATATTAGTGAGAACATTTTATGATGAAGAAATTATTTATTCAGCCATTCCACATCAAATCTATGATGAATGACAGGCAGGAAATAAATCATATCATGGTGAAATACAAAATGATTTGGTTTGAAAAATGAGTTGACTGGAATGGAGCAAAAAAACAGCGAATGACACAAAACCATTTAACTCAAACAGACTTAGAGAATAATTTGCTACTCTAGTCAAACATAATAAACATAAGCGTCCACGCCGGTTACTTTAATACAGGTGCTTTAGGCATTTAAAATCATGAACAGCTTCTATAAGCATTCGTTCTGTTCTGAAAACAACAGAAGACAAAAATCTAATAATAAACAGAGACATCCTCTTCTGTGTACACTTATCTTTCCATTATAAGTTTTCATTTACATGTAAATAAAGTTCTTTTTAGGCCTTTGCATCCATTATCAAAGCACCAGAAGTATGAGCTGTTTCATGATGAATATGTTTGTTTTAATCTGCAAATATCTTTTTCATTATGGGTGAGGTGCACAGCTTGGAATAATTCCAAGGGCCAATGACGAAAATGTCATTAGATATGACAAATTTATTCTAGTCACAACTGTGTATTAAACCAATAGTTCACCTCAAAATGAAATTTCTGTCATCATTTATTCACCCAGATGTCATTCGAAACCCATAAGACTTTGGTTAATCTTCAGAAGACAAATTAAGATATTTTTAGGGAAGCCTGAGAGGGTTTTTGTCCTTCCACTGAAAGTCCAGGTAGCCAAAAATGTCCAAAAATGTTATAAAGGCAACATAAAATGGATCTTCAAGTCTAAGTCTTGGGACGAGATACAATCAAAGATGAACAGGTCTAATTTAGGCTTTTATTTATATCTAAACACTCATTTCTTATGGTCTTTTGGTATCAGTTGAGGGACAGAAACCTCTCAGGTTTCACTAGAAATATCTTAATTTGTGACTAACCAAAGTTTTATGGTTTTGGAATGACATGAGGTTGAGTAAATGCTCAAGAGAGAAATTTCATTTTTGATTGCACTATCAATAATAATTGTTTTTAAATGAAGTATTTGGACAGACTCATTAAATAATGTTAATAAGAAACAGATCATTATTTCAGTCTTTGCAGAATAATATTTTCACTCAAACATCAAAAACTCTTCAATAGCAAGCAGGAAACCATCAAACCAACCAGTAACCATTATCAACCCCGACTCAATCTGTAAGCTGCCCTCACCATCTGCCCTGCTGGCACTCAGTAATGGATCTGCATGAAGAAGTGCTGCAGTGGAATCAGAGTGAAGGAGAGAGCAAGAGCATAATGCAGCCGCAGATGCTGCAGTGAAAAAAGCGGAAGGACCACACGAGACAACTCATCCTCTATGGTATGGCTCTATAATAGCTCGCTAATGAGTGTTCTGAACTAGAGTCTCTGAAAAATGAATAAGCCTCCGCCTGTGCCCTTAAACTGCAGCATGCCTAGCCAGCTGAACATAATAAAACCCCTCTCAATGGCATCTGCCATCGTTTCATACATGTGTGAGCGCTGACTGTGAGGATGAGAGAGGAGTTACACTACCTTCATTATGGATGAGAGATTCCCTCACATCTGAAAAGCTCAGGTTGGAAAATCTCCAAAAGTCTAGTAGCTGATTCTGTGATACAGACAAAAAGTGGCCAACAGAATTATTTACATGATATACTGTTTAATCAACTACATTGCAATTAAACATCAAATATTAATTTGAAAAAATGCTTCAAGAAGACAATTCACAAGTTACACTGCATTATTGAGACAGACGACATTTCTGCATCACACTGAATGCAACACACATGGAACAGCAAACATAACTTTCCAAAAATGCATGCATCTCATTATCAAATTTGGATGGCGGGATCTGAAAAATGCAGCACTTTTGAGAAAGATGCACTGCAACAATCTAAGATGTCAGTCTATGTTAGGGGTCGACCAATGTGTCTTTCAGGACCAATGCCGATACAACTATTACAGATCAAGTAGACGATAACTGACATTTTGAACCGATATATATATGTCAGGTTTAAAAATGAAAATTAATGTCAAAATTAAGAATAACAAGGGCTCTGACAAAAACTTTCTTTATATGGTTTTAAATTATTTAATCGACAGGCAGTTTTGAAAATGACTGATACAGATAACCAAAAAAATGCTTAATATCGGTGCCGATAATCGGCCAGGGGTGCATTTCCCAAAAGCATCGTTAGATAACTATGGCAGTTAGTTCCATTTAACTCTATTGGTAATGACGGAATTTGCAACAATAGTTGCTTTTGGGAACCCAGGCTGATAATCGGCCAATATGTATTTATTTACATTTATCAAACAATTAAAAAAAGAAAAACACACACAGCTATATACACACACATATATATATATATATATATATATATATGTATATATATATATATATATATATATATATATATATATATATATATATATGCACTACCATTGGAAAGTTTGAGGTCAGTAAGATTTTATAAATTCATACTTTTGTTCAGCAAGGATGCATTAAATTGAACAAACGTGACAATAAATACATTTATAACGCTACAATTTCTAGTTTTAAAAAATGGTTAAAAAGTATATAAAATGTAATATTTTATTTAGAGCCCTTTGAAGCTGCATTTAAACTGCATTTTGGAAGTTCGAACTTGGGGGCACCACTGAAGTCCACTATATGGAGAAAAATCCTGAAATGTTTTCCTCAAAAAACATAATTTCTTTATGACTGAAGAAAGACAGGCATGTACATCTTGGATGACTTGGATGACTTTATCTGTAAAAGCTACTACTCCTTTAAGCCAAAAAAGCCATATTAGAATTATTTCTGAAGCATCATAAGACACCGAAGACTGGATTCATGGCTGGTAAAAAATTCTAGCCTTGCCATCACCGAAATAAATAACATTTTAAAATTTATTAAAATAGAAAACAGCTATATTAAATTGTTAAATATTTCATAATATTACCATTTTCCTGTACTTTTGATCAAATAAATGCAGCCTTGGTGAGCATTAGAAACTACTTCATACCAGCCCCAATCTTTTTGCAGTTTTTTGGGGTTTTTTGACAAAAATGTCATTTATTTTTGAAAAATGCAATTTAGATGATGGACATTGTCTCAAAAATCACACCTTCTCAGCAGCTGGAAAATACAACCCGATATCTTTGGCACTGACGACTCTAGCACTTCCTAAAAACAAATAAAGAGGGAACTTCAATTACTATCACAGTGAAGGATGGTTTCCCTCAAAGAAAGCCATCATTTCAGGCCTCTGCATTAAATTACTTTTGACTGTGATCAATGAGCGCAAGTCAATGACTTTGTCATAGCAGGATGTGATAGGCCTGGGGACATTTATTACCAGTTCCTCCCAATTTTTCACTTCAAAAGAATCACCTTAACTTTTCCATCAAGTCATATCTCATAGAAACTTTGATAGTTCTACACCTCTAGCCCTTTCAAAAACTTCAGCTTTTATTGGGCAGCTTTTTTATTACTTTCAAAGATGAGATGTCAAAGAACGTGAAATGATGTTGCAGGCAACAGCACAATAGCCCCATTTAATGAGACGGAAAAGGAGATTTTCAATTCTAAAAATCGAAAGAAAGTACAGGGCGGCTTTCTAATATCCTCTTGAAGACCAACAAATCTGTTTTTGTGGAAGTGAGAGTGCATCTTTTGATAGATGTTTAACCTCAGACAGACAATTGTGCGCCTCCACCAGTGGGCAGATTGTTCTGCCCCACTTCCCTGGCATTTTCTGAGGACACATAGGCTGGTAGGTGTTGGAGGGCTCTTTTGTAGCACGGAATGTTCAACCTTTTTACTCTCATGGAGACATCAAGCCTCTCAGGTCTGTGAAAGTGGCAGATTCATGTTGCCGACACCATACCAACAGCTCCAGAAGCGCTGTGAAGGACGATGAATCATATGATTCATACGTTGCCACAAGAACCTGATGTAATCCGACTTGCACACTACCACAAATTTTAAGGTCAACTTGTTTTAACGCACAGGTTTATACAACCACATATATCTGCACTGCTTTCAAACCAACAAAGACCAGTTTAATCTCTCAAAGTGTTGATCCAAAACCTCAAGTCTAGGCACTCAAGGTTATAGACTTGTATTATAGACATGGTAGCCTGGCCAATCATGTTATGCTTCTATTCCCTCAGGCTTTCGAAGTGCCAGGTTAGTGAGATGGGGTCCAACTGGTAACACCATTTCAGTCAGCAAATGTTTCTAAATCCAATTCTCTGTGTCAAGGCCCTTCAGGCACTGGCTGATGAAAAACACATCAACATCAACTCTCTGAAATATGTTTGCCCACAGAGGCTTTCAGCCCGTGTGTTCACACTGCAAGATTTGAATTTGTCCACGAGGCAGTAAAGGAGGAGCTTGTCATTAACACAGCAGGCTAAGGTGTTTCACATTACACCCATTAAGAATATGAAACCTCTTATGGGCTTTTTACATGACATTTTGAGATAAACATGTACAGTGCCAGTCCTTAAGGGCATTTATAGCATGCATGTGTTTTTGTAGGAGCTGTCAAACTTATTTTACCTTCTGTGCTTTCACCTGTGCTATCATCCTCCAACCATTTCTCACTCACCGTCACATTAACCTCTAGAAACCAGCGAGAAAAATGGAGTTGGGGGAATGATGGTGACACAGTGTTATTACAGCTGTCTCTCAATTACTAATAAGGCTCACAGAGCAAGAGATGAGCTTATTAGACAGCCCTGGCCACTCAATTGTGATGCATAGTATATCATCACCAGCCACTTAGACATGTGACATTAAAAGACTTCGCCGGATTGGTCGGTTCACGGTCCATCGGCTACAGGCGACAGTGTGGCACAAATGGAATCTATTAAGTATTCCCAGACAGAGGCGGAGCAGAGCGGTGTGAGAAATACAGTGACTGACAGAGTTTCTAACAAGCAATTAACCGCAGTGACCCGCTTTTGGCTAAACTGTGCTTTTGACTTTGTGTCACACCCACTATATACTCAAAGATCCACTGTAATAGATCACACCGCCTAGGGAGTCTTACAGTCTAAATTTATATACAAGTGATACATAAAGACAGAAATCAGCGTTGGATTTTAATTTGCACTTGACAAACAATTTTTGAGACTGTATTCATTTTAGTAATTTTCTAGAATATTAATAAAATGGCTACCTATCTATCTATTTATCTATCAATCTATCTGTCTATCTATCTGTCTATCTTTAGAAAGTAATAAAATTGATATCCAATTAAAAATTTCCAATCATTTTAATATATATATATATATATATATAGTTGAGGTCAAAAGTTTACATACACCTTGCAGAATCTGCAAAATGTTAATTATTTTACCAAAATAAGAGAGATCATACAAAATGCATGTTTTGTTTTTTTTTTTTTTCAATTTAGTACTGACCTGGATAAGATATTTCAAGATATAAAAGATGTTTACATATAGTCCATAAGAAAAAATAATAGTTGAATTTATAAAAATGACCCTGGTCAAAAGTTTACATATGCTTGATTCTTAATACTGTGTTGTTACCAGAATGATCCACAGCAACTATTACAGAAGATTCAGATGCTCACTGACGCTCCAGAAGGAAAACTGATGCATTAAGACCAGGGGGTGAAAAACTTTTGACCAGAATTAAGATGTGTACATTTTTCTTATTTTGCTTAAATATATATTTTTTTTTCATTTAGTACTGCCTTTCAGAGGCTACAGAAGATCCTTATATGTTTCCCAGAAGACAACGTAAGTTAAATTTACCCTGATCTTCAAATTCTAAAAGTTTTCACCCCCCAGCTCTTAATGCATCATGTTTCCTTCTGAAGCATCACTGGGCGTTTGAACCTTCTGTAATAGTTCCAAAGGGTTCAAATACACAAAATGCTGAAAAAACAAAGAATTTGTGAGACTTGAAGGATTTTTCTGAAGAACAGTGGGCAGTTTAACTGTTCAGGACAAACAAGGGACTCCTGAACAACTATCACTAAACAAAAAACACAGCTGAGGATCATTCAGGTAACAACACCGTATTAAGAATCAAGCATATGTAAACTTTTGAACAAGGTAATTTTTATAAATTTAATTATTATTATCTCTTGTGGATTATATATAAATGCCTTTTATGTGAAATATCTTATTCAGGTCAGTACTAATAAAAAAAAATCACATGCATTTTTATGATCCCTCTTATTTTGTTAAAAATAAATTAAGGATATAAGCTACAATAGAGATATCCAAAAGAACTCTGCAAGGGAAATAGTTGTATGACCACACAGGCGTGCAAAAAGAAATACAGAGCTCAGACCTGTCAGACGAATCTGGGCACATCAGAGTGAATATTGTAGGAGGAAAGGGAAAGGGTAGTGTAGCGAGCAGAGGAATGATGAGAGATAGATATAGGGGTTAACGGTTTCTTTTCGACTGGGAGGTGGTTGAATATAATATCTCCCAGCACCTGTATGTGTAAGTTCAAATCGGTTGCAATTGATTTTCAACTAGAGTTTCAAACAGAGTATTGGACTCTGGCTTATTTGAGGCTAGAATTTTATTCCTTACGCATAAAAGTGAATTCTTTTCAAAACCTCCAATACAGCTCTGAACATTATGAATAGTGGCCAATGTTCAGCAAAGCAATGCTGTAAATAATAAATCTCTAAAATTCTTAATCCTGTGAACAATTTATTATACATTTCAGAAAGCAAATCTGCACTTGGTCAAAGGAAAATATCCTTGATCAAAAAATAAATATAATATCATTTCATCTTCATGATGAAAGAAAATTAAAGATGCGATTTGCTCTTTTCATATCAGAAAAGGCCTCTCTTCTGAGGATGAAACCCATGTGACTATGAGAGGATTTTCTTGTCCTCTCTGTAAAACAAGATTGTAGATGGCTTACACACATTCAAGACCATGTATAAATTTCTTTCCAGATGAATTCACAGAATTAGGGCAAATGGATGATTTATCCAATTCATAACGAAAGAAAAACTCTTTCGACTCTACCTGGTCATGTTGTCCTGACGATTATGCACTACAGATTTATATTTATATTGCTTCTTTACATTGATAATTTAAGTGCATTAGATCGATAGTTACGTAGTGGCAGATGTCACTAATTTTATATTATCTCTAGATAATCAGATGAATTATTAAAAAGAAATCCATATCTATTTACTCAAAATACACTACAGGTTAAAAGTTTGGGGTAAGGTTTTTTAAAAGAAAGTCTCTATTGCTCAAGGCTGCATGCATGATCAAATATACAATAACAGTACAGTAGTATTGTGAAATATTATCACAATATAAAAATGTTTTTCTGTTTCAGTATTTTTAAAATGTAATTTATACCTGTGACACCAAAGCTAAGTTTTCAGTAGCAATTACCCCAGTCTTCGGCGTCACATGAACCTTCAGTTTTCATTCTAATATACTGATTTGATTATTAATAATGTTAGTAACAGTCATGCCTCTTACCATTTCAGGATTCTTTGATTATGAATCAAACTTACTTTTCTTACCACGTTCATATTTAAATTTAGTCAGGGTTTATGCTTTAAACAAGAAATGGAAAAGAATACAGACTAGTACAGGTATAGAAAGACAGCAAAAATTTGGAAGGAGCTGGAAGGAAATAAAAAACAGGACATGGCACAAAAAAAAAAAAGAAACTTCAAAAGAACCATTAATCTGGAAACACAGAGGGGACAGGAGAGGTAAACGGGGATGTTTTGAAGGGAAAGGAGATGGTGATTAAAAAGTGCACAAAATCTAAGCAAGGACACAAAGTGAGAGTGACAACTAGAGAAAAGACACAAACTGGGAGAAAAAGAGAGAGGCGAGCCAAACCAGGCAGAGGCAGATGAAGTTTGACAGCTAAGGTGAGTGTAAAAGACTCACATGAAAAAGGGCATTACACACATAGCAGAGACACTGACAAAAACCAAAAACATGACATACACCTGAGATCATTCGCTATACTGCACCTCTACTCTACAAGTTCACACACAAATATGTAATTTATAAAAAAGCTCATCAATTTTTAAACCTAATTTTCCTGTTCTTGCAGAAGTTTTAGCTATTATGTGTTGAAAATCCACCCTGTAATTAACCTCCACTGTTAAATTCAGACAGCAGGCGCTGTGAACATGCAGGTGTAGCTCCCCATCAAAGAAGAGTCTTTGTAGCTTCACTAAAGACAGGGAATGACTATCCAGGGTTAACTGCTGGCATTCCCAAAAAGCCTGATGGGCACATGAAACACATAGACATACAACTGGGAAAAGAGAACTAGACAGACAATGTCAAAGTCAAAAAGAGCTTACAGATGAAGAAATGACTTTTAGTCACTGTCAAAACACGCTCTTTGCATTTTGAAAGACTTAGATCTTGATATTAAAATATATAGAGAACGCTGGAAAGTCTGAAGAATGTCACAAGGAAAAAGTTGGAGGTCTTTAAAAATTCTGTCAATATTTCTGTTTAATATAAAAAATTTAACTTCATTCTCTTAGCCGGGAGAGTGAAAGCTCCTGCCTCAGAGATGAACCTCATTCATTTATATAAATGATTTGACCTTTTGCTTTTTGCTAATCTACTCTGGACCTGTCTGGACTCCAATAAAGGAGGCATCTATCAATCTTCATTCACACCCACTCGGTTCAAGCCTATCTTGTTTATCTTTAATTTACCTAGTTAGCAGGATAACATGAGCATTCATAAACAGGTGGGCTGGGTTGGCGTGGTGCGACGGGACTGATGCTAATTACAGCAGCTGGCACAGGCACTTCTATTGACTTCCACCCATGCACTACGCTTTCTTTCAAGGTTAGGTGCTCATGTGGAGAATATGACGAACTGTGATTAGATTGTATGAATTACTCACAGAGGGTGTACCTAGTAGTAAAATTATGAAATAGCCCTGTGGAAAAGAAATGCACTTTGGCATATACTTTTAAAATAGAATGTATTACGGAAATGACACATTTGTATGGAACATACTTTGTGTGAATTGAATGGAATGCTTTCAGACACTTAATTGGATGTTATATACAACCGAAATATATGAATATAATATAAAAATATATATTCATATATATAGTTTATCATTTAAATTTATATTAAAGGCAATTAGTTGAATTAGTTAAGTGACAGTGAAAGGTATAGTCCATGCAAAAATGAAAATTCTGTCATTACTCACCCTCTATAAATTTCTTCATCCTTCTGAACATGAAGGAATATGTTTTGAAGAATGTTGGTAACCAAACAGTTGCTGGTCCCCAATGACTTCCATTCATTTTAAGTCAGTGTGGACCAGCAGCTGTTTTGTCCCCTCATTTGAGGGAGAGTAAATAATGTCAGAATTTATGTGAACTGCCCTTTAGGTAACCTTTTATTTAATCATTTATTATTATTTGCAAGTCAAGGTTCTGAATACTTCCAAGACAAGTGCACATTCAATACAATCAAACACACTTACTTTTCACAAGGGTAACTCCATTTGTAAAACAGAACTGTTTTTCACTGTATAATGCAGTGCACTGAGTTTTATAGAGGACCAACAACAGCATGTGGAAGTGTGAGAAGAAGTTAATTTGATTCATGAGTAGCTTTAATGGGAAAAACACAGAAGCGTGAGAGCATTTATAATGTACCAACAGCGAGTGTTCTCCCTTAGTTCTGCACAGCTGTCAAGTGTACTACTCAGTGATACTGTACGTTCATCTCCAGTAAACATGACATTTCAGGCTGAAAATATTAAGAGACGTAATTCACTTAAAATAAACTTTCATCATTTACTCACCCTCGTGTAATTTCAAACTTGTATAACTGACTTCTTCTGGACAACACAAGTGGATAGGAACCACTGGTATTTCTTCATATTAGTCATCAAGGGGAATTTCAAGCTTCATAAAAGATGCATAAAAGTGGAACTGAATTAAATTCAAAGTCTTCCAATATCAAACGATAGATTCGTGTGAGAAACAGAACAAAATGTAAATCGTCAAAGGAGAAGTCCACTTCCAAAAAGATTCACATGTAATGTACTCACCCCCTTGTCGTCCAAGATGTTCATGTCTTTCTTTCTTCAGTCGTAGAAATTGTGTTTTTTGAGGAAAACATTTCTGCATTTTTCTCCATATAATGGACTGATATGGTGCCCTCGATTATTGAACTTCCAAAATGCAGTTTAAATGCGGCTTCAAACGATCCCAAATGCGGTTGTAAACGATCCCAGCCGAGGAAGAATCTTGCGAAACGATCGGTTCCCTGGTGAAAAAACATACCTACCAGCATATGCTGGTTTTTTCACCAGGGATTATATGGCAGCAGATGATGCAGTTGTATTAGCAACTTTAATACTTCTGCCTCAGTCTCAGTCAGTAAAACCAAAATTTATTCAGACACTTTAAGCCATTTCTCACATTATCACAGTTTATTCGCTACAGTTAAAGGGGTCATCGGATGCTAAGTTTACTTTTACATGTTGTTTGATGTAAAAGTAAACTTAGCTGCCATTAATGTGTGTTGGCAGTGTATGTACAAATCTACACTATAATGATAAAAATCCATACAGTGGTTTTTAATTAATCTGTAAAAACAATATCCCCTTTTATAAATCGAGCCATTCTCAAATGCCTGTCGTTGTTGCATCACACCGACAGAGGCCGCTCCCATGATAGTTGATTGACATGATCGTTTTACCTCAGATCAGCTGTAACAGTCCGCCCTTCTATGTTTCGATGCCAGAGCAGGTATGTAAGTTAGACAAGAATATCTCCGATTGAGCGATTGAGGTGTTGTGTTGCTGGATGTAATAATGAACATAGTGGTCGTCATTTACTCCCAACATCTGAGCTGCTGAAGATGCAGTGGATTAAGTTTGTATGTGAAGGGAATGCACCTCCCGATCTACATATATCCGTCTATGTTTGCGCGAATCGTTCATGATCCAGCTTCACCTACAGCAGAAGTGAGTATAAGGGGTTTTTTTATGAATCTTTGCGATCGCCTTTCCTAATAACATGCTAGTTAGCAAGTTTAGCAGCTAAATGCAGCTAAATGTGGCTAAAGTAAACAGGCTCGTCTCTCCACAGAGAGAAGAAAGGGGCAGGGCAAGCAGAGCTCATTTGCATTTAAAGCAGCCTCGACCAGAATGAGATGATTTTTGCAGAGCTGAATTTTGGCAAGGTAAAAAGGCTGTTGTTTTACACAACCACTGAGAATTTTTAACCAAAGTATATTATAGACTTTTCATTAAGACCCTAAAGAATCATATCAACTTGTGGAAAATGGGCATCCGATGACCCCTTTAAGAAAATGGTAATGACAACTGTGTCAGAACAAATTCATGTTGATAATGTCAGACAACTTAGAAAGGTAATGGATTACAATCAACTAAAAATTCAGACAACTGTTAGTATGACAATATTTATAACTATCAATACTTTGTTGATCAATTAACAAGCAGTGTTGGGTGTAACGCGTTACAAAGTAACGCGTTACTGTAATAATATTACTTTTTTCAGTAACTAGTAGTGTAAGGCATTACTCGTCTGAAAATGGTAATATTATTACAGTTTTCCCGAGCTAGTTACTTGCGTTACATTTGCCAGTAGCACCTTCATCACACACAAGGCACACAACACAGAGAACAGAAGGGAAGGGGTGGGGGCGTGAATGGAACAGTGATTGGTCTGGGTTTGGCACGAGGTATCATTTACCATCACCGAATGGTCGACACCCGGCAGCCGGCAGCAGAGCGGCACCCGCAAAGACAGATGGGGAAAAATGGAAGCGTCAACAACGGCAAGCTCTTTTTCAGAGGAAGGTTCCCAGTAGCGCTGCACAATTAATCGTATCGCAATCGCAATGTCAGCCTGTGCGATTATATGACGGCAAAATGTTGCGATTATATTAAATAAGTTTGGACTTGAGAACACCTGCTTTTTTTTTTTTTTTTTTTGATTTGGATTTGAGATTACTGACACTGACCAGAGAGAGGTACTGTGCATGAATTAGAGGCCCTGTTTCACCTGGTATTAACATGCGTTTTCTGATGCGTCGATCTGATCACAAGTGGACAATGCTAAGTACAGGTGTAAATAGGGGTGTAAAACGTTTTCAGCTTGTCCACTTTTGACCACATCCACTTTTCAAAATCCCGTTTGTGTCCCCCTCACTTTCAAATTCGTTTGTTAAATTAATGTCTCGTATTGTAGAAAGCACGCAGCGCGCCGCTGAGAATTCGCACGATCCTTAAAACGAAACCGAAAGTTAAACGCGCACACGCCTTCAAAAGCAATTTTAATACGCGCTTTTAGAGAGCGGTTCCACAGTGCGCGCAAATTAGGCTACATAACATATATATGTTGTTATTTGTATGTATCCTATAATAGGTTGTGTAGTTGTCTATAGCTCTGTATCAGGCTTAAAAAAATTGGTCTCTATTTGCACTTTGAACATTGAGAGAGTAGCCTAGCCTACTTTGATTATGGCTGCACTATTGTTTGCACTTAATACAGCTATTCTTTTGTTTAGACTATTTTTATTTATACTGTTTTTGTTTATATTTGTAAAAAAGATCTTCAGTTAGGAGGTCAAACGTTCTAGAAGCTCATAATTCATGTACAGTTCTAATGTCTGAAGAGAATCACATGAAGTCATACAGGAGAGACGCCTGTCAGTTGAGTTTGTAATGTATGTAAATGCAGGAATGTGGTCAGAAGTGGTCGAAAGTGGACAGAAGAGATGGATTAAAACGCCAGATGTAAACGACTGTGTCTCCATTGTCCACTTGTGATCCGATCGACCAAAAACATATCCAGTTGTTGGCGTAATAAAGACCCTAAAGAACACTCCTCCTTTGTATCTTCTCCCTCCATCTGATGCATCTCAGGCAATTATAGAGTAATTAAGAAAAAAAATGTAACTAGTAATATAACTAGTAATATAACTAGTTACTTTCTCCAGGGAGTAATAAAGTAAAGTAAGGCATTACTATTTTTGAGAGTAATATGTAATATGTAATATATTACTTTTTTGAGTAACTAGCCCCAACACTGTTAACAAGCAATGCTTAATTTTGTTACATCTTTCTGAACGTGTTTGTAAAATCTCTAAAAAGCAGCGGTTTCCAGCTTTTGTGTCGTAAGCAGAACTTTTGCATGAAGAATTTACGTTTTTAAAGCTTTGGGGGTAGTGAGCAAAAGAAAGGGGGTTAGAAAGAGTTCTGAGATGCCACATCAGAGGGGGGCTTTGAAAAAGGAGACTTGTGGTTAGTTTCTCCAACTGCTGGACACAAAAGGCAGTGCAGTGGGACGGGGGGCGGCTTCTGAAGGTTGCTTAAAATCTGTTTACACTGCTCATTCATCAGCAGTTATCACAGGAATGACAGGATGTGGTAGTGTAGAATGATCTGAGGGTTGGGGCGATGGAGAAGTAGGCTATCCTTACATTACCCGACCTGGACAAGATTTTAGGACAAAAGGCACAGTTGTTGTTCTCCCTGTATTGGTGTAAAAAAGGTTGCATTAGCAATTTAAAGAAAAAATACTTCAGCAAAAGTCAGGTCAGACTGTCCGAATAGCCTAATTTTTGGTCCCAAATTTGTATCAATTTTACTGGTAGTCCACTGTATGAAAAATGTTGGGGTATAAAATGTACTTTATTTTGCTATCCTTACTTACATAAATGAACTACAGTGTCCTGCACCTACTAGTAAAACAATATCAAAAATTATAATATCAAAAAATCTGATTGTCTGAATAATTTTTGGTTTGACTGTATGTCATTGCAACTGCATGGAAAACAGGAACCAGTAGATAACCAGTACAATTCATTATGCCGTTTTTTTTTTTTGTATTCCATGGAAGAAAGATAAATCATTTGTACATGAGTCTGAGTAAATAATGACAATTTTCATAGAAAATGCAAGGAAATCAACAGGAATGAGAAAGAAACTATCAATTATCATAATTGTTCTATCTAGCAACCGGTCCCCTGTGTTTATGTTTAGCGTGTGTCTTGATAACATGCAAAAATAGTAATTAATCTGCACATTTTCTGCCTTGTCTGTCTTTAAATAGCTGCAAAATTATTTCAAGCAAGCTTGCAAAGACCATGACAGATATGTTGCTAAAATCACTCCGTTTAATACTCAATTTGAGTTTTTAATATGTACAGCGTTAATTAAATGTATCCCTTTTCTTTTGTTGTTTTGTGTCTGGTATGAAAAAGCTATATTAAAGCTGTTTAATATTGCTCCCCAGTGCTGATTCTTTTGAATAATCATGGTTGGCAATAATGATATGTTTTGCAATGCAAAACGCTCACATATTCCTTGCTGTCAGACTGGCTGTGAAAACAGGGAGGAGTTTCAGGCTTTAGCGCTGTGTCTTTGTTTAATTCTCAGACAGTCGCTGCATTTGCTCAGCTTGTGTAACGACGTAAAAGAGAGCTCAAGAACAACAGAGAACCTGTGTTTGTCTGTGTTTTGTGATTTTGAGGTTGCTGTTCTAATGCAAAGCCAGCAGAGAATTGGTACAATTTAAGATGATTTTATCATCTTCAAAAAACAAAAACAAAACTGAATTCAATGGATTTTCCAGAAAGGAATAAAGCACAAAAGAAGAAGCAAGCAGAAGTACATCACAAACACAGACAGAAGTGATAGTGTAAAAAAAAATGACAGACCCTTCACCAAAGCAGTCTAGAACATCTATAAAATTAGAATTTCGCTTATTAGATTTAGCAGATCTCATTAACCTGTGCTGAAACTGGTAGAAATTCATACGCCTCCTGACACATGAAGCCATTCCCATACGCTTTTCATCATATGCTCATTCTATTTGTTTTCAGGCCCTATACATTTACAGTGGTTGCAATAGTAAGAGATGGTGAAATGTATCTTGTGAGATGACAAACTCTGCTGGAAGAGCTATAATTACATTGAGTTGCCTCCATTTGTGGGGGTTACATGTGGTGAACACATACTGTACTTAACAGGCAAAGAGCGTAGTAACAAAGTATGCTAATATTATATGCATAAATAATGTAATGTTAAGCCTGCTCTTTTAGAAAGGCTGCAGCATAAAATTAGGGTGCATAGAGGTAAAGTGAGACAACTAGTAAAGTGTGACACTTTCATTTTTTATTTATTTTTTCCTTTTCCTCTGTATAATGTAGTAAGGAAACCCTTCACCCAATATCATAGCATCATATTTTATATTACACAGGTTTTTTTTAGCTGCGTAGGACACAGATCATTTATAATCATTCTTGTTCTAAAATATGATGCTGTCATCTGTAAAATGAACAGTAAATGGCAGCTCAGGTTGCCAGATCTTTCAAACAATACAGTAGCAATATTTAGTTCAAGCACATAGCACTGAAACCCTATTGTAAGTGTTAGAATGGCCAAGGATCAGCAATCTCCACGTAAAGCTGATTGTGCAGACCAAACCGTAAGTCATGGAGACTTGAAACTTGGAAGGATGGTAGTACTCTTACCACCAACAATGTTACCAAGGCTCACCCAAATCAGCCTGACGGGGGTGCTACATTGATCAAAAGTAATCACTAATAACTCTAAATTGTCAGTTGCAGACTCTTATGTTGTTGGAATCCTTGGCTCATGTCGGACAAAACGCATTCCTCAGGGGGGCAATATCATCTTTTTCAACGATTGTACGTTCCGTGTTTTTTTTTGCACATGCGAGCAATATTTGTATCATATGATAGAACTCCTCATTCTGGACAACTTTGCCTCTAGAACCTCTGCTGTCAATCAAATCGTTCGTTAAATGATTGAGAAGATATTAAAAAAAAATACTTTTGCAAACTAGTCCTAGGTTTTTCTCTTAATCTGGAAAAAAAAACATTGCAGTACAATTCTCTGGACTCCAGTGTTCCCAAGTCTGTGGTTTTCCCATGGAATTGGGCTACTTTAACACTGTTGCCGCAGGTTGTTTTTCATGTCCGCGCGTTAAAGCGCCCTCGATAATGTGATATTTAGCACCTGAAATGCAAATGCAAAACGTGTATTTTACCCCCGGCATGCGATTTTTAATGAGGAACCCCCCTCGAAACGTGATTCGGCTAGTTTTGGGCTAGTTTTGAGTAACAATTGGCCAGGTTTTGTTGTGAAAACCTGGCAACCCTGCTGGACTCTCTAGGTCAATAATTATCCAAAAAAAATTGAAATGTACCCTTTTGGAATCTATAATGGGGTCGTTTAGAAAAGGGGCCTGTCCAAATGTACCCAAAATCCTGTCCAAAAGCCTAAAGGAAAACTCAAAACTTCACAAAACCTGCTGAGCACATGTGACAGGTGATTTTAAACAAGCTTGCAAAGTTTTAAGCAGATCAGACCACAGCTGGCGCTGTTATAATACAAAAATATTAAAAAAAACATATTTCTATGGTAAATTACCTGAATCTGCCAAAAATGTTTTTTTTTTTTTTTTAATTATTAAATCATGATTGGTTACAGGCTTGCTAAATAATGTCTTTATTTATACACTGTAAAAATCTATTTGTTGAGTCAACTTAAAATAATTTGTCCGCTGCCTTAAAATTTTAAGTTTAGTCAACTCAAAAATTTCAATCAATTTGAAATGTTATGTTGTACTAGGTGACAACTTAGATATTTGAGTTGATTCAGCTTAAATTTTTTACTGCAGCAGGGTATCAAACTAACCAAATTTTTAGTTTAGTCAGCTCAAATATCTAAGTTGTCACTTAGTACAACTTAAAATTTCAAGTTGTTTCAACTAATGACTGACTGAACTTAAAATTTTAAGGCAGCAGGGTAACAAATTATTTTAAGCTGACTCAACAAATTGTGTTTTATTGTTTTTTACAGTGTATGTGTTTAAATGCCTTAAAGCGCTTAAACCAAGGTAATCGCTGCTTGCAGCTATATTTTTATTATTATTTAAATTATTTTTTCACATGATGAATCAAAATGTATCACAATTTGACACTCAATGATATGTTTTGCAATCAATGACACTCAAAAAAGCAATAAACATTTATTTAATAACTTAAGATGTAACATAATAATATCCATAACTGATAAGAAAAAAAGTTATTTCAATAAAAAAAACATCATGTAAAAATTCTTGTTTTTTTCTGTAAATTACAAGGTGACTTGCTCTTTTTGACATCCTGAAATTGTGCACTTAACAGTACTTAACTGTAAAATTACTACTGTCTAATACAGTTTTTCGTCATACTGAGTAAGTGAAATTACAATTAGTAGCATCTTCCTTTGTTAAAATTACAATAATTTTTATGTATTCATTCATTTCTGCTAAAGGACAAACACAACCGAACAGACTGACCCCTAGAAAGTTTTAAACCCTTGAAGACCTTTTCCCACCAACTTCTCCTGTCATGACATCTTAGCATAACGCTTAAGCCCCGTGGATGTTGTTGAGCAGAAAAACAGAGTAAGGGAAGACAAGAAATGTAAAAAGAAGTCAAATAAATAAGTGGATCAAACAACAGCAGTGCATGTCAACTCAAATTGACTGTGGCGAGTGACTTCGGGGGTTAGGGATTCTCTTCAGGTCATTAAGCATTTTTATCAGGCGGCGTGGAGAGCGCATGAGCCTTGCCACCAAACACACGTTTCCAAGTTCTTCACAGGCTCCAGATTTGCCCCTCTAGCCTCTCCACATACACTGGCATATGTGAAAAAAGGCTTCACATGTAACCATGCCAGACAGATCTGCATGCAGCCTCTTCATTCTGATGCTGTTGGGTTTGACCAACTGGAGGGATGACTAACTAAGATCTGGTCCCATCTGGTGGCCTCCTAGTCATATAGGCCCAGTCTGGACTTGGACTATGTTTCGCTATAAACAATGTTTCTCTAAAGAATTAGCTCACCCAAAAATGTACATTTTCTGAACATGTACTCACCCTCAGGCAGATGTAGATGAGTTTCTTTCTTTATTGGAATCAATTTAGTGAAATTTATCATTACATCACTTCTTCACCAATGGATCCTCTGTTGTGAATGGGTGCCCGTCAGAATAATTGTTCAAACAGCTGATATAAACATCACAATAATGTCTTGTGATGCGAGAAGCTGTGTGTTTTTAACATACTAATTGATCATTAAGATGTTTGTAACTTTAAACCTTAAATTACATTAAAATGAATGTTTTCTATTTTAGTGGCCTAATTTTTATTCTCAGTGCATGTTAGCAGAGAGCAAAAAAAAATGCTGATTTTCTGAGAAGATGATTTAATTTCAGAATGATGTTGCACATGATTTAAATCATGCAATGACAATTAACTGGTGGTTTAGAAAGATAATATTTAGAAAAAAAAAATTAAAAAGAACATCTTAAACTCCCAAGGAGCTGGTGCACTGTGCACACACTGGTCAAATTGCATATGCAACAAAGCAACATGCATATTATACAATTATAAAATATTAAAGTCATTTTAAAACAGAATAAGGCATCGTCTTGCCGCTATGATCTGACACATTGATTTTAATCATGACATAAAAGCTTCAATTAATTCACTCTAAGCTGTCAGTGAAGCAGAAAACGTTAACATCTTAATATTGTTGACAGGTTTAGAGGTGTCTAGGGATGTATATAGGCGCAGTATTATACAGAATGTGAGCTATAGGGAATATTAATATTAATAATAGCTTTTAAAGTGTGTGGGTGTTCTTTTTTTCAGTTGCTGCTGTGTCATTATGACATGCTAGATTGTTGAAGATCAGTGAAAATCATAAGACCTAAATAAAAATGATATGCACAAAACATTGACTTAATTTCAGTGATGTGAGTACTAAACATATGCAAAAAACAATAAATAAATATTTTATTCAGAGTGTGATTACTGGTATATGGCAGACGGGGGCACCCAAGGTAACAGTATAAAATGCCCAGCAGGTCCTGATAATGCAAAAATCGTCCACATGGGGGCGTCACAGAGGTCAATCTAACAACTGTCCCCCCAGAGCAGCAAAACCACAGTAATGAAATGAGTGCACATAATGTGCCTTATCTCAAAACTCTAAACTAGGCGTTAGAGAACAGGGCTGACTGTAAGAGTAAAATATTGCTTTAGTATATTGATTAAATATTCAAGAGAAAATATTGGATTGGTATACAGTACCACAGGATTTGTGGGTTATTACAGACTGCTGCACATTATTCTGTTAATATTCATGGCTGAGTAAATGTTAAGTGTCCTACATTTGATTGCGGCGCATTTTAGTGGATTTTCAAAAGCATTGCTCAAGGCAGGACAAAGACACTCAACTGTGGAGTGGGACTAAATGCTACTTAATTCAGTAAATAATGTGTGCTTTTGCCATGAGGAAATTACCATGAACCATGACACAAACATTAAATGACCAATAAAATGTTATTAAATATTATTAGATTCTTTACAATTAATTAAATTAATTTATTTAATTTATTAATTCATTATATTCTAGCATTTTGGTCCTCTATTTTAACAGCTGAAACAACATTTACATTCAAGAATAAGGCTGCAGCAAGCAAACTACCAGTCAAGTTTTTGAGCAGTAACATTTTTAATGTGTCTCTTCTGCTCACCAAGTCTGAATTTATTTGATCCAAAATACAGCAAAAGCAGTAATATTGTGAAATATTTTTACTATTTAAATAACTGTTTTCTATTTGAATATATTTTGAAATGTATTCCTGTGATCAAAGTTAAATATTTAGCATCATTGCTCCAGTCTTCAGTGTCACATGATCCTTCAGAAATCATTCTAATATGCTTATTTGCCGTTTAAGAAACATTTTTATTATTATAAATATTTAAAACAGTTGAGTATATTTTTTTTCAGTATTCTTTGATGAATAGAAAGATCCAAATATCAGCATTTATTTGAAATAAATAGCTTTTGTAACATTATACCATTCAAAAGATTGGAGTCCGTTTTTTTTTTGTTTTGTTTTGTTTTGTTTTGTTTTTTTTTTTGGAAAGAAATGATAGAAATTAATACTTTTATATAGCAAGCATGGTTTAAATTGATCAAAAATTGTTGAGCAGTAAATAGAATGATTTATGAGGGATCATGTGACTGGAGTAATGATGCTAAAATTCAGCTTTTAAATCACATGAATAAATTACATTTTAAAATATATTCAAATAGAAAACAGTTCTTTTAAATAGTAAAAATATTTCTAAATTGTACTGTTTTTGATGTACTTCGGATCAAATAAATGCAGGCCTGGGGAGCAGAACAAAAAAAAACAAAAAATCTCACTGTTCAAAAACTTTTGACTGGTGTGTGTGTGTGTGTATATATATATATATATATATATATATAAGCATCAAATAAAAATTACATGACAAAACAAACAATGGCAATTAAAGCAATATTCGGACAGCTTCTTATTAATTTTGAGGTAATTAAATAATTTATAATTTATGTGACACTATGAATTGCAAAGTGGAATTATCCTGATTTTAGCACTTATGTATTTACTGTAGAGGGGATAAAAAAGTCTGACTAAGGAACAATCCCAAAATACTGACACTTTTTGACAAAAATAAGCAAAAAATAATTAAAGAAGCACATTGAAAAGGTTACATTACTGTAATTTCACTTTTAAACCGCAACAGATGATTAAAAAAAATGTTTTATTATTATTTCAAAGTCTCAGAGGAAAATTTCCCTGAACGGGAGAAAAATAAAAAATAAAAAAATGTATAAAAATAAAAAATTTTAATAAATCATGTAAAAAGCTTTTGTCTTGTGTTAAAGATAACAGCCCAGAGTAACAGGAGCAGATAGGAGGAGTTTGCGTTACATCATCATTAACCGTGTGACGTTGTCAATAACTCACAACGAGGAAAGTTAAATATTGAGAAGTGGGTAAGGTGAGCTGAAACTTAGTAACTATGAGATCAATCACAGCTTCATTCCGACAGTAGCTACATATCCGCTGGCAAGCCAGGTGAGAGGCGCCTTCCAGGAACCGGCCAGATTCACTAGCACAGCTGAATGGCTTATAATTTCAAAACTCTCGCCCGTAGTTTCCACTAAGGCTTTTCTTCGCTTGCGCATTGGAACATATCAGATTTGCATATGATGAGCAGCGTCGCTTCATAAGAACGGTTTATAAATGTCCACTAAAGCGGATAGAGACTCACAGGTAGATGTGACCCACCTAGATTCCCTCAAAGCAGAATGGGCTGAAGACATTGACGTGGAGAGCGTTGACGGACGGGAGGAGGTGATGAGGACGGATGAAGCTCCAGCGCCTCGCAGGCTCAGCCGCAGCCCGAAGTGCGCTCGCTGCAGGAATCACGGCGTCGTGTCGCGCCTCAAGGGCCACAAGCGCCTCTGTCGCTGGCGTGACTGTCAGTGCGCGAACTGTCTGCTGGTCGTAGAGAGACAGAGAGTGATGGCAGCGCAAGTCGCCCTCCGGAGACAGCAGGCCACAGAGGTTGGTTGACTGAACAGCGTAGTTTAAAGCTTTCTCTGTGCTCCAGTGGAACTAAAATGGTGTTATTTGCAAACAAAGTGACAGTGTTTTGTTGAAGGATTTGAGCATGTGTGTACTTTCTTGTAGCAGGAAGGAAACTATATGAAGACTTGTGTGCAAAAGCCTGGAAGTGGCGTCTGAAATTCTAAAATGAGCATTTTTTATCAGGTATAAACATATTTATGTTCAGTTATTTCACTTTAATGGTAACGAAAGGAGCTATTCAGTGCTAATGAAGTGAAATAACTGAACCCAAACATAGAAGCCTGATAAAAATGCTCCTTTTACAAGAAAATTTCAGAGGCTTTTGCATTTTAAGTCTATGTACTGCATATTTTATGTACTATATGAAATGTTACTATTATTTTTTAATAGGCTATTTGTTAGAATTATATTTATACATGTAATTTAAATGTGAAGCTTGCTGTAAAGTTTGCATTTCAAGCCTGCCACATTTATTAATAAAAAAATGATTATTAGAAACATGCACATTTATGCATTTTAAAAATTACATAATTACATAATTAACCAAGCTTAAAAGTAGTACTAAAGTACTAAATTGATCAAAAGTGATGATAAAGACATTTGTAATGTTACAAAAGATTTCTATTTCAGATAAATGCTGTTCTTCTGAACTTTCTATTTATCAAAGAAACCTGAAAAACCTGAAAAATTCTACTCAGCTATTTTCAACATCATAACAATAATAAAAGTTTTTTTAGCAGGAAATCAGAATATTAGAATGATTTCTGAAGAATCATGTGACTGGAGTAATGATGCTAAAAATTCAGCTTTGAAATCACAGGAATAAATTACATTTTTAAATATATTCAAATAGAAAACTGTTTTGCTGTACTTTGGATCAAATAAATGCAGGCTTGGTGAGCAGAAGCTCACATTAGAAATCTTACTGTTCAAAAACTTTTGACTGGTAGATGTATATGTATTTCTGTGATAGTACCATGAGGGTAATAACATGGTTATAACATGGTAGTTTTATATGTATAACAGTACAAATGTTCCTACAAATGTTTTACCATTTCCAGAGAAATACTAAGCAGCACATCTGTTTTCAGCATTGATGATAATAATAATAAATGTTTCTTGAGCACCAAATCAGCATATTCGAATGATTTCTGAAGGATCCTATGACATTGAAAATGAAAGCTTTACCATCATTACATTTTAAAATATATTCAAGTAGAAACCATGGTGGTTTTATATATAAAACAGTACTGATGTCTACCATATTCATGTATCTTGGTATTTAAAAAGTACTCCAATACACCTCAAAGAAGTACAATAGTATAGTCACTTGATTCTCTTGGAACTTATATTTACAGTCATTTTCAAAACATACTATTATGTCATAATTAATGTTTTACTGTTATTTCTGACAATGATAAACATCTTCACCACAAAAGTCCTGAGAGCAAAAAACATTAATTGCATTTTAAGGTGCCTGGTTAGACATTCACTAGATACTGTTAAGAAAAAGGATTCTCTTTATGAAAAACAAGACATCCGCTTACGTCTTTTGCAGCGTAAGTATCTTTTATCTGTCTCGTAAATTAATGCTAAGTTGTGCATTCTCTTCGACAGGGTAAGAAAGGTCAAAAAAACACCTCTGTTCTCAGACGTACAGCTTACCAGCGCTACACGAGGGCACCTAGTCTCCTGGCAAAGAGTATTCTAGAGGGTAAGCCTTAATTAACGCACATCTCATTAACACAATTGCGCCCTGAAAGGCGACATCGGGAGAAACTGGATTAGTTCACCCGTTATGCTACAGAACCCTCTGTTGGGAATAAATCTGTTTATGTTTATGTAAGGTAATTAAAATTATGCAAATGGATGGAGGAATTCCAAAGAAAATGGCTCATATGACTGCTTTGGAGTTTGATTTTCCCTGATGCGTTTCTCACTGTCAACATTAAGGTCAAACTGATTTAATTGTTATCATAAATTTGAATACGCTTAATTTGTTTTTGTTCCATTTGAATATTTAAAATGTTTTACTTTTATGAGTTCCACATGGAGAACGTTTTAGTTATTTTAAAATAAGGCGAAAGTGATTTGTAAACTTAATTTCGCAGTACTTCAAAAAGTGGTGCTTAAATGTGGGTCATGACCTAAAAATGGTCTGTTAGGATCATGGTCAGCAGGAAAAATTATTGGTAGATATAAAAAGTGTAGCTAACCATATAATCATACATAGTTAAGACTTAAAAATATGCAAGCTTGTTAACTTTTAAAAGAGATGGCAAAGCACTTTCCATGCTTTCCATTTGTTGTTGACATCAAAAGCTCTGCTTTTCCTTTTTAAAGAAAAACTGTGGGGGGAAAAATGAAAATAAAGACATAAGATTTATATTTCAAATAAATTCCGTTCTTCTGAACTTTCTGTTCATTAAAGAATCCTAAAACAAATGTATTACCATTTCCAGAGAAATACTAAGCAGCACATCTGTTTTCAACATTGATGATAATAATAATAATAATAAATGTTTCTTGAGCATCAAATCAGCATATTAGAATGCTTTCTGAAGGATCATGTGACTTTTCAAGCTTTGCCATCATAGGAATACATTACATTTTAAAATATATTCAAGAAAATTATTTTAAATTGTAGTAATATTTCACTGTTACTGATCTAGTGTATTTTTGAAGACATAAATGCAGCCTTAGTATGAGATTTCTTGCAAAAACATAAATCTTCTTGACCCACTTTTGAAGGATATTACAATCAATTCTAGAATAAACTAGTCTCTCCTTGACTACTTGAATCCAAAGTATCTCAATTTATAAGTTTATTCCAATGGACTCTAATATTTTTACATTTAAATCTTGATTATAAACAATGAAAATCCACTATTTTAATACTCCTCCATCATGTTGTAGGCTACAAGCCCCCCATGCTAGAAGACTGGCCAAAGAGACTCCACCAACCCCCAGTCAGTGTTCGTATGAGGAAGAGGAGAGCGTTTGCAGATAAAGAGCTGGAGACTGTGATGCTGGAAAGAGAGCTAAGGCAAAGAGAGATGGAAGAGTTGCCTACGCTCCTCCTCCAGGCTGTGGTACCGTCCGCTCCCTCTCCGTATTTCTTCCCGCTGTCAGACCCAATCATGCCCACCTACTTGCCTGGGTCTAAAAGCGGGCCTCCTTTGACTGACTGTGATCTCCCTCACCATCAACACACGCTTAAATCCAAGACTCTAGACTGTGGCACAGACACTCTTACAGACAGCATCTCACTAAGAGTGTGTGAGAACTGGGACGTTTTCAATTCGATTCGGCCTCCACCGCGCTGTTACAGCACAGGTGTCGACATGGTTAAAAACGTGCCGGACAGCAGGTTTTCTGATGTGTCTGTCAAACCGAAAGGTTTAGTTGTTGACACCATGTTAAAGCAAGACATTCGTCACTCACCGAATACGGCAGATGTGCTGGTACAAGCTAAATCACCACACAAACACTACAGGTCTTTGGGACACGAGGCCTCTGTACACATGGACCGTATGGAGGGTGCAAATAAAGACCCCATCAAAAAAGCTGTAACACGGCCGTTACCTTTTTCTGTAGAGGCATTGCTCATGAGATGATAAGAATCTTTTTTTCAAAGCCAACATTTTACAACAGGGTTCGGTTTGTTAATATAAGGTATTGTTATTTAACAGCCAGTGTAATTTTTTAAGCATTTATTAATGTTGTTTAATGTCAATTTTTACATACACTAATACATTTTTAACATTTCAAGTTAAACATTATCTACTGTATTATGAACTTTATGAATGAACAATAAACAAGAGCATATTTATAAAGTAACATGAATATAGATTATTAAATGCTATACCTAATGTATTAAGTGATGTTAACAAATTAAACATTTTTGTAAAGTGTGAATTTTCAATTTCTCTTTGAATATTTAAGTGTTGGGGAGCATCTAACTATATCTTATCTAGATTTATAGTAGCATTTAAGCAGCTGAGCTTTAAAAAATGTAATTTTTCAATAACAAGCTACATTTTCAGATGAGTAACTGTGTAGCATGTCAAAATGCTACATAACTCTTTTTTGTCACATTAATGTTATGCAGTCAAGCAAGCTGAGGAAATAATCAAACACTTTCTTAAACTGTCCACTCTCTGTCAAGCAGTGTTGAGGATTATGATTTATTTTAGTGAATCGGTTCACTTGAACCATAGTGTAACTGAATCCAGTTCATTTGTCCTTGTGCACAAGTGTCAGTGTTCATCATTATCCTATTCAGTTATATATATATATGATGTTTATAGTTTTTACTTTCAATTACTGTCAGTTTTTATACAGTGCTGGACTTTTAGGTTTAAGGAATCAAAAGATTCAACAAAACCCTCTACTAATGAACTTTTCTGCCCGATCAGTATTGCTCTGATTGTTATATTAAACTACATATTCACACACACAAAAATAGTTGTAATTAAAGCATTCAGCTTATGTAATTATTTTTGGAAGTAGCTTAACTATTTAACTAGTAGTTTAACTACTTTTAATGGATTAGCTTGTATCTTGGCACGCAAGTTTTTAATGAAGCTTCGCCAACACTGCACTGAAAAATTAAATAATCAGTAACTTTCTTGTTTAATAAAACACTTTGATTGACTTATAACTAAAGTTGTTCAAATTATTATTTTTTAAATCCTGTTTAAATCAATTACAATACCAGTCAAAAGTTTTTGAACAGTAAGATTTTCAGTGTTTTTTTAAAGAATTCTCTTCTGCTCACCATGCCTGCATTTATTTGATCCAAAGTACAGCCAAAACAGTAATATTTCGTAATATTGTTACTATTTTTACTGTTTTCTATTTGAATATATTTTAAAATGTTCCTGTGATTTCAAAGCTGAATTTTTGCATCATTACTCCAGTCACATGATCCTTCAGAAATCATTCTAACATTCTGATTTGCTGCTCAAAAACAATTTATTATTATTATTATTATGTGGAAAACAGCTGAGCAGAATTTTTTCAGGTTTCTTTGATGAATGGAATGTTCAGAAGAAGAGCATTTATATGAAATAGAAATCTTTTGTAACATTGTAAATGTCTTTATCATCACATTTGTTTAATTTGAAGCATCCTTGCTAAATAAAAATATTAATTTCTATAATATTTCTCAAAGAAAAAAGTATAATAAAAAAATCATACTCCAAGCTTTTAAATGGTACAGTGTATAATGTTACAAAGGTTTTTTATTTTAGATAAATGCTCGTCTTTGTATTCATCAAAGAATCCTGAAAAAGTACTCAACTACTTTAAATATTGATTATAATAATAATAATGTTTCTTGAGCAGCCAACCAGCATACTGGAATGGTTTCTGAAGGATCATGTGACACTAAAGACTGGAATAAGGATGATTTTTTTTTAAATATATTTAAAAAGAAAGCAGTCATTTTACTGCTTTTGCAATATTTTTGATCAAATAAATGCGGGCTTGGTGAGCAGACGAGACTATGTATATGAAATAGTTACATTACACAGTAATATACATGCATCTTACTAACCTTTATAATTTATTCCCTCTTTTTCCAGTTCTCTTTTTCACAATTTTTGAAATTTTAGTTTTATGTTTAAAAAAGATTGTGATGTTTCTTTCTTGTAAATGTAAATAGTCACGACTAACCCTATTTTTAAATTATTCATATTTTTAAATTCCAAATATAAAAGTCTGACGTAAACTCATAGGTAGCTGAGGATCAAATGGTGGTGAGAGTGGTGGAAAAAAGATTAGTTTCTCTCTCTTCCTTTAATGTGAATTAATGATGTAGTTCATACGGTGGTTGGATTGAAGTGATGCCTGGTACATCTGTGTATTTAAGCTACAGGCTCCCACAAAGGTGCTTTGAACTGTTTCTGCGGTGTTCATAAAATATTTTTAATTTTAAAGAAAACTAACGATGAAAAGCGCTCTCAGGCAGGAAGCAACTCAAAGTGTAAAACTAAACGGGTGAGGAGAAAGACACATGTGCCTGAGGGTTCAGAGGCAAGAAATGATTCTACGAGAAGCTCACGAGGACAAATTATTCAGTATGTTTTCTCCCTTAATCTTAATCAGGAAGTCTTCATATTCCTGTCATAGCCAAGTAATGTGTTGGCTCAGCAACATTGTACAATATTTTGGGAGTGTATCACTATCCTGTAGACTGGTTTAGTTTAATCTTCAGACAATGTATATCCTTTCTTTTCTGTGCTTTTTTATTTTCCATTTCAGTTTTTGAGATATGGGAGTCTGATAGTTTTGACAACTCTGGACCGTGTGGCGTCAACATGTGTGATGGCATCATGCCCTCCTCTGTGTCTGTCTCTATATCTCAGCACATCTGCCAGTGAAGATAGGGGCTTTACATTAGGAGCCTTCCTGAACAACGGTAGACTTGAGAGGGGAAATCTTTCAGTGGTGAGAGGAGTGCAGAAGAGCATTAAAGTCTGTGTAAAGGCAATTCAGAGAATTGTTTTTATTATAAACATTATAAATTCTATATACATTAATTATATACACAAAAAAATGTTACAAAGACTGAACTATGTACTGAGTTGTGGAGTTATAACATTAAACAGTTTTTCAATGTTTCTGTGTTTAGGATTTTTTGGGGGGGCGGGGCTGAAATCATGTTTCGATGACGCACTGGAGCCACTATACTTTCTAGAGCGCATTAGCCTCAGTGATCCGCCCCTCAATCGCGAGTTACTATCATTACCGTTACAACAGCCTACAATTTGCTAACTAGCTGTGCCTTCATCATGTAAAAACATATTACCTGTTTGCGATAATTTACAAAACAGCTCGTCATCCATTCAGGTTGTAGTTGCGGTATTTGACAGCTGAGAGAGGCGGGGGCTTTCCCGTAAGTGGGCGTGGTTCCGCCGACAGCGGACACGCCCCCAGCATTTGAGAGCAGAGAATAGAAGATTTATAAATGTTTTTTATTGTTTTGAAAAAAGGCTTTTATGCTCAGCAAGTCTGTATTTAATTGATCAAAAATACACTTAGTAAAGACTTTATTGTCACTGTAGTGATACAAAGAAATTTATTTCGTAGCTCTTTCTATTTCTATTTGGTAGAAAGAAAATTAGAAATAGACAAACACTAAACAAGACACTTTCACTGAACTATAATAAATATTATATACAGTGAAAAAATGCGCATTAGTGCAAAAGTACAGAAATATTGCACAGTATTAATAATAACAGTAATGATAATAAATAAAAAAAACATCATGTTTTGTAAACATTATGAAAATGTTCTGTAAACACTGGGGAAGGGGGCAACCAGCTCGGTTTAATATGATTCCACCTTCAGTCCTCAGCAGCTCTGTGTGTGTGTTTTTTTGGGAGGGGGGAGGGGGTGTAATACAGGCTACTGCAGTAACATTGAGATTTTTGTATTACAATTTGAAAATAACTTTTCTATTTTAAAATTTATATGTAATCTACTCCTGTGATGGCGAAGCTGATTTTCTTCATTACTTCAGTCGTCAGTGTCACGTGATTCTCCGGAAATCAGTGTAATCTGCCGCTGTAGTGGTTAAGAAACATTTTTATCATCAATGATAAAAGCAATCGTACTGCTTAATATTTTTGTAAAAACTGATGTTTTTCAGGATTCTTCAAGTTCATGAATTTCTGTCATGAACAGCATTTATTTAAAATAGGAATCATTTTGTAAAATTATAAATGTCTTTACTGTAACTTTTAATAAATGTAATGCATCCGTGCTGAATAAAATTAATTTCTTAGGAAAAAAAGCCCCAAACTTTTGAACGGTAATGTATAATTTTAAGTAGATAAGTATAATATAGGTATAGGAGGCAAATGTAGAGGAGCTAGGATATAGCATTTGACTACATTTTAATTTTAATAATACATTCACTACCAGACAAAAGTTTTTAAAATATAAATTTTTAATGTTTTTTTTTTAAAGAAGTCTCTTCTGCTCACCAAGCCTGCATTTATTTGATCCAAAGTCCAGCAAAAACAGTACAATTTTGAAATTTTCTTTTTGAATATATATTAAAATGTAATTTATTCCTGTGATCAAAGCTAAATTTTTTAATTTAAATTTCATTACTCCAGTCACATGATCTTTCAGAAATCATTCTAATATTCTGATTTCCTGCTCAAAAAACATTTATTATTATTGTTGAAAACAGCTAAGCAGAATTTTTTCAGGTTTTTAAAGAATCCTTGCTAAATAAAAGTATTAATTTCTATAATTTCTTTCTATTCATCAAAGAATCCTGAAAAGTGAACTTAACTGTTTTAAATATTGATCATAATAATAATAAAAAATGTTTCTTGAACAGCAAATCAGCATATTAGAATGATTTCTGACGAATCATGTGACACTGAAGATAATGATGCTGAAAATTTAGCTTTGATCACAGGAATAAATTTAATTTTAAAATATATTCAAATAGAAAGCAGTTATTTTAAATAGTAAAAATATTTCACAGTATTACTGCTTTTGCTGTATTTTGGATCAAATAAATGCAGGCTTGGTGAGCGGAAGAGAATTCTTTAAAAAACATTAAAAACCTTTTCACTGATAGTGTAACTAAATGTAAAAGAGTGCAGATTTTAATATTTATCATATATTGTCTTATTATTATATACTGTATATTACATAAAATGCTAGCAACACTATGCATTTCACTCTCATAATAAAATAAACTGCAATGTCTATGCCCAAATCTGGGATGTACACAGATCTGATACACCCCAGATACATAAACTTTTTGGCATGGCATTATAAAAGGGGAATGCATACTTTATGTAGCGCTGCAAGCATTCTACATTAGAGTTTACCAGTGGACAAAATTGTTATTCTACGGCAGCACCCCTGAATCCCTTTCATTGTAGGTTTATTTATTCTCACAGTCTGCTCTAGCATAAAGTCACCCTAACTTGTTTGTGTAATCGAGATATCAGCATATTCTTTCTCCTGACATGGTATCAACAACATTTAGTATCAAGGCCCGAAGGGGGTTGCTTTGATCCTAGTGCCAACTCCCAACTCAAGCAGAATTTGCCAGATTGAGACCCTGCGCTTGGCATGCATAACCCTGAAAAACCCCTGCATACTCCACTGCTCTTGGGTTACACGGCTCCCCGCTTCCTCTAAACAGGGGGTGTCTCTTTCAGTGTGGGTGGGCTGGCCCACAGCCGCTCACCTGCTGCGTCCAATAAAAAACTCTCTTGTGTCATGTCTATGGTCTTGGGATAAACAGACAGTTTCCACGAGGCAGAAAACTTCTACACGTCTTGATTTCTAAGTATTTGTTGTTGGCAATTATGAAGGCGCCAATACGAAAAGGCTTTATATATTTAAAAGCATTTAATATATTCTCTTGGTTTCTCAGCATGGAAACATGAAGGAATCTGCAAAACTACCCAAGCAGTTTCAGAGTACATCTCAGCTTGGGATATGCATTTAATAATACACAAAATACTAAATATTTCAAGCCGTTCCAGCTTGTGAAAATCTGTTTTGCTTTTTCTCAGGTCTTTGCGGTCACAACTGCAGAAGTAACAGATTTTCGAGAGGATCTTTTTTCACTATTCTGACCGTTTAGCTGAAAACAGAATCTCTCTGAACCTGTTACAAGCTGATTCGCAGAATAAGCAATCTGCCAGAAATACCATACAAACTGATTTATTAACAAGAAAATCTAGGCACTTTTACAATCACAATGTTGTCTCTGTAAATTCAAAAACCAATCTCTCAGCGCATACATATATGTTCAGACATGGCTTTTTTTCAGAGCACAACTGTGGGACTGAAATTTTACACACTTAAAACATTACTGCTGGGTGAAATGGGTCCCTCCGCTTCCATCATATGAGTCCGTTTTTTCATCCCTTAAACTGAGGCTCTCGTTTTGTGGCGTTCAGCTGGAGCCAACACAGAACCTGTGCTGACTGCAGCAGCTGTGTAGCTATACTGTTACATTCTCCTGGGCCGCCCAGTTCCTAAAATCCACCTTTCCAGTTCAACACAAAGCACAGACTCTCTTGAATGCTAAACTGCCAGAGCCATTGCTCTGCATGATTCAAAATGCTCTGCCCATTAGCCTCCATTCAAACTCTCCAAACTCCTCAGGTTCATACAATTTGTCATTCACTGTGAAATGTGGATTGAGTGGAAGCAGAAATTAGAATTTCAAATTAACCACCGGAAGACGTTAAGAAAGGATTATGGAGCTAAAATGTTTGGTGACAAATCACAGCACCATTGTTTCTGTACTTCGTCATTGTTTCTGACTTCTACTGGATCTAGTCTAAAGAACAGGTAAAAGAAACCTGTTCAAACTGTTTCTAAATAATAATTAAGCTGGCTTTAGAAAGCCACTTTACTGATCTGCTATATAAGCTCACTCATCTTCTTCTGAGCCAAAATGTAGTATCTCCTCTTAGAGCTTTAAAGCTACAACCACCAAACTCACCTGCTAAAAGACCAGCCAAGGTATGTTCCAGCTATGTTCAGCTTAAACTAGCTAAAACTAGAATTAGGCTGGTTTTAGCTGTTTTTTTTAGCTGTTCCTTTATTGAATCAACTGGCTTTAGCTGGTTTAAACATGTCCCTGGTGAAAAAAACAGCATATGCTGGTAGCTATGTTTTGGTGCTGGGATGCTATAGGTATGTTTTGATGCTGGTTTAAGCTGGTTTATGCTGGTCCTTTGCTGGTTTTTGCTGGTCATGTTGCTGGTCAAGAACCAGCAAAGGACCAGCATAAACCAGCATCAATACATACCTAACCAGCATCCCAGCATCAAAACATGCCTGCCAGCATATGCTGTTTTTTTCACCAGGGTAATCATGCTAGAAACATGTTAATCATGCTAGTAACATGCTAGTAACTTGGTAATCATGCTAGCAACATTCTAGTAACTTGCTAATCATGCTAGCAACAAGCTAGTAACATGCAAATAATGTTAAAACATGCTAGTAACATGTTAATCATGTTAGAAACATGCTAGCTACATGTTAATCAGGCTATAAACATGACTTGCTAATTATGCTAACAACATACTTGTAACTTGTTAATCATGCTTACAACATGCTAGCAACATGCTAATTTTGTTTTCTTTGTGCACAGAAAGTATTCTCATAGCTTCGTAAAATGAAGGTTGAACCACCGATGTCACATTGATTTTGTTGATGTCCTTACAACCTTTCTGGGCCTTGAACATGGTAGTTGCGTTGCTGTCTATGCATTGTCAAAAAACTCTCAGATTTCATCAAAAATACCTTAATTTGTGTTCTGAAGATGACCGAAGGTCTTACGGGTTTGGAACAACATGATTTTTATTTTAAGGTGAACTATTCTTCAAATGAACACCCTGGTAAAAAACAGCATATGCTGGTAGCTATGTTTTGATGCTGGGATGCTGGTTAGGTATGTATGGTGCTGGTTTAAGCTGGTCCTTTGCTGGTCTATGCTGGTCCTTAGCTGGTTTATGCTGGTCCTTGACCAGCAACATGACCAGCATAAACCAGCAAAGGACCAGCTTAAACCAGCATCAAAACATACCTAACCAGCATCCCAGCATCAAAACATAGCTACCAGCATATGCTGTTTTTTCACCAGGGCATAGGGATTTTTAAGGGTAAATTGATGCAATCAGTTAAACTGGTATAACATTATTTTTGAAAATATATTCATTATTTTAGTTTTTATTATGCATTCTTATTCGTTTTGATTGTTCTGAATATTTGTGGTCTATTATAGGCCCACAAAGTGTCCATGTGCCAGTTAAGCGTTTTAGCAGGTAACTCTTATCCCGGTCTCAACTGCTCTCCCACAAGGATACACTTGCATCAACACCTTGGGAGTTTAATGCAAAAGGTAGTAATATACAGATGAAAACAGCTGTAATCCCAACCCTGTGAAACCATTAACATGGTATTTACTCTCCTTATTTCTGGTTGGCCTTTAAGTATATAACCTAAACCACTGGCCAGCCATAATACCCCAGAACGCAGGAAAGCCAATCCACCCCTGCGTATTATGTGGTCACTGCACCATAAAAATGGCATTCAGAAGTATTGGCACCTACTTATACATGATTAATTGCACCAGCATTGGACTCCGGTGGAGGAGAAGAAAGGTTATCTACACATAAACCTTTACTGATGATGCTGGGTAAAAATGTGGGCAGCAGAAGGATGTGGGAGGTTGAGAAATGACAGCGGCTTGGCAGAAAGAAACAGTGAGAAAACCAAGAGGCAGTTGGAGAAAAAAAAAGTACATGTGGAGAGGGAGACAGAACAAGAAAGGCAGCAAGAGACAGATTGAGAAGGCAACAGATGGATAGACAGACAGTGAGTGAGAGCTGTGTTGAGTTGGCAGAATGAAGGAGCGGAGAGATGGTGTGATAAAGCAGAGAAACCCTGTATTCACTGCAGCTGTACAGATGGCTCACCTGCCAAGAACAACACCATGTTTAAGGGCTATTTATTCTAACTGGATTACTATTACAGACACCACAATCCATGCTGTGAATTCTGAGAGTAACGGAAACCGCAGGGTGGATTAAGGGATGCGATTCATTCTAATAGTTCTGGCTATATATTGCAATCATTTATAGCAATGTCTGGTGTTTACTGCATATAGTTATGGAATCCAGTCGCACCTTTTTTTCTCTCTCAATGTTTATTTTTATAAACTCATCAAAAGAGAAAATGTTAACCAACAGATCAGACCAAATAAATGTAATGCAGATATATTAAATGTTATATCTTAAAGGCTCTATGAAGACATTAACAGGTTTGTGCATGAAGTATTAAAGGATTAGGTCACTTCCAGAATAAAATGTCCTGATAATTTACTCACCCCCGTGTTATCCGAGAAGTTCAGGTCTTTCTTTCTTCAGTCGAAAAGAAATTAAACATTCTTTTTCTCCATATAGTGGACTTTAAAGGAAGCCAACAGGTTGAAGGTCCAAACTGCAGTTTCAATACAGCTTCAAAGGGCTCTACAAAGTAAAATACTTTTCAGAAAATGGCAGATAGTTTATTTAGATAAGATCGTTATTCCTCTGCTGGGATTGTGTAGAGCAGTGGTTCTCAAAGTGTGGTATGAGTACCAGTAGTGGTACACGGAGGAATCACTAAATTAATTATAATTTACTGTTAAAACATGATAAATTTTAACTTAAACTTTATTTGAGTAAAGTTGTTTTTTTTACATTTAAGTACAGTACAGTTTCTATTTAACTTTTAGGTACAACACATTTTAATTGAATTATTATTTAAGTTTATTTGCCAGTTTGTAAACACAGTGTATTTACAATGTTAAAGTGGCTGATAACAATAAATATTTTTTTGGGGGGGCTTTTTTAGATGAAAAACAGTGGAGACTGACAGGAAAGTGTTGGGTGGAGAGCGGGGGAGCAGGATTGGCAAAGGACAGTCCTGGAGGACCAGTTGAGCTATATGTCAGTGAACTAACCACACGGCTATAGGCACTGACAACGATAAATATTCTTATTAGGATATTAGTATTTTTACTATGCTACAGTATTTTAATTCTGGTCATTATGGTGGTACTTGAAGAGCCAAATATTTTCTGAGGTGGTACTTTTTTAAGTTTGAGAACTACTGGTGTAGAGCCCTTTAAAACTGCACTGAAACTGCAACTTGGACATTCAGCCCATTGGCTCCCATTAAAATCTACTATATCCAGAAAAATCCTAGAATGTTTTTTTCTCAAAAATCATAATTTCTTTTGGACTGAAAAAAGAAAGACAGACATGAATATCTTGGATGACATGGAGTGATTAAATTATCAGGAGAACTCCACTTCCAGAACAACAATCTACAAATAATTTACCCCCTTGTCATCCAAGATGTTCATGTCTTTCTTTCTTCAGTCGTAAAGAAATTTTTAAAGAACTGAAAGAACTTTTAAATGCGGCTTCAAACGATCCCAAATGCGGTTTTAAACAATCCCAGCTGAGAAAGAATGGTCTTATCTAGCGTAGCGATCGGTTATTTTAATAAAAATAATACAATTTATATACTTTTTAATGCCAAACGCTTGTCTTGTCTTACTCTGCCTGGACTGTTTTTGTTCCGGTTCAGGACAGTTAGGGTATGTCGAAAAACTCCCATCTCGTGTTCTCCCTCAACCTCGAAATTGTCCTATATCGCTGTTTTACCTTTTTTGTTAAGTGTGTTTGATCTTCTTTGCATGTTCACTGAGTCGGAACTTCTGCAGCGATGTAGGATGATTTTGAAATGATTTTTGAAGTTGAGGGAGAAAATGAGATTGGAGTTTTTCAACATACCCTAACTGTCAGAAGTCAGAGTCAGAATACACAGAGTTCAGGGAGAGAAAGGCAAGACGAGCGTTTGAGATTAAAAAGTATTTAAACTGTAATTTTTAAATGAAAATAACCAATTGTTTCTCTAGATAAGACCCTTCTTCCTCATCATTTTAAGCCGCATTTAAACTGCATTTTTAAAGTTCAAAATCGGGGCACCATACCAGTCCATTATATGGAGAAAAATGCAGAAAGGTTTTCCTCAAAATATATAATTTCTTTACGACTGAAGAAAGAAAGACATCAACATACTGGATGACAAGGGGGTGAGTACATTGTATGTGAATCTTTGTTTTGGAAGTGGACTTCTTTAATCATAATTATTATGAAATAAACCTACTCTCTTTTTAATATAATAATGAAACAATAAAAGAATCATATTGCTTTTATTGTTTTGATCCTTGTTCCTGGCTGGTTGCTCTACAAGACTGTGGACCGTTTTATAAGAATGGCAAAAAGAAACAATCATACACATTTGTTTGTGAATTGGGCAACGTTGTATTTGTCCTTGTTTTGCGTGTAGCCCGCGAGAACAACTTACTTAATTGGGCATGATAGAAAGACATGTTCTTACCATTATTTCGCATGTGTTTGTTCCATCATTCAATTCAGATTTAAAGCTCATGTCGCCGGTGAATTGTTTATTTTGCTACGGCACTCTTGATTCAAGTGGCGCAGCAAGATAGGACACGCTGACTGAATAACAACGCGCATTTGCGAGAACTTGTAGGACCTTTACAGATGCGCGTTCCTTTCTGCCACACTGATAAAACAAACAAACAAACAAACAAAAACATGAAAGCAAAAGACGACACCAAACTTACTATAAAATTAATAGATTAATAAAGTGATAGGGACAAAATTATCCGTGATTAAAAAAAACTGCTACCAAACTTGCACATGCTAATAGTTCAGAGTAAAGTTTACATGTGGCTTGAACAACCACAGTATTTACACATGTGTCACTGGGCCACAAAACCAGTCATAAGGGTCAATTTAGCTATTGCTACAAATACACACATGTTACTCAAGACAGGTTTTGTGGTCCAGGGTCACATTTCACTTGAAATAATATTTGGGCCTAAATTTAAGGTTTTTAACATTTCGATCAACATGGAATAGACAGTTTTAACATAAAAAAAAACGATACAATGCATAGCTACATAAGATTTCAGTAATAGTTTTCTGTAATAGTAGCCTATTAGATGTTTTAACTACACAAAAACTGACTTTATATGTTTATCATAAATAAATCCAATTTGTTTCAGTCTCATATATTTTAATTCAATATCGCTTGCTCTGCAACAATACTGTCATGTTATAACTAAAAATATGATTATTTAAATAAAATCAAATAAATGCATTTTAGCTAATAATAAACTATGCCACATTTTTAAAACCTGTTTCATTTATGTATAATTGACAAATATGCATCTCATTATGTTTATGAGTTTATGTAAAAACTTTTTTATATACAACTCAAATGCATAAATCTTAAATTTAGGCCTAAATATTATTTTGAGTGTACCTTACACACTTTGCGTCTCAAACCACCAGGTGATCTGTCTCGAATGTTGGGTTGTTTCATATAATTGGACAACTGATTACTAAAAATGCATGCAGTGGCCTAGTATAAATAATCCTTAAATTAAAAAAGTCAAACTTTCCTACTACGTACCAATCATTCAAAGACCACTCTACATTCATTAACTGTGTCAAATCACTGAGAAACTAGTGAAAAGCACATACTCTGCCAGAACGGCTGCTGGTTCATGAGATAATAATTGAATAGAGTCAAAACAGAGAGTCTCTTTATATGAATCAGCCTTCGAGTCAATATTGCCTTTTCCTCCGCAGCCCACGCACTAGCTTCCATTACTAACTAACATTTGGCCTGGAGCTTTTCACCTGTATCTCGTACCTCAGGCTATACTCACCAGCCTCACCATTGCCTTCCCCTCACATTTGTTACGACTGCGGCTTCCTCTCCCCCCAGGCTGTTGATGGCTTTTACCCCGGCAGAACATTTTGCCTGTAACACAAACCCTTCTGTCTTGTGTTTTTACTTCAAACAAAGCTATTAATCACCTTAATCGCCCTCAATTAACCTGTGCCACCAGATGCTCTCGGCACGTCAAACCCTGAACTGTTCCAGCCAGCCAAACAGAACATAAATCAACGAGCAGAGCAATTTGCACCAGCAATTCCACATAATGTTTGCGGAAGCTGAATAACAAAACATTAACAACATGGAAACAGGCACCTGGGGGACGGTCTATTTGCCACAAGGGACGGTGATGAAATGAATAGAGATGGCATGGCAGAAATGAGAAGAGAGTGTTCTCTAAGTTGGGATAGGAAAGATTTTGCCCTCCCTGTCCCAAGTGGCACGAGTTTACTGTGCTCCTAGCAGCTCTGACCAACACAACTTTACCAGGTTTCACGCACTGGGGTACTGCCAAATGTTTGAAATCTTAGACCAAAGTACTTGCTTTGAACATGCTCTTACACATGGGTCTATCTTGTTTCACTGTTACGAAGCCTAAAACATTCAGGTCATGACTGGATTGTTGACAGGTGCGACGAGTCAGGCTGTTATCTATGGAGAAAGAACTGAGGCCATTGTGACATTTATGACACTGTATCTGATTTCAATGAGGAAAAAAATAAAATAAAAAAACAACCAATCTGCATATTAAAAAGCATCAGCTGGGCTATTCTGTCAATAATATAGAATAAAAGAATCAAATAACTATCAAAATATGTAAATGAGTAAAGTGCGTCACAGAAGCACATCGAGGAAATGTTCCTCTTGACCACTGAGGAAATCTCCTCTCTTGACCTGTGTGTGCTGACAGATATATGTGAGGGGAACTTGAGTGTAACCAAAAACTGTTTCTTAGATGGATCGGTTCCACACAAATGGAACCTTGTTTGTCTTTCAAACAGGGATTTAAACATTCAATCAAAATGTCATTATTTGAGCTAACAGGCATTCAGGTAGCCCATTCACTCTCAGAAAAAAAGGTACAAAAGCTGTCACTGGGCCAGATCCTTTTCAAAAGGTACTAAAATGTACTATTTAGGTACAAATTTGTACACTTTAGGAACAAATATGTACCTTTAAGGTACTAAAATACACCCTTAAGGGGTAAATAAGGTACAAGTGTGTACCTTTTTAAATCCCAGTGACAGCTTTTGTACCTTTTTATGTATTTCAGTGTATGTTTGTGTGAGGAAATTTAAAATGAAATGCTTTCTATTCATAAAAAAGAACAGCACAATTGTTTTCAACATCAACAATAATAGTTTCTTGAGCAACAAATCAGCATTTTCTGAAGGATCATGTAACACTGAAGCCTGAAGTAAAGGCTGCTTTTGCCAAAAATGGGTCAAAATCCAAAGTTCTGTCATGGCGCAGCTCGATAGGTCTAAATCGATCTGACATAATGAAATCATCACTAGGCACAGCTGATTGGTTCTTTTTGTATCAGCAGCCAATGAGCTTGCTGCTCAACATTCAAATACTTGGTTAGTGCTTGCTGTAGCACTTGCATCATGCTTCAGAAACCCTCCACCTCCCCCAGCTCCACCTGTATAGATGTGCTACGGGGTGATCATGTATGGATATGCAGTATGGGGGTTATTTCATATATGTGACCCAAGACCCCAAAACCATAAGGGTCAATATTTTGAAAATTAGATTTATACATTGAGCTTTATTTATATATCATCTGAAAGCTGAATAAATAAGCTTTTCATTGACGTATGGTTTGTTCAGATAGGAAAATACAGAGATACAACTATTTGAAAATCTGGGATCTGAGGTTGCAAAAAAATCTGAGTAAACTGCCTTTAAAGTTGTCCAAATGAAGTTCTTAGCAATGCATATTACTAATTAAAAATTTACATATTTACGGTAGAAAATTTACAAAATACCTTCAAGGAACATGATCTGTATTTAATATCCTTATGATTTTTGGCATAAAAGAAAAATCAATAATTTTGACAATGTATTTTTTGCTATTGCTACAGATATACCCGTGATACTTACTTACTTCCAGGGTCACATATGTTTATATGTGCAGCAGCAGTGTAGCTTTCAAAAAAAATAAAAGGACATATTGTTAAAGTTGAATCAGATATACAAAGTAAAACAAAAAGTGAGAGAGATCATTTGAAAAAGCAAGTATGTGTTGAAGTGTCACAGTGGTAAAAGCCCTACTGTAAGCTAAATTTTGGATTCTCATACAGTGTGTGCGTTTCAGGCCTTGATGTGACCATGTAGCAGGGCTTAGCTGCTATAAAAGAAGGCCAAGCCCACTTGATCTGCCTCTTCAGCGCATTGAACAGGGATCAAGGTCTCATTACAAGGTTTCCCCAGTGTAGCAACCACACTCTGACCAGGCAGTGAACCAGCACAAATCAGCCACGCATGGTATTCTGATAAGAGTATGAAGTGTGCTATATACAGCTAAGGTACGCTGGACACTGTTACTGCAACTGTCATTTAAAGTAAGGTTTTAAAAATATTAGTTTTTATTTTCTTATAGAGTGACAATATAATTCATGTAGGCTGCTGAAGATCTTCAGACTTTAAATTACGTGTATGACTACTAATTTAAGCACAAAAATTGTTGAAATATTTCCTTCGAATGTTTAGTCTCACACCATTAACATTCCAAGAGATCAGCCTGTGGACAACGACTGCTCCCCTTTCCGGATGAACACTTTTCCCTGTTAAAGTAATGGATGGTTTTGCTTACACATTCATACAGCCTAAGTAGACATGTCATCATTTGATAGAGACCCTGAAGGTCTGAGCACCATTATTTTTCTCCTTCACTGGTTAAATAAGGTTCCATCCATGCAGCTCTCACTCAGTCAAGCTCTTAACCGTAATTTGTTTTGGTCATTGTAAAAGCCTGGGAATTACCCAGGCTCATCATGCCATCAGTTACACAGAAAGAAAGAACAAGAAAAATTTCGAGCAATCTCTGAAAAATATTTCAGAGATATTTGAACTGCAAAATATGTTGATGATGAAATAATGCTTGTTTGTGTATGCCTTCAGGAGGTTTTTGCAGTCCCTTTTATCTTTGGCATGGACTTGCACTCAATGCGCATATCAGATGTAATGAAAAAAAGACCAAGGATAAATATCAAGTCTAAAACACGATTTCTGAAAAGAGCTTGGCCTGTGAGCGCACAGGGATGCCCAGAGGACAGGAAATGAAGTCTTAGTGAGCACAAACTCTTACGCTTCTGTCAAATAGTGGTTTTATTGAAGTTTATTTTCAGAGGCTTTACACAGACCAACATTCCACCATCAGTGGTTGAAAAACCGATGGTGTTCAACACTGCCGTGGCTGGGCCAAGCTATCTTTTTTATATGCGTAATTATTTTGATTTCCTGAGGCAGCTCATTTTTGCACTTCTCTCCTGTTTGCTTTTGGCACTTGAGATGAGTTCAAACGAGTGGCGAGGTGTTTATTTTTAGTTTCCCTTTACAATGAATTGGACAGGTTTAGTCCCCTGACTTCCATTATACCATTAGATGTATATCGTTTTGACAGAGAACTTAAAGGAACAGTTCACCTACAAATTTAAACGTGTAAAAGTTTTCTCACCCTCAGGCCATCAAAGATGTAGATGAGTTTGTTCTTAATTGACCCCTTCGCAAAGACCCGCCACCCCCTTCATCCAGCAATGTCACATTGGAGAGAGCGGGGTAAGTTGAGCCAGTGGGTAAGTTGACCCACCCCTTGTATTGGTAACTGTGCACTTTTACTGTCATGTGACCATGTATTTTGGAATCACATCACATAATTTCTGCCAGACTGTGAAAAGGAGAGACACATGGGAGGAGTGGAAGGCACCCATTTACTTTAAAAAAATATTTCTTGGTTGTCAAAGTACAATTTTGGTTAACAGATGTAATGGCTGTTACACCAAAGTAAATTAATATTTATGATCCATATAGCTGATTTAGCAAAATATAAACCATGCAAATAATTTAGCTAAATATTAGCCTGAATTGGTAAGATAGCTAGGTTTTTTCCAAAATGCCAGCTATGGGGCAAAGTGAGCCAAATGCTGTGGGGTAAGATGAGCCAGCACTTTAACTTACCCCACCATAAGGCAGTAAAGTTAAGTTTAATCTGTATATAAACTGGTATTTTAATGTGATATTACGTAGCTTTTACATAGTTTTTTTTTTGTTTTGTTTTGTTTTTTTGATAGCGACAGTGTACAAGTGCATCAAATCCTTCTCTGAGAACCAGAAGATGCTTTTCAACACATTATAATCATATATATCTTTCCACCTATAGTCTCTAATGGCCTGTTCAACACTGCAGAAAAGTCACCATGCCAAGAATCCTTGACTAAAATGTTTATTGGTTTCAGTGACATTTATTGCTTCATTCTATTTCAGTTTGTATATCATTTTACTCCACAAACTCTCTGTTTAGTCTGTTTTCAGGAAGGTTAAAACTTTGGTGTTCAACATATTATTTCAGAAATACAAAAAATTTAAGATTTAAAATTAAACTTAATTTGATTGGTTTTATTTTGTTTGAGTTAGCTTCAAAAAAAAAAAAAAAAAAAAAAAAGAAAGAAACATGACTACTTGTAAAATTAAATTTGACTATTAAGTTAGTTTTTAAAAGAGGTAAGTCATCTTTAAAATTTCCCATGGGTTTGAATCAGATAAGAATCAAAATAAGACACAGGAACACTTTTTTATAAGAAGCCATTATTTAGAAACCTTTGTCATATATACATTAGAATAATTACAATAAAATGATAGGAAACATCCTGAAATTAGTTTAGATACTTTCATCGTACTTCTGCCTCATTTTCCCTTATCTTGAGGACCACATATGTAAAAAATGGCTCATCTTACCCCACTCTCCCCTATCATGTTCTCATCGCAGTGAAAAATACATTGCAGAGCAAAGAGGGAACTGACATTGTGCCAACAAACAAGACAGTGCAAGTTACTTAAGGTATGAAACAAAGTCTCATCTTTCAAATTATGTAATTTTTTAAGAAATTCAAACAAAAAACAAGACCGTTGTAGTGTCTCAGCTCAAGCGGCACATCAACCAATCATCTCTTCCTCTTAGTTATAGCATTAAATAAACATGAATGATCATCAGAAGGTGCAGTATCTTGTTTCAACCATGGAAAGGTATCAATACACACAACGTTAATCTACTCTCCTGTCTAGTTTGTAGACACAAATAGCAGATTCTGTGTTGTGATTGGTCAGATCACCTGTCAGTCAAACTCTCTGCAAAGGGTCAATTGGAACAGGACTGAAAAAATGTATCATTATATCACACTCACCAATGAATCCAAACAACTGCTAAAAACATCACAATAATTCACAAGGAATCCTCACAACTCAAGTCAGTCAATTCATGTTTTGTGAAGAAAAAAGCTGTGTATTTGAAATAAACAAATCCCTCATTAAGAAGTTTTTAACTTCAAACAAGTCCTCTACACCCATAATATATCTTTCTCCAGTGAAAAAGTCATCTTGTCTGAATCAGGAGAAAAATATGTGCAGATCAAGCACTGTGTACAAGCAAAACAGTCCAAAATAAATATGTACCTTATACAATAAATTCCAAATATGTGAGAGAACAACAGAGTATGAACTTTAACTGCAAGAAGCATCATGGACTGGTATTTTGGTCAAAATCAACAGGTTAAAGTTAAAAAAAAAAAAAAAAAAAAACCTTCCTACAAACGTAACATTTTCTGCACATTCACTGCAGACAATCCATAGGTAAGCAAGAGATTTCTCCAAATCTTTCCCGATGAAGAAACAAACTTTTCCACATCTTGGATGGCCTGAGTAAGTAAAGCAAATTTAAATTTTGGGGTGAACTATTCCTTTAATAAAAAACAGTTCTGACAATTCTTACTCAGTGATTTACACAGTCTCTACCCCATTGCTATCATCTTAAAACAAGATTACTAAGCAATAGTGCCGTATCAAATCGCAGAATGAATTGACAGACATCAAGGAATTTTTGATATCATTTACATCATACTTAGTCCCCTCCTGCCAGAATGCAGTTATGGTATGACACAATCACAGTTGCTGCCATGTAATCAATATGGTTGATACACTAGTACTCCATTACCATGACACACAGTCGCAGAACCTGATTTTACCAAGTACGACATGTTCCTGGATCAACATCTTTGTTGACCCTGGAACAACACTGTGAATTAACCAATCAGATTTGAAAAAACAGTTTATAGTTTTTGTGAAGTTCATGCTTACAATCAGTGTTTGGTGCTTGTACATCAGTGTTATTCATCTATCATTTCCTCTGAGTTTAGGGATTACTCATGGGTAAGGTTAGGTTTAGATGTAGGGATGTGGTCAAGATTACATTTTTGTATTAAAATGTTGTTCCAGGGTCAACAAAATATGTTGACCCAGGAATACATCTAAATCTGGACGTGCACACACAGTCTGTGGTGTGTGTATTTTTTGCATGCGCATTTATATATATTTCTCTCCAGGGGTTTTGCCCTCTAGCTAAAACAAGCATTGGTTTTATTAACTTAAGCGCTGACAATGCCAATAACTCTGTGTTGAGAAATGCATTGCATTTTTTAATCTAAAATAAAAAATTGGCAATAAAGCAAGCGGAAAATTAAAACAATTAAAAGTTATTGATTCCATCACCTTGTAAAACCCAAGCCTGTGGCAAAACAGAATTGTACAAGTGATTTAATAGGATTGTTTGTTCCGTATCACAGTGTTGGACCTAAATTAATCTTTGGCTTTGCTGATATGAAAAATATTGTATGGACTCGTTCCTGGATGTTGGCTGGTTTATCAGACACTCACAAATGGAATCTAATCTAGTGTTTCTCAATGCTTCACTCTGTGAGGGGGCCCTCGAGTGTTGATGAGACCCTGATTGTCAGTATGCGTGTCAGCTTCGACGTCTATACACACATACACACACACACACACACAGAGCTAAGCATGTCTCTGTTTCGTCACTGCTCTAGTCCTACCTTGACTGATGTGCGTCTTTGTTTGGAATACTAGATCTTTCCACCCATTGATGTGTGCTGATATTATCAGAGTAAATCTCCCAAAGAGAAGAAAATCTCACATCTCCAGAGAGTGAAAAGATATGTAACAATGGTTGCTCTAAACTTTCATTTGGTTCAGAGGAAATGGGCAAAAGGTGTTTTTTTTTTTATTTTCCAAATCATTATATCTGTTGAAGTGAAAAGATAGAGAACTCTATGTAGGCCAGGCCATATATTCTGTGTTTAGGACTACATTAACATGTATGACAAAAAAAATTAAAATGAATGCACATCCAAAATTCATCAAGGGAAATATTAAAACTCTTGTGCTAGTGATATTGTGCTTATCTGAAAGACACAATATTCAGTAGACTAATAGAGATGACCTTGAACATTTTATGCATGGTTATCTTTATTAATGCAAACCTTTAGACTTTAGAGAGTGTAAGTCATTTATGATTTCAAACAAGTATGTGTACCCACTCACCAACTCAGTCCCTCTCACACACATTCGAGTCAGTGCTGATCAGTTGGTCAGGGTGCAATGGAAAGTAGAGAAGCCTGGAGTGACGACATAAGGCAGCTCTGTGTTTCATAAGTGCCTATTACTGCCAGAGGGACTGTCAAATTACATCAGCCTGTACCACAAGGACCTGCAATTAGTATGAAACCAGTTGGCATTACTTTGCCTTTGTGTGGAAGCTAGCATTTCTAGATGGCCGTGCAGAGTCTCTAGAGCCAAAGAAATCTCCTAAGACCACAGCTTTGTTATTTGAATGTTTGAATTCGAAGATACTACAGTACATACACCATGGTGTTACTGTTGGGTGTCCTAGTATCAACCTTACTTTTCTTGTAAGAGAGAAAGTGACCCTTTGTCAATTTTATGGGGCTGGCTTACAGCGTAATTCGTTTCCAGCTATTTTTAGCTGTAAAAAAACGCTCGTTTTGCTGCTTGATATTGCAAACTGGTGTGTCTTCCCATATTATTTTAATGTATTATCTTAATTATGAACACACCGGTTTGTAGTGCAATCAGTTTACTGCACTTTGTTATTTTTCTCGTTATTTCCCTACAGCAGCTAATGAACCAGAAGTCTCGCACATTTACAGAAAATGGCTTACCTCGGCATTGAAAAATAAGGTGGATACCAGTGTAAATTGAGTTGGTTCACAGACATTCATGAATTTTCTCCCCGTGGCCTTGTGACATAAAATATCCATCAAACATGCACTCCACAGTCTTGACAGAATTTACAGGAATTTCCAGCAAATTTACACTTACTGTTTTTCCGATATTAGGCCTATATAATGTGGGGCAATTTGTCCAAAAACTTGTATCACCTTTTTTTCAGGATTCTGATGGTTTCACAGCTTATCACTTTTTTTTTCCCTGACTGTGCCTTTATATAAATCAGAATGCAGTTGTAGAACCATTGAATTATAAGCACAATTTAAACAAACATACACATGTATAAGCAGTTTTTGATTTAAATTAGACTGTATAAATAAAAGTTAAAAGTAAAAACAGAATGGTCTGACCTTATCTTTGTGAAATTATTGTACTTAAAACATAACAGAAACAGCAGACGGGCTGAAAGAGATGCAGATTCACCTTCTGACAGCAGGTGGTGCTTATAGAATAGCAGTGATACAGCATTTCATTGGTTTCTGCTGTAAACAAAGCAGTGCTGTGTTTAAAGAGTTAGTTCACCCAAAAATTAAAATTAGATAATTATTTACTCACCCTCATGGCATCCTAGACATATATGACTTCATTCTTTCAGACAAATCCAATTCTCTTTCAAGCTTTATCATGGCAATAGGCAGGTGTTCCTCTTCATCAGTCCAAAACAAGTCAAATAAAGCGCATCCATCCATGATAAAAAGTCACACGGCTCCGGGCTATGAATAAAGGCCTCCTGTAGGGCATTGATGCGTTTTTGTAAGAAAAATATCCATATTCAAAATGTAAGAATCACTTTAATCTACCTTGCGCTCACTGTTGTACACAGAAGCAGCTCCCGGTGGATGACATACAGTAGGATGTCGGCGTTGCATATGCGCCTGTGAGTCTCATGAAAACCAACGTTTGATTACAGGAGTAAAGAAAGCAAGTTTCTTTACTTTAGCAAGGGAAAAACAGTCTTCTCTTGACTTGTATCGAAATCCTCCAACATTCTTTCCAAATCCTTGTTTTGTGCTTCTAATCCGAGACTGTTATTTTGTTTTGGTCTCTCCCCTGCGTGTCCACGTTCATTACAACTGAGCGGCACATGCGCAACGTCCTATATCATCCGCCCAGAGCTGTTTCCATGTACAGTGAGCGCAAGCTAGATTAAAGTGATTATTGCGTTTTAAATATAGATATTTTTCTTACAAAAGTGTATTGTTTCGCTACAGGAAGCCTTTATTCACCCACCTATTGCCACCTATTGTGATTTAAGAGAAACACCCACCTATTGCCATTCTAAAGCTTGAAAGAGCTTTTTTTTTTTTTAATATAACTCTGATTGGATTCATCTGAAAGTAAGCCATACACACCTATGATGGCTTGAGAGTGAGTAAATAATGGGCTAATTCTCATTTTTGGGTGAACAGTTCCTTTAAATACAACATTAATATGCCTTATATGGAGGTAAGATGAAAAGAAAATACCATCTTAACTTTTCTGAAGACAGTTTCCCTTAGAGCAGAAGTTGCATTCACATTTTCATTTTTAATCATGAACCTACATGATTATATATGCTTATGCATGATCATATAGGCTTATCCATTTATTCTGAAGAGAACAGATGAACAGAAACTTTTTATAATCACTTTTCATAATCAACACCACATCCGGCAATGACAGCAGAGGCCACTAAAAATAAACTATGACAGGGCTGGGTAAGAAAAAAAAATCAATTTTTCTATTTGAATAGATTCTCATTTTTATGAAACAATATTGATTCTTAATCCCAATCGATCTTTTGGTCTTATGCTGTTTTCAGTTGATGAATAAAACAGTACATTGTGCACCTGCCATTCAATAAATTACAATAGGCTAAGCTTTTTGCTTTGTTACTTTTGATATGTCTCAGATTTAAAATTCTGTCCATGTTCATTAGGAAATTTAAGCAATAAATACCATTTGGCGCTCTTTAATGTGGCGTGATAGATCACTGTAGCTTAAACTGGGCACTCCCCTGTGCATAATCAAATGCAAGTTTTATTTTTGTTCTGGAGACGATTCCGTGCTCTGTTGCCACACTGGAGCGCACTCACCACCAACTGGACAGGGATGGGAATTACAGTTACAATACATCACCCTCAGTGTTAAAGGAGAACTCCACTTCCAGAACAACAATTTACAAATAATTTACTCACCTCCTTGTTATCCACAATGTTCATGTCTTTCTTTCTTCAGTCGTAAAGAAATTATGTTTTTTGAGGAAAACATTTCAGCATTTTGATTTTGAACTTCCAAAATGCAGTTTAAATGCGGCTTCAAACGATCCCAAATGCGGTTGTAAACGATCCCAGCCGAGAAAGAAGGGTCTTCTCTAGCGTAACAATCGGTTATTTTAATAAAAATAATACAATTTATATACTTTTTAAAGTCAAACGCTCATCTTGTCTTACTCTGCCTGGACTGTTTTTGTTCCGGTTCATGGCGGTTAGGGTATGTCAAAAAACTCCCATCTCATGTTCTCCATCAAATTCGAAATCGTCCTATATCACTGTTTTACCTTTTTTGTTAAGGGTGTTTGATCTTCTTTGCATGTTCACTTTGCAAAGACTGGGTCAGAACTTCTGCAGCGATGTAGGATGATTTTGAAATGATTTTTGTTTGTTTTTCGACATACCCTAACTGTCTTGAGTCAGAATATACAGAGTTTAGGGAGAGAAAGGCAAGACGAGCATTTGCGATTAAAAAGTATTTAAATTGTATTTATCGTTTCACTAGATAAGACCCTTCTTCCTCTGTTGGGATCGTTTAAACTGCCTTTTGGAAGTTCAAACTCGGGGCACCATATCAGTCCATTATATGGAGAAAAATACAGAAATGTTTTCCTCAAAAAACATAATTTCTTTACGACTGAAGAAAGAAAGACATGAACATCTTGGATGACAAGGGGGTGAGTAAATTATATGTGAATCTTTGTTTTGGAAGTGGACTTCTCCTTTAACTGGCAAAGTGACGGATGGCCTTCAGATTTTTCTGTCACTGCTAAAAAAATTCCGTAAATGACGGAAAAATTTTGGTTAACGTGACCTCTGCCTCAGAGATACATTAATATACACCCCCAATTCAGGATTTAGGGTTTTCTTCCACCATTTTGCACGTCGTGAACGGTGAGTATAGTTTGTCTATTTCTGCTTGCTACAGTTTTTCTCCTCTTCGCGTTCGTCTTCATCGTCTCTGGCTTCTGTTTACAGTTGTTTTATTTGCCCAGTTAAAGAATTAAGTTGTGTTATTAATAGTTATAAAAGTTTTCCAACCATTAGTCAACAGGGATCTCCTCTCTATTCACAACACTGTCTACGTTTCTTAGCCACTTATGTCGTTTTTTTGAAAATTTATACTGTGTGTATTCAAACCGGTTTACCATTTGAACTGGTAGTCAAGAAGTATATTCATTTGCTAGGGGAAATAAACAATATTATACAAAGACATGAAAGAAAATGTGTGCCTTTGCTAGAGGAAATAAATAATATTACTCAAAGAGATGAAAGAAAATACATGTACAATCTATTTCTTTTTTAAATACAAAAAAGCCAGCAGTCAGTGTCATCTCTAATTTGTGCAGTAATTTATAATTTACAGGTACATTGAATAAAGCAAATAATAGTTATTTAATTTAGAAAACATTTTTGAGAATGCTCAGCCTCTTCTGATGGACCACCACTGCAGGAGATCCTGCTACTAAGGATCTCAAAAGACTTGAAAAAGATTTTAACAGTGACCCACTTTATACAAGAACCTCACCAAGTCAGAACACACGTCCCCTTTACCTCAAAGCCATTGACTTTGTTATGAGGACAGGCACAACGACTAAGATAAACACACCGCCAAGACCTCACTCTTAGTATGTAGAAGTGTAAGGTGGTAGTCAGCATGTCTGAACAAACCAGAGGCACTTGAGCAAAGTGTTTCAATAAGTGGAGGCTTCACTTAGCGTAACCTGATCACCATTTGGGTTCCATGGGAATGACAGGCAGTGATTGGCATCACCTCTGTGGTGCAGACGTTGCTGTTTTAACACTGGATAAGGACAGGGAAGAGGAGCCTTTGTGCTCTTATCTGTGCATACTGCATGTGGAGTCGCCACCTCAGTTTGGGATCAGTCTAGCTGTGTCTCATAGCTCCTTCTGCGAGCAGACCAGAACAACCCCACACGTTCACATCAGTAACATGTTCACAGTGTGGCTCACGCCCGGGCATGCATAGGTCTGAACTGTTTTATATTGCCGCTGACCCTGGAAACAGCATGGTAAGGGTTTGAAGAGACCCTTAAAGCTGACGGGCGGTAATCACTTAGAGGGGCATCTCATTAGTAAAGCATATAGGAGATAGACTGGGGCTAGCTGTCACACTTTTTACTCTGGTATATATTTATCCAATCTCAACTCAGCTTTACTTCTAGAGCACTTTACAAAGCCACAAATCCTCTACACTTTGTACTCCTGTGCATACTTATGTTGTTCATTTATGTATGTACATATGTATGTAAGTACAGTTCAAGTCAAAAGTTTACATACCTTGCAGAATCTGCAAAATGTTAATTATTTTACCAAAATAAGAGGGATCATACAAAATGCATGTTAATTTTTATTTAGTACTGACCTGAAAAAGATATTTCACATAAAAGATGTTTACATGTAGTCCACAAGAGAAAATAATAGTTGCATTTATAAAAATGACCCTGTTTACAAGTTTACATACACTTGATTCTTAACACTGTGTTGTTACCTGAATGATCCACAGCTGTGTGTTATTTTTTTTTTATTTTTTTTTTTTTTGAGTGATAGCTGTTCATGAGTCACTTGTTTGTCCTGCACAGTTAAACTGCCCACTGGTCTTAAAAAAATCATTCAGGTTGTTTTAGCATTTTGTGTATTTGAACCCTTTCCAACCCTTTGACTGTATGATTTTGAGATCCATCTTTCACACTAAGGACAACTGAGTGACTCATATGCAACTATTACAAAAGGTTCAAATGCTCACTGATGCTCCAGAAGAACAAATGATGCATTAAGAGCCAGGGGGTAAAAACTTTTTGATTTGAAGATCAGGGTAAATTTGTCTTCTGGGAAACATGTAAGTATCTTCTGTAGCTTCTGAAGAGCAGTTCTAAATGAAAAAAAAAAGATATTTCGGCAAAATAAGAAAAATGTACACATTTTCATTCTGTTCAAAAGTTTACACCCCTGGCTCTTAATGCATCGTTTTTCCTTCTGGAGCATCAGTGAGTTCCAACTGAGTTCCTCAGTTGTCCTCAGTGTGAAAAGATGAATCTCAAAATCATACAGTCATTGTTGGAAAAAGTTTAAATATGCAAAAATGATGAAAAACCAAAGAATTTGTGGGACCTGAAGGATTTTTTTCTGAAGAACAGCGGGCAGCGGGTTTAACTGTTCAAGACAAACAAGGGACTCATGAGCAACTATCACTACAAAAAATAAATAAATAAAAAAAAAGACACAGCTGTGGATCATTCAGGTAACAACACAGTATTAAGAATCAAGTGTATGTAAACTTTTGAATGGAATAATTTTTATAAATTTAACTATTATTTTCCCTTGTGGACTATATGTAAATGTCTTTTATGTGAAATATCTTATTCAGGTCAGTACTAAATAAAAAATAACATGAATTTTGTATAACCCCTTTTATTTTGGTCAAATAATTAACATTTTGCAGATTCTACAAGGTGTATGTAAACTTTTGATTTCAACTGTATATGAAGGATTGCTGTGAGATAAAAATTGATGTGATATTCCAATATTCTCAATTTCTATTCCCACACACAGTCTACACACACCTATACACACTGTCCATTGAATAAATTGAGTTAGCCAGGGGGAAAAATGATTATTATTATGATTATAATGTAAGAGACTACCAAAAACGAGCTGATCCCATTTCAGCGTAATTGCCAGACAGAGAGTAAAGTGTTAGCACCGCTGCCAGGTGTGAAGTGTGATAATTATATGTTAGCAAACTGGCAGAAACTGGCTCAGGACCAGAGCTCCTTGTACAGGCTTTCTAACGACATTTCACTCCTTTGGTGGCCTGGAAAGAGCTAGTCACTGAATTTATTTCTAAAAGTGAGACACACAATATGGTAGTCTCCCATTTCTTTGAAAGCAATGTGTTATGTGCTATTTGACTGTAATAAATTAGCACCAGAAAATCTTGACTTTGCTAAATAGCATTTTGTTAGCCTGCGACGAAAGGATATGTCATAATTCAGTGACATTATAGTCATGTTGCACATATGTCGGTATGGAATTTCCCTGTAAAACCCAAGGGCTGTCTGCAAATGAAACTGGCACTAAAGTTGTTCAGCTTTCACCTAGTTTCAATCCTTCATCATTCAACTCATGGCAACTGATTACATTAACGAAATGACTTTAAATTCTCCTCCCTTCACCCCGTCTCTTTTAGATTGCCATGTATGATAAAGGGATTAAAGATGTATGATTTATTCTGATTAATATGATGGACAGCCCATAGCTGTCTGGGACACATTTAGGCTCTGAAGTAAAGAGTCCGTTGTAAAGGTCTAATGGGATGTCTATGAGTCTCTTTGAACTTAATGAGCCCATCAGTCTCAATTTGATGGATGACAGCTACTGTGCTACAGTTGTGGTTCTCTTGTATTCGAGTCATTATGTTAAGATAATATAAAATTATCAGAATTTTTGAGAAACAAAAACACGGCCTTTTAAGTAGAGATTGCCAACTGTACAATTGAGGTTTTTGTCTTGTTTTCCAGTAAAAATAAGATGAATGTACTCGCTTTCAGAGAATATAGCTCGAACTACATTTATTTCTTTTACTCATTTGAATTTTTTTTCTTGTTTTAAAATTTATATGCTTAAAAACAATGACAGCTTGACGTTTTTCTATTAATTTTAAATTAATGTAATATTTTTGTTTAAATATGTGTTATTTTAAAATTGTTTATTTTTTCTTTTTCTATTTTGTTATATTTTGTCTGTTGTGTAGTTGATTGTATCAAATTTTCCATTTGTCAGTTAAGAATTTTCAGCCACTTCCAGCATTCCGGGGAAACAAGTGGAAAAATGGACTGATGATAACACTGATCCTGGGCTTTGGACTAGTTCCTCCTCAATATCTGTCATACTCAAAGGACACCCAAACACAGCCTCTTTACTCACACCACCTACTCTGGACATAAGCCCAAACAGGCCCAACTCCCAAACGATACTTTGCAAACACAACCTGGCCTCTCTGAAGAAATCCAATCCGTCTTTTGTCGCCAAGTAGTAAGTGGTAGTTGAAGACAGATCTGACATTTAGCTGGCTCATCACCTCTGTTCTGATTTCTGCTTTTTCTTAAGACAGATGTTTATTTAACATAGCCTGGTCTTATTCCAATGGAATTAATCTTTAAAATATGAAAAAGAAACTGAGATATACTCATAAGATGTAGTGTAGTGTAACTTTTTAACAATTTTCACTCAGAATATATCTTGACTTACATTTATTTTTTTGTACCCATTGGATTTTTTTTAAAATCTTGTTTTAAAAGTTATATGCATAAAAACAATGGCAACCAGACATGTTATTTTTATATTAATTTTACAATTAATTTAATTTGGTCTTATTCCAAAGGAAATTAATCTTTAAAAAATACATATAAAAAAAGATAAGATAAAATAAAATGTTGTGTAGAGTACTTTTTAAACAATTTTCACTCAAAAATTGCCCTAAATTTCACTATTAATTACAAGGAAATGGCAAGTAACGTTGGATTAAACATTGAAGTAGAACAACTGAAATATTAGTTTTGAATAATAGTATTTTCTTGTAAAGCGTACTCCAATCATCTTTTTCATTTACTACTTCAAAATGTGTTTTTTAAAATGTAAATAGATAGATCATTATATGAAACGGGTGCCATTTCCACTTTGCAATTTTCAAAATTTTCATTAAGAACAAAGTTAAAAAAACAAACAAACAAACAAACAAACAAAAAAAAAACCCTACAACTTGAAAAATATGTTCCAAAAAACACATTAGGCACAAAATCCTTATTAATATTACCCTTTTTATTCAGGCAAGAGTGCACTTATTGTACCACCCCGTAACAGACAATATGCACACCATTAAAGTAGTAAAACAAGAAATAGATTTTATTATTTTATTATTATTAAAATATTAAAATATTATGTTTTCCTAATAGTAAACTATCAAAAGAAAGTCTGTAATTTAATGCATTTTTTTAATTATTAGATTTTTAATCTTGAAAAATGAATTTTGATGTTGAGGGAGAAAATTAGATGGGAGTTTTTCGAAATACCCTAACTGTCAAACCGGAAAAAAAAACAGAGTTCAGGCAGAACAAGACAAGATGAATGTTTGACATTAAAAAGTATATAAATTGTATTATTTTTACGAAAATAACTGATCGTTTTGCTAGATAAGACCCTTCTTCCTCGGCTGGGATCGTTTACAACCGCATTTGGGATTGTTTGAAGCTGCATTTAAACTGCATTTTGGAAGTTCAAACTCGGGGCACCATAGCAGTCCATTATATGGAGATTAAAAAGGGGTCAAATTCACCCGTATTTGTTTCAACAGTATTTTTGGATACATATTTTTTGCCTTAGACACCAACCCCGTGTCTGAATATGGTATTCATAAAACAGTAGACAGCTGTACGCTGATCATCTTCGTTTTATTTAAAACTTCGAAAAGTTGTTTTTTTACATTATATGAATGACTGAAAGCTGATGTCAGAGCTGCCTATAAAATTACTAATAAAACTACAGGGACCATGATCATGCTTAGTTTGCCATACACTGTGTCCACTGACATTTACCGCCATCAAAATCCCATTAAGACGCCGCTGTCTGATAAGAAGTCTTAATGAGTGAACTTTGGAAACTCTCTCACGCAGAAGACAGAGCAAAGCAGCCACAGAGAGCCTGCTATAGTTGATCAAATGCTCTTTAAGTAATCAGTCTGCAGTTCTTTCCTCTCGCTCACCTGTCAGGACGGCTCAGATCCCACTCATGATGAATTCCATTGTGGATCCCCATGTGATAGATCCTTTTCCCAAAAAGCCACTCGAGAAAAGAATGTGAGACAAGCAGCAAGCTGTTTCTGCATTTGTCTTACACGCTCTTTATTCCTCTGGACATCCTCTTAGGAAGGAAACAAAGTGACAGTTACAGTAATAACACTTGTTATATAAGGCCAAGGGGATGGAGGAAAAGTAGAAACACATGCTTTATGTGACATACTTGCTGAAATTGCTATTAGCAGTGACAACAAAGAGAGGTGTGTGTTCCTATGTTTAGCTGTCTGTATGCGATGACAGAAAAGCAGACACTTGATAAGCTCATGAAGACCAGACAGTATTTTCGCCAATCAGATAACAGGACACATCAAGTGCCAGTGTAAGTTAATGCAGTTAATTTAATAAATGTCAAACTAATAACTGCTGGTGATCACGTTACAAAAAAACAACTAAAACTTGCATTAGTTCATTTTCTTTTTAGACAAATCTAACATGAAGATCTTCTGTCAGTCCTTGGCAAGATTATTTTTTTAATACTCATAAAACATTATAAATGACTCAAAAGATATATGACTATAAAATCATGTATAGATTTTGATTAGACAAACACAGTGTTTAAAATTAGAGAACAGCGATGATTGTAGCATGAAGAAAGATTACAACTAAAATTTCTGAAGGTTAAAGCAGTCAGAAATTAGTATGAAGTGTAGAGGCCCTCGCTTTGAATGACTTCAGCACATCTGCGACCACAGGACATCACTACACTGTAAAAAACAACTTGTTGAGTCAACTTAAAATAATTTGTAACCTGGCTGCCTTAAAATTTTAAGTTCAGTTAACTCAAAAAAAGTTTATTCAACTTGAAATGTTACATTATACTAAGTGACAACTTAGATATTTGAGTTAAATAAACTTAAAATTTTAAGGCAGCTGGGTTACTTACCCATCTTTTAAGTTTAGCAAACACAAATATCTAAGTTGTTACTTAGTACAACTTAACATTTCAAGTTGACTAAACTTATTTTAGTTGACTGAACATAAAATTTTAAGGCAGCAGGGTAACAAATTATTTTAAGCTGACTCAACAAATTGTGTTTTTATAAGTGTAGTTTCTCACACTGCGCTGGTGTGATCTTGGTCCACTCTTCTTCCCATCTCTTCCATAGTTCAGTGACTATAGTTGGTTTCTTAGCCATGACAGTCTCTTGATGAAAACGTACCTTTGGGAACTTTTTTGCAAGACGTGAAATACGTACCGCAATGTACGCTTTGTATATATTCAATGTGGAAATGTCCACTGGGTGGCGCTAAGAGAGTGTTCTTTTTTTCGATTTCTCATCTTACAGCTCTTCATACCCAAGGATTCCACATCCTAAGTCCAATTCTGTGCCGGCTGAGCTACTGAGCTACCGAGCAGGGCCATTCACAAAGAATGCATCTTTGCGTCAAAAAACATGAGACGCAGCACTCAGAAATGGTTTTTAAAAAAGCATAGTGTAGAACACGAGGGTCTCGAGATGCGCTTTCGAGATGTGATGCAATAACGACAATAAGGGAAATAACAGAAACAGGCAAACAGCAGAATTCCTTTTTTTAAGGAACAACACTCAACTAAAAGGATAAAGGTGCTTTAAAAGGTTCTTCACAGCGATGCCATAGAAGAACCATTTTTGGTTCCACAAAGAACCATTCAGTCAAAGGTTATTTCAGGGAATCATCTCTTACTTACCTTTTTATTATCTGAAGAACCTTCCTTTGCCACAAAGAACCTTTTGTGAAACAGAAAGGTTCTTTAGATGTTAAAGGTTCTTTATGGAACCATTTAGACAAAAAGCTTCTTCTATGGCATTGTGAAGCACCTTTATTTTTAAGAGTGAAACTGGGATAATTGCTTGAAGACACAGCCACTATGAGCGCCTCCTCCGCTATGTTGCTGTCAAATAAAACAGTTGTCAAGCTAACTTGCTACTGTAAACAGAAGCTCGCAACACTTGCCCCGCCTCTGAGTTTTTCTGACTGTGCCACTGCTTTGGAACTGACATTGATGAGTGACACTGCGTGTAAAAGTTCTTTTAACTTGACACCGCGTCTTAAAAATGCAGCGCTCATGTGTGAGGCGCTGCAAAAGCGTCCATCAAGCGTGTTTACATAGAAAACAATGGAAAAGTAGTACATTGGAATGGAAAAACGCGTTCTGTGTGAATGGGCCCTAATTGTGTACGAAAACAATTACAAGTGCTCGCTGTTTTACTGCCTCTAGTGTTCATTTCTGTTGGAAACTGTAGTGATATGTACTTATTGGTATGTATTTTGCGTCTTGCGAAAAAGTTCCCAGAGTTACGTTTTCGTCATGAGACCAGGTAGCCCAATGTATGACACTTCCTCCTCCACCTTTCAATGATTTCTTTACACACTTTGGGTTCAGTCTTTCCCCAGTCTGACACCAAACATAATGTTTCCCATCAGACCCAACTAAACAAAACTTACTCTTATCACTAAAGTGAATTTTGAACCAGTTCTCCTCTCTCCACACAACATGTTCCTCAGCAAAGGTGAGCTTAGCCTTTTGATTCTTTCTGCTTTCAGTCCAACGTCTCTTAAACGTTGAGACACTGTATGCCGAGACAGATCCTTACCCTGTTCAGCGCTGAACTGGGAAGCAATTCCAGCTGCAGTGCTGAACCGATACCTTATTGAGAGTCTCCGCATTATCCTGTCCTTTCGTGCATTTGTGGGGAACTTGAATGAGTTAGTGACATTGTAAGGATGCAATATTCTAGCAATCACAGATTGGAACGACCAACTTCTCCGGCTATGGCTGCTATTGGCCTTCATCTGGACAACCTGCTGTCGGAGGGTTTCAGTCACTTTAGAACGGCTCAGCATCTTGCGAAGTCAGTGAAAACTGTAAAGTTAGGCTGCCAGTTAAACAGGGTTTGTCAGATAATTAAGGAAATTAGCACCAGGTACCAGATTAACACCAGTAACCTGGAGGGTTTTCTCTAATTTTGATCAGAGTTCTTTTTCAAATATCTCATTAAAGTTTTTTATACTGTGCTTCAGAATATATTTAACTCATGAAATATGCTTAAAACACACTTTTACTTCTGTTAGGATAACTTCAAATAAGCAGTGACCTCAAAATTGCAGGTTGTTCTCTAATTTTGATCTCCACTGTCGACAGACAGATAGATTAAAAATCTATTAAAAACATATTGAAAAAGATGTTGGCTTGCCTTGCATCAACTCTTTAATCGCTGCTCTTAGCAGATTTAAGAATAATTTGATGCAATCGATTTTCAAGCAATTTACAAAAGCTATTTATTTAAAGGTATTTAATATGTCAGTGTTTAAACATTTTATTAAGCTCATTAACATGCGTCAAGACACTTAGTATTAGGAATTGATTTGGGTTTGTAAAAAAACAAATAAATCCTGAATGATTAGATCTGTTCTTGTTTATTTTAAAATGTCTTTAAAATGCATTTGGGAGCAAACTCAAGATGAATTTAATGCCACCAATGCTTATAACCTGTATTATGACCTTATATCAAGCGATCTAGCCCACCAGGAACACCCAATTTCATTACAAAGACTGAACACAGAGATTTAGAACAGACTGGGACTGTCAGGGTTGTATTTGGTTGGGTACACAGTTTCATTTTGGTACCTGTAATCCTTTACACAGCCCTATTAACAGAGAACATGCTGAGGCTGAGGGATCTCTTAAAAAGCAGTGCCAATCTGATTTTTCAAGAGAGTTTCCCATGACCAAGTGGCGTCTCCATTGGGCCTCAGTGATGGCGAGTGTATTCAGTATAATCAGTGCCATCAGCAGTGTATGACTCCTGGGGTTTATCTACTAGATAGAGATTTTGCAGCCGCTCCTTCACTGCCTGTGCGAGGGAATAAAGCATCAGTTCTGCTGAAGGTGGGCGACAAAGAATGATGGTAGGTGCATTTATCTGAAACTCAACATACACTAACTCACACCTAAACAAACACACGCATTCGCGTTCACATTGTCCCTTTGTGTACGAGATAGAGAATTATCGCGGTGTGCGTGTAGACAATAGGCCTTGAGCGAGTGTGTGTTTGTATTTCAGGACAGATTGTAGTTATGGATGACTGCTAGTCACAGACATAGCATGGACTCATGGGTAGATGCGCTGGAAACTTTCTCACGTTCCTTTTACTGATCCATCTAGGACAGCGTTTTTAAAACAAAGCAAAAGTTTGGTGTAAAACAAAGATTATAAAAAATGTGAAGAAATAAAAATTACACTACATATAGCTGTTGTGTGCAGTACAATTATTTTTGTATTTTGATTATATACTAATGAGTTTTAATCCTTCAAGAGACATAATATCAAAGAGAAAATTGCTAATAATTGCACAGTTTTATACAGCATAATTAGGTACAAGGGGGCAGAACCAATGTGGGAAAATAACCTGTAATTAATAATCATTTTAGAACTATTAAAACAAAACCGTTTAACAACTGAGATCTGACAACAAATACAGACATTATATAAATAATATTTAAATAAATACATAATGCATTACAAGAGACCCTAAATGTACAAGCTAAATTTAAAACTAAATTAACCTCAATAAACATGACTTTCTTTTGAATTCAGTTTCTTTTGAGGAGTGTGAAATAAAATATTCTGTTGCAGGTAATAAATATATTCTACAAAATATTAATCATTTTGGATATTCTTGGTTCTTAAACCACTAAAATAGGCCTATTTATCACACACTTTGTCCAAGAATCTTTTTTATTTATGTATTATTATATCCACCTTAAATTTAATGTGTCTGATTTCTGTTGTCATCTACTTCCAGCAATTTTTAGGTGCACAAAACAACTCTTTTTGCAGCTTGATATTGCAAACTGGTGTATCTTACCATATTATTTTAATGTATTATCTTAATTATGAACACACTAGTTTGTAGAGCAAACAGCTTTACTGCTAATGTTTAATGCGCTTTGTTATTGTCCTCGTTATTTCCCAACAGCGGCTAATGAACCGGAAGTCTCGCACATTCACGGAAAACGTTTTACTTCCGCGTTGATAACATACTTGTTTGCTTACTAAAAATATGAGTAGTGTTGGTGGTTCATTAAACAACAGAAAATATTTTATTTACACAACACTTACTGTACGTGTTTGTTTGTTTTTGACAAAATATATGTAATTTTGGACATTCCTGGTTCTTAAACCACAACAAATATTGCTCTTTAACACAAACACTTTCCATGACAAAGAAATGTTTGTTGGTTGGTTGCTTTATTTATTTATTTTCTACGAAAATATGAGTCATTTTAAATATCCTTGCGTTTTAAACCACAACAGATGCTTCCGTGTCACAGTACAACACTTTCCATAACAAATAAGTTTAAATTATTAATTTATTCATTCATAAATCAAACACAAGCATATCATGGTTCCTGCTGGAGTAATATAATCGCTGCCTTACAGAAGCCACCATTGGCACGCGTAAGGAGAGAAAATATCAGACGAATTTCTGGGCTTTGTACGCCCTCTTATGGATAAAACCGTTTTGGCGCTTTGTTTACGGTTGCCAAGCAACAAGATTCAAAGAGAAAACGGAAGTGTTGGCCATTGCTGGAAATGATTCGGTGGTCATACTAGGAAACATTAGCAACTGAAAAACTTTGATAACACTTTAGAAAATATGGCAAACACTAAAGAAAAAGACCCTGTGGACATAGTTCACCAGAATGCTATTCGTGTCGAGACAATAATGAAGGAGCTGAGGCACCAGAAGCTTTACACTGAGTTTAACATCAACCCATACAAGAAACGTGAGTGCAGAGCTTTACTAGCATACAGTATGTTTGTCTTTGTGTTTGGATAAATATGTAAAAAAAAAAGCCTCTTTGTTTGTCTTTGTTTGTTTTTTTTCAGTGCACATTCTGACTGACAAGCCCATGTCCAATATCACCTACAGAAAAGAAGAGGAGGACCGTAAGTATTTCCACTACGTCTGATCTACCACAATCCTACCTTAGTTTCTGGCAAAATACCATACTTACATCTACAAAATATGTTAAATCCATAGGTTGAATGTTTTTAATTTTTAAATAGCTGTTTTGATGTTAGTGGTGGTGGTAAAGTAATTATTATTATCATTAACTGTATTTACTGTTTGGGTGTGTGTTTAATTGTTATGTAGATGTAATACATACTATGTAAAGTGTAATGACAAAGTGTTTTTGTACAGCTGCTTTCGTCCAGGCCATACACAGGGCCCACCTGGAGCCCACAAAAAAGTACTCTCACCCTCAGACGGAAGCACAAGAGATAGGATGGATATCTAGTCCTTTAGTAAGTACTTATTTTTAAAATTTTTTATTCATGAATAAATTAATGAATGAAGGACAAGGCTTACAATATGGGAGTCACTAAAATGTTTAAAATATTTTAAAATATTTAGATTTTATGCGAACATTTTAGATGCCATTTAGATTTAAATGTGACCCTGAACCACAAAACCAATTTTTTGGAATTTTTTGAAATTGAGATTTATACCTCATCTGAAAGCTGAATAAATAAGCCTTCCACTGACGTATCGATTGTTAGGATAGTACAATATTTGAGATACAAAACTAAGGTTGCAAAAAAATCTAAATATTGAGAAAATCGCATTTAAAGTTGTCCAAATAAAGTTCTTAGCAATGCATATTACTAATCAAAAATTAAGTTTTGATATATTTACAGTATGGAATTTACAAAATATCTTTATGGAATATGATCTTTACTTAATGTCCTAATCATTTTTGGCACAAAAGAAAAATGTATCATTTTTACCCATACAGTGTATTGTTGGCTATTGCTACAAAGATACCCATGCTATATACAAGTGGTTTTGTGGTCCAGGGTCACAAATATGTGTGTATTTATTAATTTATTTATTACCAGTTTACAATAAGGGTTGATTTATTAACTTTAGTTTACTACCTTAGTTAACATTATCTAACAAAGAATAATATTTCTAAAACATTTATATTTTCTGTTGAATAAAAACATTTTTGGTTTCTATTAGGTTTAGTTAAAAAAAATAAAATCAAAGTTGTATCTGTTAATATTATTTAATGGGCCTGAGCAAAAAAAAAAAAACTTTTTGCTTATTGTTACATAATGTTAGTTAATTCATTAACTCAGATTAATTTATAAGACCTTACTGTAAAGTGTTACCTATTTATTTATTAAAAAATGCATGTAAAAACATTTAAAATTCATATTTTGATGAATCTGAAAATTAGCTTTTGCTTCTCAGTCTAACCAAAAACAAACTTTTGTTGTTGTTTTGTTATTTTTGCATTTTACTTTTGCACCCCTTAGAGGATTTGTTCCCAATTTATATATTATAGAATCCCAGATTATATGCATATACTTGACCATCACCAGTGCAGTAAAAAAAAGTAGGATGTCTTTCATAATCATCCTAATCATGTCTTTTGTGTAACATTTTTAGATTGTCTCAGATCGCCATGACAGAAGATTAAATTTTCCTCGGCAGAACTCTGAAATCACTAAATACATGGATGCTGCATGGCGTTTGAAGGAACAGACTCAAAATTTGGGATGATAGTTTAAGCCATATTTTCCTGATGCCATATAAACGAATGCAAATAAACAAGTCTGGATAGCGCCTGTGAGAATTGCAAAGTAGGCATTCTTTGTTATCACAAATAAACACAGTAAATGTGCAAGTACAAATATATTTCAGGGAACACTCACTAATGCAGAGAAGTTAAGATTGGGTTTGCACAGAGGCTGCAAGTCTCAAAATCCCATGAGCTGCCCACCTAGACAGTGTTTTTACCATCTTGCAAGGCAGGTCATTCGATTTTAAGACACAGCCGGGGTGTTTAGAATTTCAGTCGTGCATCTAGGGATATGTTAAAGTGGGTCAAATAGCCACCATTCATCACTATGAATGTGACTGTGCCCGTCCAGCAGAATCTCTGCATAGTAAGCAAAAGAGATTAGTTCATAACAAATCGATCTTAGATAATGTCAGATTATACAGAAATAGGATTCACACAGCTTGTTTTGCAAATGTGCCTTTTTCACGGGAAAAAAAATCCATATCTGTGACCATAATCCACTGGCGGTTTATTGGAACATATTACACATAATGTACAACTCAGGTCAAGATTTATTACATTACTTCCCCAAAAGAAATTCCCTTAGATGAAGATACAGTAATATTGTCTCTATCTTATAGAAATGCACTGAATTACTTACTAAAATAAAATTAAATGAAGACTTAAAGAGAAAGTTCAACCTAAAATGGAAATTCTGTCATAGTTTACTTACTCTCATGTTGTTCCAAACCTGCATCAGTTTCTTTCGTCTGCTTGACAATTGATGATATTTTGAAGAATGTAGGTTTCCAAACAATTGCTTGTAGCCATTGACTTTTATAGTATTTTGTCTCATATTATGAAAACTAATGGCTACCAGCAACTGTTTTAGTCACCAACATTCTTCAAAATATTTTCCTTTGTGTTCAACAGAAGACAGAAACTCATACAGGTTTGGAACAACATGAGTGAAGAGAAAATTGACACTTCTGAGTAAACTATCTCTTTAAAGTTTTGTAGGAATGGCAGGATGTATCCCTGGATAACCAAAAATGTACAATAAAAACACATCTCAAAGTACACTGTAAAAAACAATTTGTTGAGTCAACTTAAAATAATTTGTAACCTGGCTGCCTTAAAATTTTAAGTTCAGTCAACTCAAAAAAGTTTATTCAACTTGAAATGTTAAATTATAAGTGACAACTCACATATTTGAGTTGAATCAACTTAAAATTTTAAGGCAGCTGGGTTACATCTGGTAAGTTTAGCAAACACAAATATCTAAGTTGTTACTTAGTACAACTTAACATTTCAAGTTGATTAAACTTATTTTAGTTGACTGAACTTAAAATTTTAAGGTAACAGGGTAACAAATTATTTTAAGATGACTCAACAAATTGTGTTTTTTATTTTTTACAGTGTTGTTTTTTAAAATATTATTTGTATTATTAAATATTTAATAATATAAATATTTATTATTAAAAAAAAAAATCAGTGCTCACTACATGGTCTGACACATTTTCTTAAAAGAACGTTTCAGGGAATGTAAAACCTAAAGCAGTCTATATTATATTATATTTTATTATATTATATTATATTATATTATATAGGTTCTGTACTTCTGTAATATATAATTTGGTCATTGGAGATCATTATGAATTCAAGACCTTCTCTCTCTTCCCTCTCTAGAGAAGTCAACAACATTCTGGGCAAAAGTCTCATTCGATTATAGTCTCTAAATAATCATTATCTGAGTCATCAAAATGGCTTTCCTCTCCTATGAAAGGCTAATAATTGGTGATCTTATTAGTGTACATTAGCCACTGAATTAAGTATTTAGCTGAGATGAGCATTACTTACAATTAGACTGTTTCTACTATCTACTGTTTTCACATGCAGCCCTCCTAAACCTTCAAGAAACATAAAAGATTGTTGTTTTGAACTTAACAGTATAATGTGACATTAATAATATTAATCTTTTTTATATGTGTGTATCCTAGATATCAAAATGTTCTCCAAAAAGGTTATGCCACATTAAATTAGGCTCTCTACCTGCGAAGTTTTCCATCTCCTCTTTTTATTATCAAAATAATTTGTATCTGTAAGAAGTTAAAGAGTCCACTCAGCATCAAGGTGAGAGACTTGGAGGTCTTAAGATTTCCTTTGAGCCTCAATCAATTTGTCAGCAAAGGGTAGGAGGTGGTGCCTGTCTAAATTGATATCTCAAGTCAGCACCAATATGCTGTATCCGACAAGGAAATGTGTTTCGCTGCTCGATAAGGTCTTAAAAGGTTAATTAGAATTCTTCCTAGTTTTCACTCATTCTGATCCAAATGATCAGAAAAGTTCTTTTGCCCCTTGATGGCAGAGCAGTTGTAGGATTTGATGTGATTTATGCTAACACCTCTTTCATCTGTAACCACTATAGGCCTACACTGTGTAGCACTTCAGTGAACACACAACAAACACCTTTTATCACTCTTCTCGTTCTTTTTTTCTGCTTGTGTGCATCTAAGTGTGTCAAATTAGATCGCCAGCTAAAACACCGGCTGCATGTTAAAGTGCTTTTAGCAGGTGCGGCACCTATTTTGTAGTAACATATCCCAGCTGAATTGTTAGCAGGTAAAGGATAACATTTATATTCCACATGTGAAAGCAGGCCTTTCAGTGCTTTAGTGTTCTATAGACAAATAGCACAAAACTCAGAAATATTAGGGAATTTAAAAATATCGATTTCACTGGGTAGATATTGCTGTGTGCAAGAGCTTGTGTAGAGTGAAACATGCTCACAAGCAGACTAGCATAACATCTCTCTGCTGAGAATAACTGTTGGTGTGATTCATTGGCTGGCTAATTTTACTAGCAAATAACTGTCTCCTGTGGGACACAATGTGGTCTTCCTCAAAGGTGTAAGAGGGCATGAAAATGCTGAATCATCTAGTGAGTCACATTCCAGTCTCAGAATGTTTTGTTGTTGTTGTTTTTCACTTATTGGGGACATTAATCCTTATTTTTTGTTTGTGGGAATCATTACTACACTAAAAATACTAAAATGCTATAGGTTACATACAACCCAGTGCTGGGTGAAATATGGACAAACACGGCAACTAGGTTGTTTTGACGAAGGGGTTGGGTTAAATGTTTAACCCACCCTTCTGGGTAGTTTTATTTAACTCAACTATTGTTTAAAAATGTCTCTATGGATGGCTTAAAATTAACCCAAAATAGGTTGTAAATTAAAAATCAGACACATAATTACTAGAGGCATCAGCAATTATCAAAAGGTGAACATTTATTAATAAGCAATTTAAAAAATGTTTATTATTTAATAATTATTTATTCAAATGCATATATATGTAAACGTCTTTTATGTGAAATATCTTATCCAGGTCAGTACTAAATAAAAAATAACATGCATTTTGTATGATCCTTCTTATTTTGGTAAAATAATTAACATTTTGCAGATTCTGCAAGGTGTATGTAAACTTTTGACCTCAACTGTACATGTATAGCCTATACAAAAGAGTTATTCATACATCTTTATATTCATATATAATGAGATATATTCATCAAAGAATCCTGTTTTGCACACAAAAATAATATGTAACCATTTAATTCATCAAAGAATCCTGAAAACAATGTATTGCAGGTTAAGAATCCTGAAATAAAAAACATATATCACTGTTTCCACACAAAAATATGAAGCATAAGCAACTGAAATGTTTCTCAAACACCAAATCAGCATATTAGAATGATTTCTGATAGATCCTTATTACGCTGAAAACTAGAGCAATGGCTGCTGAAAATAAACAGAAATAAACTACATTTTTAAACATTAAAATGAAAAACAGTTATTCTAAATTCTTACAACATTACTGATCAAATAAATGCAGCCTTGGTAATCATAGGAGATTTAAAAAAAAAAAACTAACAAATTTTTGACTGGTAGTATATACGAAAAATTTTTATTATTACAAGGGGTCCAGTGCTGGCTTATGTTACCCTCTGCTGGTAGATGTCATAACTACATCAATTGCACATAAAAATGATCATTCTTTGTTGTTGGCCAAATGTGAATATCATCAGGTATCCAGGTATCAACATATTTTAGGGGTTTTGACATCAGAAAGCTTGAAACCTCTTATTATGTTATGTACATTTAGCATTGTTTTTCCCTGCTGTCCAAGACACAACCCACTAGTTGATCCCTACTAATCTGAGGACTGTCAATGAGCCACATTTCTCTTTCATGTGAAGAGACCTTAAAAATAAATCAGCTAAACTGAGTCACTGTAACATTTATGTGTATGTGTAAAGAAAAATGTTCTCACAGCTTGAAGTATGGCACACACTCAAATTCAGTTGCTACTGGTTACAAACATCACAGCATTCTCACTGGGCTTTGCTTTGGGACTGTTTTGATATGAGAAATCGGATGACAAGGACAAGAAAAAAATATGCGCAGGCCTATGTATCAACATATCAAATCGTACATTTACACAATGGGGCATTTGTTGTTTTACAACAATACAACTTTATACCATATACTTTTTTTCTCACTATGAGCAGCTTGTTTCTTTTTAAGTGAGAAAAAAGGAATTATAATACAAATGTCTTAAAAACTGCCATTTTTCTGTACTCTGATGTGTATCTGTGCCTCTGAGCAACTAACAGAGATCCCCACAGCCCACTGTAGTTATGAACCCAGTCAGGCTTAGCAGCATCAGATTGTGTCTGGGATGATTAGTTCATCTTACGTGACTCTGGTCAGCAAGCACTGACAGAGTCTGGCTGTATGGCATCATCTCTGTCTGGACGGAAATTGTAAAGGTGAGGGATGCCGACTGTACCTGAAAGCTAATATGCTGTAACTGTAGCCAGAACAACACAATAAACTGATTGAAGACCAACTCTGGACGGTTATGCAGTTAAAAGAAGGACTATTCTTATCCTTTCGTGAACCTATATTTTGTTCATCTATATTATCACAGTTGCAGTCTGATGTTTTAAAGCAATCTCTGAGAATGTTAGGAAAATGTTCTTAGAACACAAAATGGAAACATTCTGCTAATGTTTGTATAAAAAATGTTCATAAGACATCCAAGTTTTGAACTTAAAGGGGACATCGGATGCCCATTTTCCGCAAGTTGGTATGATTATTTAGGGTCGTCTCGAAATGTCTGAAATGTCAACGGCTGTATAAAACAACACCCTTTTTACCTTGCCAAAAACAGCTCCATTCACAGTGATCTGTTTTGGCGCATGTCTCTTTAAATGATAATGAGCTACTGCTCACTCCACCCTTTCCTTCTGTTTTTTGTGTATTTGATAACGTGTTACCATTAAAAACTAATCCACTGGCTCTGATGTCGGGAAAAAATGAAGACTCTTATGTTCACTTTTACATCCAACTACAAAATGCCTGCACTGCTTATGAGATGTTTCTACAGCTGCTCGAGCATGAAGAAAATGGCAGATGGTGTATAACTGGAAGAGGGCGGGAATATGCAAATATAGGAAAGTCCATTATCGGTCATCGGCGGGGCCTGAGCAGTATGACATCATAATGCTCAGAAATTAAAACGACTTGATATTTGAGACCGTTTCGGTTTTTTGGGGATTAAAAAAAGAAGTAAATGGATTTTTATCTATGTAGGGTGGATGTGTCTACACACTGCTAAGACACAATTATATGCAAACACCACGTAAAAGTGAATATTGCATCCAGTGCCCCCTTTAATTGAATTTAAAAGTTACATTTTAAACCAGCTTTGTATTGTTGCAATGTCAGTATAGTATAAATAAATGAAAAATACATATTTTCTGTTTTACCTGCACCAGTATTTGTCTGCAAAAGTCCTAAAGCTGTCAAAAGTCCACTGGATGTCACATTTCATGTCATCTGGTGAACTTTCGACAGCTTCAGGGCTTTTGTGAAAACTACAGATTGTATTTTTGTATTTTTTGTAGCCTAGTGTATTATAGGTGTTGAAGTTTTTTGTTTTCTATAAAAGCTTTTTGCACTGTGGGATAAAAAAACAACTCACATTTCTCACAATTCAGACGTTTATTTTTTTCAAACAATTCAGAATTTTGAGGAAAAACGTCAGAATTGTGAGATAAAAAGTCTTTTTATTTTTATTCTGCTGTGGAAACACAAAACTAAATTCTGAAATGTAAAGTCAGAATTCTGGAACGTTAGGACAATGTTCTTTAAACATAAAATTGTACATACATTCTAACATTAGGTATAATCAACAATAATGTTCCTCAAATACTAAAAATGTTGATCGTTCACAGAACTATAAGGAAAAAAAGCTGTTAAAAGTTCCATAACTTAACTGGAATGTTATGAAAAGGTTCCTGGAAAATAAAATTGTTACACTGTACCAACAAACCAACTTAAAATAATTTGTTAACCTGCTGCATGTTAAGTTCAGTTAACTTACATAAGTTTAGTCAACCTGAAATGTTAAGTTGTACTAAGTGAGTTGAATCAACTCAAATATCTAAGCTGTCACTTTGTACAACTTAAAAAATTTCAAGTTGACTAAACTTTTGTGAGTTGACTGAACTTAAAATTTAGGCAGTGGGGTAACAAAATATTTTAAGTTGACTCGTACTGTGTACTTTTCTAGAAGTGCTTCTGTGTATGCTGTAGCATGGAGTTTGGATAAAGGTTGTCTTCTGTTGATAGGTTTTGCGTGAAACATCCTCTCCAGCAGCAGAGGCAGGGAGCATGGGTAAGCTCTGTAGTTACACCGGACCTGCTGCCTCATCAGAACTGAAATGCATGTTTGCTCTGGGGTGAAGACAGCTTTCTGAAATTACAAAGACCCAGGACTGTCAATTGAGTGCAGGAACCAATATATGTTTTTTCCCCCCTCTTTTGTTTGTGAATGTGTTTGGGCAGAATGGTGTGTTGAGTTACCATGTACCGCTGGTGCAGCTGTGCTAGTTGATGAGTCAGCAGTGAAGAAGGCTCATGACCGGCCTGGGAACCAATTTTGTGAAGACAGACTAAACACTGATGGACTTTCACCAGAGATATAGCACTCAAACGGCTTCAAAGGTCACCTTAGGCCATTAGATTCTCCTACATTAGTTGACTTTACTTAGCTGGCAAGATTTTAGTCAATAATAATTGGTTCTTTGGAGATGAAAAAAGATCCTGATGTAAAATTATTGGTTTTTAACTGGTGATTTTTTTTTAAAGGTGCACTCAGTTTTTAAGCAATTGTTTTTTATGTTGTTCTGTCCAGAGTAGTGATGACACACAGAAGCAAAAGTTACCAATGCCACAGCAGAAAAGCATTATTCATGGTCACACATGGAGTGTTTGTTATGGAAGCCTGTTTTTCCACCACTGAATAAAAAATAAAAAAGGTTATTGTGACCTTAATATCGCTTCTGACATTTTTTCTCAGAATTGCGTGATACAAACTCGCAATTCTGCCTTTTTTCTCAGAATTGCATGAAATAAATTCACAATTGCACGAAAAAAGTCAGAATTGTGAGATAAGTCACAATTTCCTTTTTTATTTTATCTCGCAATTCCCAATTTTTCTTGCAATTCTAACTTTTTGTCTCATACTGGTTTAATATAAAAAGCCTGAATTGCATGATATAAACACAATCGCAAGAAATAAAGCCAGAATTGCAACACAAGCTCGCAATTGCGAATTTATATCTCGCAACTGACTTTTTTTTCTCGCAATTCTGAGAAAAAAAGTCAGATTTGCTAGTTTATATATCGCAATTTTGACTCTATCACTCACGATTCTGGGGAAAAAAATCTGAATTGTGAGAAATAAACTCGTAATTGCAAGAAATGAATTGTGAGATAAGTTGCAATTACCTTTTTTTATTTTTTATATCTCGCATTTCCGAATTTTTTTCTCAGAACTGTGACTGAGAACTTCTGACTTTTTTCTCAGAATCGTGTGATATAAACTCTCAAATCTGACTTTCTTCTCAAAATTGTGAGATAAAAACACAATTTCAAGTTATATAGTCAAAATTGCAAGATATAAACTCGCAATTGTAAGAAAAAGTCAAAACTGCGTGATATAAACACACAATTGCTAGAAATAAAGTGAGAATTGTGATAAAACAATTTTGACTTTTTTCTTGAATTGTGAGATATATTACCTTTTTTATTTTTTATTTTTTCAGTGATGGAAGCGAAGTTGTGTTTGTAGACACAACAGTCAATTTAGATTTTAAAATATATTTATTTTGAAGTGAAAAACTGTCCTCTTATAAAATTTCACACACACACAGACACACACACAACTATTCATTGTAGTATTTTGCATGACCTTCTTTTAAATAAAATAGTAGTTACTTCGACCTCACACTCCAATAAATAAAAAGCTTTTACTACCTGGACATGTTTCAACTTAATGCATGAATTCTAAATGTCAAATCTGGTTTGAAGAGCAAAAGATGGTGACACATTTGTAATAAAAGTACCCAGGCTACTGCCATATACCTTGCAATCTTCCGTCATCATTTTTGTTTTTCACACCCAAGCTGTCCCACCAACAGGAAACAGTGTTTGTGCAAGTCCACGGGAGGCCAAGCTCATAAAACCGGCCCATGTGCAAAAGCTGGCCATTTAAAACACATGGCATTTCTCTCCTGCTGTGACACTGATTGGAACAGAGCAGGCAGATTAATCAAGAGAACGCTGGCATTTCGCCGAGGACATCGCCACAATCGCGAAGGAAATGCGATGTCGGCTTCCATCAATCCGGAGGGGCTAGAGAGAGCGTTGGGATGAAAGACAGAGTGATGAAAGCCTGGCTATAATCACTGTTATTTTACTCTCCAGCTCCTGCAAAATTAATCTTATTATTCCTGATACTGATGCAAGTGATACCACTCTGCATGAAGAAGGCTGTCTTAGACTTCGAGATAGTGGCTTAAGAGAAAAACATGAGGATTTAAAGAGTGTCCAGTTTATGGATGAGCTGTCCTCAATATGAACTTGATCCTGTGTTTGATTTGCCTCTGTCTGTATTGGGCTTTTCTCACACACTTTCCCATTTCTTCACTTTTTTTTCATTATCCTTCTAGTTTTCTGCTTGCGTAGTTGTTTCTTGATTTCTTCCTACCTTCAATATTATCATCATTTTCTTTTCTTCATCCCCGTTCCCTACGGGCTTTGTGCAGTAATGGAGCATGCAGTCTTTCTCACACCCCCTTATTCGCTCACACACACATACACAAACAAACACACTGTCAGGAAGACCGTGTATCCAGGTAGAGAGTTTGAGTTGTTAAAGAGGGAGATGGAGGAGAAGGAAGACAGACAGATTCAGGACATACATGTCAGCTGAGATACAGACCAGCTGAGGATTGACAGAGAGATCTAAAATATGATCATTCATCATCCTGAATGTGTTAAAGAGAAATAGAATTTTCCTTGATGTTTTGACATAAAAGACATTGTTGTACTACATTCTGTGACTTTACTGAGGTTTGCCTCTCAGGACAACTAACCCTTATGTAAGCTCCGCCCTCTTTGACTAAGATCAACCCTTAATTTCAAATGCACTGCACGTATTGACAGTCCTGATTTAAGGCCTGTTCATTGACAACTATAACAATAACGATACAGATATTGTTTTAAAAAAAATGTTTTATATGTAAACGAATAGCAGAATCCACACGACACCTATAAAGGTAAAGGCAAGAATGATATAATTGGAATCACATTTAGAATCATTTTTCCAGCTGGATGATAAAAACATTGATAGCCAATCAGAATCCATCCTGCTTTTGCATTTGAAGTGGCAGATGACATAACTGCAGCAAGCTTATAATAAACAACAATAAATAACCCATAATTTTCAATATCTTGATATGGATATAACGTTTTTTAATATATCTACAACTACCAGCTGAATTAAAATTCAAACTGTGTACTCTGGTCCTTGATTAACTATGTTCTTGGTCAGCAGATATTTAGCAGAAACCCCTTACTCAAACACTTTGAAATTAGCTGCCAATTATCAAAGACAGAAATTCAATGTCACAGACAATAATTAATACATTGTTTAAAAAAAAAACAAAAAAAAAAAAACACAACAATAAGGATTTTTTTCTGGTGGCCCAGTTTGACTAGGTAGTTCAGACCTGCCAACATTTTGGACAAAACAAAACAAGACAATACACAAACCACAACAAAACAAGACAAAACAAACAATAAACATACAAGGCAAAACAAAGCTGATGAAACAAAATAAAAACAACAAAACAAACAACAAACACATAAGACAAAACAAAAAACAAAAACAAAACAACAAAAACGATAAAAACAAGACGAAACAAACAAGACAAAACAAACCAAAACAAACAACAAACACACAAGACAAAACAAAAGACAAAAACAAGACAAAACACACAAAAAACCCAAAATCCAAAACAAAACAAAACACAACAAAAACAAGACAAAACAAAAACAAGATAAAACAAGATAAACACAAGACAAAACAAACACACAAGACAAAACAAGATAAAAACAAGACAGAACAAACAAGAAATACACAAGACAAAACAAAAAAACAAACCAAAACACAACACAACAAAAATGAGATGAAACAAGATAAAAACAAGACAAAACAAACACACAAGACAAGAAACAAAATAAAATAAAAAAGACTAAACAAAACACAAAAAAAGATAAAAACAAGACAAAGCACAAAAAAAACCAAACACAACAAAAAAGACAAAACAAGATTAAAAAAAAATAAGACTAAACAAAACAACAAAAAAATAAGATTAAAAAATACAAACAACAAACACAAAACAAAAAACCCATGAGAAAATACAACAAAAACAAGGCAAAACAAGATTAAAAATAAGACTAAACAAAACAACAAAAAACAAGACAAAACAACAAACACACAATACGAAACACAATAAAAAAGACAAAACAAACACACAAGACGATTTTTTAAAATAAATATTCTTTTCTTAAATTTTGCTAAAAAAAATTTTATATATATAATTTTCAACCTATTCTTAGTAATATTTCCATGACTATCACATCACATTGTAAGTTCCTCAAAATGGACATGTTTTTGTTAAGAAAAATGACTACAGAAATTAAATTAAGTTAAATAAGATAAGAGATTCATGCTAATGAGGATAATTAGTCAGCTCAGCTATTATGCAACTGATGCACAGCAGTGGAAGATGGGGAAATTATAGGAAGTGATTCCTTAAACCACACAGGATAATGTATATGAAGAAGCAGCTAATTTCAAAGTATTTGAATAAGGGGTTTTTGCTACATATCTGCTGACCAACAACACAGTTCACAGTTCATCTGGGACCAGAGCACACAGTGTGAATTTTAATTCCGTAAGACTATAAATTCAGATTTTTGAGCCGCAGCAGTGGGACTGTATCTAGAAACGATCAATGTATGCATTGCATAAGCACTGTGAGCAACACACACAAAAAAATCTAGTTACATGGATTTTACACCCCCATTTATCATTGTCTTTCTGTCATGTACAATAGCTCCTTCTAAGTCTCTGGACGGTAATATTTACTATAATTAAAATTTCAGAGATAAACGGTCTGTGAACCAGCAAAACGTCTCATCCAATATAGACTTTTTTTCTCTCTCTTACTTTGGTTCAACAGCCAATAAAAAGGGATCAGTGATGCAAATTTGGAAATAAAGCATAGAAGCTGCAGGCATCCTCACCTAGTAGACAGAGATAGAAGAGCCTTTATGGAAGCATATGCAAATATAAAAGCACACATGTGCATTGCATGCAACCACATAGTTGCTTTAAATCATATATTAAGTACAGTATCATCATGTCTCTCACTGGTTGGTCATAAAACATGAATAGGGCACAACAATGATTTTTTCCAGGTGCCCCACTTTGGTCAAGTAGTTTAGATTATGTGAACTGCTAAAACAAAAAGTTTAAAGTTATATATAAAAATACACAGTTTTTAGGGGAAAATATATTATAAGCATACGTGTGCATGGCATGCAAGCATAAAGTTTGCTTTAAATTAAATATCAAGTACAAAATCCTCATGTCTCTCATGGGTCAGCCAGGTTAGGCCACGGCAGCAGTTGTAATAAGTGTGATATTTCTATATGAGGCTCAGTCAAGGTGACTCTGGGACTTGCTCTCAGCAGAGAGCCAGCAGCAAGTCTGCAAGTAATGAATAATCACACACCATCAGCATGTGGAGACACACACCTGTTTTAATAATCTCTTGTCCTCGCTCTCACACACATACACCCATTTTAAGATAACAGTAACTGTCTCTGCGTATCTCCCTCGCAAAGCATTTGACAGAGCACATCTATTACCTATCTTTTATTCCTTCCTCAAAGCCTTCAACATCAGCCGCAGCACTGTCCATGAATAATAACTGCCAACACAAGCTTGTTGATGTGTCGCAACTGATGTGTGACACTCTGCATGCATCTATTCTTGCCTAGAAAGACGGGCCATATTTTATCATCAGCATTATAAGTGGGAAGAGAGCACACACTCTGTGCTCAGTGTCACACACTAACTAAATTGAGAGTTTACTTTGTCACAGACTTGGACTGGGCTTTATCGTCTTTGGGAAGAAATTGGATTGAGTGAAGAAAGCTACAAGCATAATTGGCTATAAAATTAGGTCAGTTATCAAAGACATAAATTCAATGTCATGGACAATAATTAATAAATTAAAAAATAGGGCAAAACATTAAAGATTTTTTTCTGGTGGCCCAGTTTGACCAAATAGTTTAGATTATTACTTGACCTGCCGACATTTTGGACAGAACGAAACTAAAAACAAGACAAAACAAAAGAAATAAGACTAAACAAAACACAGCAAAAAACAAACCAAAACAAGATAAAACATACAACAAACACACAAGACAGCACAAAACAAAACAAAACACAACAAAAACAAGAAAAAGACAAAAGCAAGACTAACAAACAGACTAATAAAAACAAAACAAGATAGAAAACAAACACACAAGACAAGACAAAACAAAACACAACAAAAACAAGAAAGACCAAAAAAAAGACTAAACAGAACAAAAAAAGGCCAAAATAAAATAAAAACAAGAACAAACACAAGACAAAAGTCAAAACTTAACACAACAACAACAAAAAAACAATACAAGATAAAAAAGACAAAACACAACAAAAACAAGACAAAACGAGATAAAAACAAGATAAAACAAACAACACACAAGACAAAACAATAAAAACCCAAGACAAAACAAAACAAGAAAAAACAACATAAAAACAAGACTAAAATGAGATAAAAACAAGATAAAACAAACACAAGCAAAAACATGAAACAAAAAAAAAAAAACAAGCCAAAACAAGATGAAAACAAGATAGAACAAACACACAAGACAACACAAAATTAAACACAACAAAAACAAGACAAAACCAGATAAAAACAAGAACAAAAAAAAAAACACTAAACAAAACATTAAACAAAAACCAAGACAAAAGAAAAACATAAAACAAAACAACAAAACATTTATCAAAATTTCATTATAAACAGAAATGACAAAAATATATTTTCATTAAACATTATTTTCTTTAAAAATGTGCTAATATCCAGAAATTGTACTGCTATAATTTAGCAATACATATAATTATTCATAACAGTTTTGAACCCATACTGAGTGATACTCACGTGCTACTAGTGTATGAAAGATGGGTTCAAGTGTATTACAAGGGGTAAATAAATAATTTTTTTAATACAGAGATAGTATGTTAAAAGCATATTTTAGTTCATATTCATGGTGTCCCAAAATAGCACATTTGAGTACACTTAGATGTTCTTAAGATTATGTTAAGTAGTACTAAAGAATCATTTTTAGTATATTAAGTACAAAATGAGTGCACTTAGAAAATAGAGCACTTTAAGCATATTATGGAAGTACACTTGTTTGTTTTTTTTTTTTACCTGGGTTGGTAAAATTTACATGTTTACAGGAAAAAAATGAATTTTTGAAGTGATTGGGAATAACACTGAAGTAGTTATTTCATGGCAGTTAAAGAAAATGTACAAATGCAGCACAATTTCATTTCATACCATGATGTGGACTGATAACGTTCTGATTAAGTGAAATCTGTCTCAGTTTGATGGTCTTACATTTTGTAAGAGAAAAGGAGATCTCCATCTTAAGGAGGACTTGGAGAAGAAAAAAAACAGCAGAAATAAAATGTAAAAATGACATCAAAGCATAGCTAGAATGGATCACCGAGGTCAACCACACATCTCACAAACTCTGATGTCTTCAAGTGTGAACACACATCTAGAAAAGGTTTCAAACTTAACTCATGTCCTAATGAACATCCTACAAAACAACCAGTAGGCCTATATGCGCATATATATGTGACCTCCTTCAGGTTCAAATGCCACATTAAACACCAAAGCATAGCTGAAGACAGCACTACACAACTATTGGCACAGCATTGACAGAAAACAGCCTTGTACGAAACGTAGCATGTCACTTCAAGGCCTGGCAATTAGAATACAAATGAACCTGGGATGAGGCAGAGGGGGAATAGATCAGCACTAATGGCTGAAAAAAAAGATCGATGCTTGGGCTGCTTTCCTCTGGGTGGATGGAGCAAGAACTGGACACTTTCCACAACAGAAAGGCTCACCAAGAACAGACCATCACTCAAATCAAGCCCAAACTTCACGTCACCGATGATGCACAAAGTGTGCTGTGTGTATTTGCTCCTTCCCTTGACAGGACAGTGATGAAGAGGGACTGGTACAAAGGTTCATGAATGACCTTCATAAATATGTAAGCTTCATCCCAAGAGCCCAAGAGACTAAGGGACAACAGCAAAAATCCAAAAGACCAGTGTGTTGGGCATGAGATCTGTCACAAAACAGAAGAATTTTAGTTAAGACAGTGTATTCCTTGACTGCAGTGTTTTTGCTGTGTCTGTATAAATACAGTTACATATTAATATGGTTGCATAATAAGTGTGTGACATGGTTTGTCAAACATGCACTACTATATTATTCTAAAAAGAGGTACTGGTGCACTTCATAGAGTATTACTGTTTTCACTGACTGTATTGAGACACCAGTTTTCATTAAATGCAGTGTAACATTTTAGATCCACAGGGAGAAAGATGTCACACAGTTTGTTCACTGCAAATATTCTGGATGATCAGACTTCTGCGGTTTGTGGTCTTGCATGTCTTGTAATATTGACTGATGCTTGTGTAAGGTGTCACCTTACTGAACCACTGGGTGTCACCATTTTCAGATAAGCAATATATAGTGCTACTACCTGTGCCAGCCTTGGCTGAAAATGAAATTTATGTTAGTATTTTTTTATGTTTTCTGAAGAAATACTAATATTGTTTTTAAAAATGCAGCCTGACGAAACACATTTCAAGTCAAAAGAAAGAACATTGCTTAGGAACACACAGCCTCTGTGTGTAAAAAATAATCAGATAAGTTGAAAATCAATATACATATCAAATGATTTGTTGATTAATCATTCAGATCAACTGAATTAATTAATAGTATTAAATGTATTAACATTAATGAGAACAGACAAAGTGCAAATTAAAACTTATGTTAATGCAATTACGAAAAGCAATTACTTTAAAGTCAACATGAAATCAGAATAACCCTATTCACTTTATTAATATATGCTTCCTGATCTTCTGTAATTTGCATTTAAAAAAAACCTAATCAAAATGTAATGACTTGCTCTGCATCTGAAACATCTTTTCTTTTTCACTGCATCACCAAGTCTCTTAGTTTTAACCTCTGCCATCCCGTCCAAACATTAATTCATGATGGAATTAATTCTCAGTGGAATAAATTAAGCCCCACTTAATTGAATATTTGAATAAATACTTAATAAAATAGGAAATACTTAGTAGTTTTAAAATACATTTATAATTACATTCATTTCAGCAAAATATAATTAAAATGTTACCTGTTACCTCCCTAACAAATCTACTGCTTACACAAACGTTGATCACACTTCAAACAAAACAAAACTGTAATGCTATAAGAAACAGAAAATATTAATTCATTGTTTATCCCTGGTGAAAAAAACAGCATATGCTGGTAGGTATGTTTTGATGCTGGTTTATGCTGGTCCTTTGCTGGTTTAGGCTGGGCATGTTGCTGGTCAGGGACCAACATGAACCAGCAAAGGACCAGCATAAACCAGCAAAGGACCAGCTTAAACCAGCATCAAAACCAACATGTTAAAAACCTGCTAACAACATACTAACCATGCTAGAAACATGTTAACAAAAATGCTAAAACATGCTAATCATGCTGAAAACATGCTAGCAACATACTAATCATGCTTAACACATGTGCAATGTGTTTAATCATGCTAGAAAAATGCTGCCCTGGTGAAAAAAACAGCATATGTTGATTAGGTATGTTTTGGTGCTGGTTTAAGCTGGTCCTTTGCTGGTTTAAGCTGGTCCTTTGCTGGTTTAAGCTGGTCCTTTGCTGGTTTAAGCTGGTCCTTTGCTGGTTTATGCTGGTCATGTTGCTGGTCATCCCAGCATCAAAACATAGCTAACCAAGGCAGTCTGAGCCGGAAAAAGAATTGATTAGTTCATCTCTCAAGTCTTTGGGTTTGAGTCGTTCGTTCATCACGTGACAGCCCCATTAGATGACCAAGGCAGTCTGACTCGGAAAAAGAATTGATTAGACTCAAAACTTTGGTGAACTAATTCCAGTGACAGAACCCGAAGACTCAAAACAGGTGAACTAATTCCAGTACAGAACCTACTAGGACATTGCGCATGCGCGACTGAACGAATCACTCCCAGAGACGACTCGTTCGTCCCGAGTCACATTAAAGATTCGTTCAAAATGAACGAATCGTTCAAGAACGACCCATCACTACCTCAGACATGTTTTGGAATCTTCTCCTTGATTTGTTATAACGTTTTTCCCGGTCCAAACAATTAGTACAGCTCAAAACATAACAATAATTGACCATTTTCAGCAGCAATAATCAGCAAAATGTGCAAGACTTGTTCAGTTCAATGGCATTGTTTACATTAATTGCCGCCAATATGGCCGGACTGATGACGCGTCGTAAAAACGCTCCATTTAGGATATATAATAAAATAGGTATCACAGTGAACTGAAAATAAACTTCAGTTTTGATTAGTCTATTCGTTTGTTGATAAATATGATTAGTTCTGAAATGTCACATACATTTAAAAATCATTTCAGTAATACTTGCAATTTCCTGAGTGATTTCCTGAGAGTATTTATAATTCAAACACTGGTAATGCTAGTTAGAGGGTTTCCGGTTTTGCAACAAACAGAGCAGGTAACCCCGCGACGATTTCCAGGTAGGAGCATTTGCGAAGCAGAATGAACGAACATACAGGACGTTGTTTCGTGTTTTAATTTGGCGTCATTTAACGTCAGACCTTTGGACTAGAAGCTTCTTATCGCTGCAGGTGTCCCGCTGGAGAAGAGCGGCGAGGTCACACACACACAAACACGCACTCCCAGCTGAACTACACGCTCCGCGATCAGAGTAGCAATGAGAGGAGAGACCACACCTCCGAGCGGAGGGCAAAAGTCCGGACTGAACGAGCAGTGCACCTGCAACGCCATTCGCAATGACAACCTGATATGGTCGGGATTACTGTGCGACACTTACATTAAACTTGATATCTCTTTCAGCTGAGCGCGTTTCTCCTCTCAGACGGATTGGCTGTATTTTTCTTGCTGTGTGTATTTGTGGTTGATGTGGTTCGGGATGGTGTGCTGCCTGCCAGCGCATCACAGGTAAGAACGGAAGCGTTCTCATAGCACGCCTTCGTGTTTTTTTAGATTTAAACAGAAATATATTTGATATGAATTGTACGAGTGTAAGATAAGATTCACAACTTGATAGAGCCCCGCAGGACATGTAAACTTTGTACTGAAGTTATAGGACTTCTGTAAGGGTATTAAAAAGTGCCTTTCCCTTTCACTTCAGGAAAATCATGTAATGAGGTGCAAATTCGAAAATGTAGGAATTTAAAATGTGGAACTTTACAAACATACAATATTTAACATATTGCTTCATATCAAATGGTAAAATTAACCCTTAAAATTACAAATTAAGCAATATCACACAAACAAGAGCTCTGTACTCAGTATGAACATGTTGTACTGGATACTTTGTTTTACAGTAGCACTAAGATGTGATGTTCAGTATCACATAAATGTATCATATAAATTTAGCTAGTTTACTTTTTCTCTGCCAGTGGAAAATGTACAAATTCATTTACACAAATGGCTCAAATACATTAAAGCATACAGCACTGTTATACAGAATAGCATTGCTCTTAAAACAAGAGGACTGTAACTAAGCGTTCTGTCATATGGATATTTGGACTTTGCACACTAAATGTATTATCCTCATATATTGTGTGAAATGTGCTTTCACCAGTGTTACAACATTAAAGCAAGAACGGCACATTTCCTGTATCTACTGCATGTCAACAGCTTTATCAGATAAAATGTTTATTTTACATACCCTATCTCTTATAATAAATAATGCATTTTATTAACATTATAGTCTAATTTCCTAATAAAATACAAATGCATGGTATTTTACTGTTCATTATACTATTTATAATAGTAATACTAATAAATAACATTTATTCAATCATTTCCTGGAGCAGGTCACAAATTTATGGCAAAAGCACAATGATGTTTCAGATAAAAACAAGGGAACGTTTTAAGAAAAAGTACTACTTATTTGGGGTCAGAGTTGTGGAGTATCATTGTCACATGCTGCTATTTGTGACCCTGGACCACAAAACACAGTGATAAGGGTAATTTTTTTAATTGAGATTTATACAAAGCTGAGTAAACAAATAATGAATAAATAAGCTTTTCACTGATGTATGGTTTGTTAGGATAGGACAATATTTGGCCGAGATACAACTATTTGGACATCTGGAATCTGAGGGTGCAAAAATATCAAAATATTAGGAAAACTGCCTTTAAAGTTGTCCAAATTCTTAGCAATGCATATTACTAATCAAAAATTAAGTTTTTATATATTTACGGTGGGAAATTTGCTAAATATATTCATGGAACATGATCTTTACTTAATATCCTAATGATTTTTGGCATAAAAGAAAAACTGATAATTATGACCCATACAATATATTGTTGGCTATTGCTACAGATACACCCGTGCTATTATGACTGGTTTTGTTGTGCAGGGTCACATTTCTGATTGTATTTCTGAGCAGGCCAAAATAAATATTTCCTCAAATGACCAATTCATATGTTCTGACATAACTCTTAAGATACACATAATCTTAAACAGATCTGTCCAGTATATGGCCATTTGGAATGAGGAAGTTATATAATTATCAGATAACACTTATTGTGGACACTGTGCTGTCTATGTCAAACATACTGTTTAAAGAGTAACTCATTTAAGTCAAATGAAATCAAAATATTAAAAAGGAGCTGCAGGACTGTAACAGTTCTATAACACCCTACAGTGAAAGAAAGATAATGCCTCCCTTCTGTATAGTTAATCTTGTTCTATATCATAAAATAAAAAGGAAGCAAATTATTTTAATGCCGTAGGTGCCCTTTCAATGCTGAGTGTGAAACTGCGCTTTACAGTGACAGTGTAATAGTTTAGGCGAGAAAAGATAGTAATTAATCATGGTTACCCTCTCTCTACCATTGAACCATTGTTAATATGGTCTTTCGGCTACATTGGAGGTGTTGACAAAATCACATCTTGAATAGTTTTATGACATTTTATTGTTTTATCGTTGGGTATGGACATAAATCACACCCACAGTAATACATAACTATAGCCACCCTGTAGCCAAGACATGACAAAATAGCACAAAGCAGAATGCAAAAAAACAAAAAGGTAAATGTCAAACAGTAAAGGTACAAGCGAATTTCCAAAGTATTCTTTGAAGTACAATGCAAATACAGTGGTAGGTAAATATGGTCTTTTAGTTCAATGGTAACACTATTTGATATCACTATTCTAGAATGGTATCACCAGTTCGTTGATAAAATAGTAACAACCTTATTTGGAGTTCTGACAAATACATCTTCATGGAATCTCAAATTTATGCTTCTAGATACCAATCAAACCAAAACACTCTGTGTTTCTTCCTCATCCTTTCCTTGGAGATCCCGTATAAACAGATCTTAAAAACGACATGTGCTTGACAGCACTCAGTAACATCCAAACATCCCAAGAGTGTATATTCCAGAATATTCAGTGACAGACACAGAGACAGCAAGTGAGAATGAAACCGTGGCCTAAGAGTGAAAGAGCAGGTCCAGGTGTCTTAACCGGGCAGGTGTCTATGTCACAGATGGAGGTCAGGTCAGAGAAAATGGAACTGGAAAGTTGCCCTTTTTTTGTATTGCATTATGGATTATGTTCACATTTCTGCTGTCCTCAAGGCCAGAACTGAATATTCTGGATGCTGTCAGTGTTTTGAGAATGAAAGGGGGAGAGATAGGCAGGAAGAGAGGTAAACGTTTTTTCCTTTTGTCAGCAGTGTGGAGCTAGGTGGACGGGTCTGTTAATTGGTGATTTAATTAGTGCTTAATATTGCAGCTGTGCCCAAAACAGGAAAATCAAGCAGCGAATAGCAGTGAATACAGAACAAGGTAGACCTTACCAGACAAAATAGCACCCTTAAGGCTGGAATACACTACATTTGAACACATAGGCTTGCCGAAATGGTATACTGGGCATTATAAACTAAAAGACTGAGGATCACACAATACCAGCCTTTCACATTGTTCCGAACACAAAAAACTCAGGCAGAAACATGCACCTTGTTGCTAGGAGATGTGTGAAAATAAAAATATGTACTCTAAATATCAGCTCAAAATATCAAACATGTTCAATATCCTCCAACTGGATGGAATCATAGTCTGAAGCATCTAAAGAGTCTCTGTCCATCATATCCTGCATGATTTTTTGTGAAATCTGTCAACCTATGGATGAAATGTTTATTTGCACAGTATATTCCAGCCTTAGGTTGGATGTTAGTTTCCGATTTTGGGCAGTTGGAGTTTTTACAGAAAATTGCTTAGTATATGCTGGGCACAGACTATGACTTTTTAGCTTTGACTTTGATTCCATCCAGTTGAAACGTCAAACATGTTGAATATTTTTAAGCGATTTCAGGCCTCACTGAGCCTGAAGTTGAGCCACAAGTTTCTATGCGAGTTTGTTGTTTTGTGTGACTTGAAAGTCTGGTACTGTGTGACCCTCAGCTGGCAAGTGTAAAAGTTTAAAAAGTTGTGTAGTGTATTCCAGCCTTCATACCAAAAATCTGCAGACTGGCCAACTTGATCTCATGACGGAAACGTACCACCATGTATGTTTTGTGACATATTTGATATGAATTGTCCGCTGAGTGGCGCTATAACTTTAATTCCCCTATGACGTTTTAAAATAACATACCATCTGCACTACACCTAAACCTAACCGATAGTATGAACAAAAGCGAATGTGACATAAAAACACAATTGCAAGTATGCTGTTTTAACTTGTTTTTCGATCTCTCATATCTGTACCCAAGAATTCCGCATCCTAAGTCCAATTCCATGTCGACTGAGCTACCGAGCAAGGTTGTTACATCTGGAAAGTGTAACATATTGAGCTGTAATCATAACTGTGTACGAAAACGATTACAAGTGCTCGCTGTGTTGCCACCTCTAGTGGACATTTCTGTTGGAAACTGCAGTGATATGTACTTTGTGTATTTTGCGTCTTGCGAAAAAGTTCCCACAGGTAACTTTTCGTCACGAGAATGGGTAGAAATTGGCTCTGACTTTCAGCAACTAGCACTGACGTGTCAAGATTTCAAATCGCAGAAAAGTCATCCAGTATATTCCAGTATTTTTTATATTCCAGTATTCCAGCATGTTTACTGACATGCACAAAGGTTTCTAGAAAAATATGACTCATGTCGTGATTCTGCTCTATTTGCACACCCATAAAAGCCATACCTGGCCTATTGTTGTCGAGTTAATCATACATAGAGAACATTGCGATTTTGCGCAGAATAAGATTGAGTAATCCGTCTTTATAATGTCATTTTGTGTTCTGTTTCCTCCTACAAATGTAGCGGTGAGCTGCAGTGAGGGTTTGGAATGAAAGAGTGTTCTTTAGAGGAAAGTGTGCTGATGGAAGGAGAGGATGTAATGACACCACTGAGTCTAGAAGTGAAATGATGGAATAAGGTACGTGGCATATGTTAACTTTTATAATGAAAAGAAAGAGCACTGGGAGCGCAAGCTGTGCTTTTCAAAAAAGGCTATCCCTCCCCAGCCAACAGAATGGCAGTGCAACATAGGGGGAAAAAAGAGACAGATAAGATAGATGCAGAAATTGAGTCAGAAACAGAGAAACAGTAAGCATTTCTCAGAGATTAAGGGTGAAAAAATCAAGAGTGGTTTATGCAGCTCAGAAGGCAGGGTCCAGGCCAGCTGCTGTTTGCGTTTTGTTCCTGAGGTTATGCCTGACAGTAACTTGAGCCATGTGTGCAGGCTGATAAAATGTGGATTAAGCAGGAAGGAGAGAGGGGCAGCGAGTAGCACGGCCATAACAACTCACTCTTGGCCCATCAGAACCCTAATCTTATATATAACAGTTTGTGAGACATTTCTTCCTTTTCAGGTACAGCACAACATAACATTTAATACTAATTTAATACCTGTTGTGTGTTTCTAAAGCCATGAGCATTGTCTGCATTAATGTTCATGGAACATGTCTTAACATTTGAATAAGTACTAGTAGGACGTATTCAAGGTACTGCTTCTGAATAAGTACTCACTCATTAAGTTGTAACTGTCATGTGAACTAACAGTGTCAGTTGCATCGCTACAGAACTATTCACAAATCCTTTCCAATGGCCTCATGGGATAATGAAGTACCCATTGGATGCACGCTTCCAACTTGTCACATATTGACGTTTGATCAGGACCCCTTGGCTTCACTTTTTGATACCACTGCTTTCAGTTTGCCTTTTGCATCAAATCAAGATGCATTTAAAGGTTTGCATGCATTCGTACAAATATAAATCATTTAATATTCATTTTTACTTTTATAACCATTTTGGAGCACCTAACCTTACTCCTAATTTAAACCGACCCACTTCTCAAAAGTATAAAACATTTAACAGGCAAATAAAAGTACAGTCACAGGTATTTATTGCAAAAAATGACCATTAAAAAACTGTATAAAAGTATTACAAACAAGTCAAGTTGCATTCCAAATATTCTGAATCCATATGATATCTTTATGTGAAGAACAAAGTAAATCATAAGGTTTTAATCGCTGAAAATGATCCTGGTCCTTTAAAGCACTCACATCTCATTCAAAAAGATACTGTTAACTCACAATTCAAGTTTATAATAAAATATATACTCGCAATTCTGTGAAAAATAGACAGTTGCAAGAAAAAAGTTAACCTTGTTTTTGCCACTGAATAAAATAAAATAAATAAAATCTATCCATCTCTCACAATTATGTCTCGCAATTCTATAAAATAAACTCTACATATAAAAATATAATACCCCAAATATAAACTCGCAATTAAAAGAAAAAAGTTAACCTTTTTCTGCCACTGAAAATAAATAAGATAACTGCAACTTTTAGTCATTCACAACCAAATCTGACGTAACACTTCTTCTGGTGGCAATTTTTGAATTTGTATAACAGACTGCATACAGGATCAAAACTTTACAGGAAATGGAGATGGTCATCATGTTTATCCTCTCACAAATCAATTGTTTTGCCTTGGAAAGGTACCTTTTGATTAAATAGTGACTGTAGTTGTACCTGCCTGTTATACCTGTTTTATATTGACAAATGGTTAGGTTTAGGGGTAGGAGTTGGGTTTGGTGCTCATAAATGTGTAAATAATGTAAAATACTAAATAAAACTGTTACATAGAAAAAAAATCACTCCAAAACATAGATGGAATACTGGTAAAATAATTGCCCAATATAAAATTTAATCATGACAATAAAGTTCAGAATGCCTTTCGCGTCTGCATATTGACGCCAAAGGTTTCTTTTTTTAAAGCAGTGGGATATCCTGCATGTCAAAAAATTACACTAAAGGAGTACCCTGTGTGCCAAAAAGTGACGCCAAAGGGTCCTGGCCAAGCGTCAATATGTGAGTTAGCAGTGAGAATGCGTTGCAACTTAAGAATGTAGTAGTAGGAGTACAGAAGTAGTTGGTCATCACATTATGAATACTGTGAATTTCAACATACTCTTTTAACATAATATTTGTATACATTGTATTTCACTTCGTCCACCATCTTGAAGCTTTTTACAGTGCATTATGGGATTGACTGAGAATTTGGTTTATTTGATGCATCTTAGAAGGCAGTATAATTAAGTTCCCTTCTTTTTGGAACACTTTTAAACACTTTTTTAAAAATGGTCCCTCCATAGTAGTTAATATAGGGAACTTTCATCATGGTTTTAGAATATATTCATATAACTTGAAAAAAAAAATAGCTTTAAAAAAAAATGAATGTTTTCTGGATATTTTCCATCCGTTTCCACCTTGCCGCAAAGGTTTCTCTCACCTGAACCCTTCGTATGAAAAAGGAAATCTCCGCCCCAGCTCAGATCTCCCTTCACAGCAGTTTCCTCCCTTAACAACCAAAAGCAATTCATTAAACTCTGACAAATTAGACACACTGCATATCCTTTACACATCCCCTTCACATCTAACTGTCAATTCTTTGCTTCCTTTGTCGCCATACAGATAGTGACCTGTCTCTTCCTGGCCAAGAGAAGGACTCAGAGACTTGCTCCATTGTTTTTGTCTAGCAACCAGGCAGAGAAGAGTATGCTAGACAAGGCATCAGCTGTTGTATGGTGACCGGAGACAAGACAAGAGCCTGCTTTATGAATGCTGCTTTTTCAGATACATCAGAGACCTGCAGTCAGAGATACAACAGCGTACCGCTTGACTAGAGAATGAATGGCGCGCTTGGCCTGCCACAATGCTCAGCATTCACACCTGTCGGGAAAGATGCCGCTTGTTCTAAATCTACAAGAAAACCACCAAGCTTCAATAGCCAACAGCAACATGATCCAAGAAAGAGGAGGAGGTACACAGTCGGAATGCTCCTAAACCTGAACACCTCTGTCCTGGTTTGTGGATCACTCACACACTGACAGCCAGGGACATTTTGCCTATGAAATAACCTCAGAGAGACCTTGCAGGCAAACTGACTGTGGACTGTTTTTTAAATTGAGGGCTAAGTTGGACGCCTGTCCAGCCCCAAGGCTGCTACACTGACACATCAGCCATTTAGAAGTTTTTTCTGTGCCAGGCTAAAGGAATCTGACTACTAATAATTATAATTGCTTTAAAACTAAAAATTACATCTTGCACACTGTCTGCTCCGCCTGGTTGTATTCAGGCAGGCAGTCCTATAAATACATTTTGGAGTCTGGACTGCAGTGACATTACAAAACTAAAGAGAACAACTTCTCAAGGAGCCTTTGCGAATCAAAACCAAAAGTCAGTATATTTTTAGAAATTACTTTTAAGTATAAGCTAAGGTGAAGGACACTAATAATAAGCTCAAAAAGCCCCAACCCTGAGGTGAATATAGAATATTTCCTTGCTATTCTTTCTTTGGAAATAACTGAGAGTAAACACACCAGTGAATGATAAACAACTCATCTGCCACATGGAGAAACACTTTCATCTCAGACACTTTCTAGCTCTTTAGGGTGAGTACACATAAACCACACATCTACGATCACATTCATGATATTTTCACAAAAGTGCTGAGATTCAAAAGGCTGATAGGCATCAATAGGATCGAAAAGCACTCATACCAGGTAATTTTTTTTAGATTAGGCAGATGGGATAGGACAGGCTGAACTGAAGCATCTCTACAGTGTTTTCATGATGTCATCAATCGGCCATATTGGCAGCACAACATAAACAATGCCACTAAACCGAATGAAACATGCATATTTTGCTGATTATTGCTGCTGAAAATGATTAATTATTGTCATGTTTTGGGCTGTACTAATCGGTCGGACCGGGAAAAACATTTGGAGTACAACAGACTGCCAAAAGTTATAACATATCAAGGAGAAGAGTGCAAAAACTGTCTGAGGAACAGGCCAAACTGAACCAGGATTTCCAGGGAAAGAATCTTGACAACATTCATGTTTGTTTCTATAATTTCTGGTCAAGTAGGTGAAAAATTAGGCTAATATCTTAATTAATACTGCTCGTATGTATCTTTACCATGAACTTTAGTTTGTCAAAATATTGTGGCCTTTCCTGCTTAGTAAGTCCTTCTCTATACGATTTAGTGGGTTCCACACATTTTTTCCATGGTTTAGACAGCATAAATTAGCAGAACAACATATATAGAAGTACATTAACCGAGAAATGACAAACCGTGACGTAAGTGCAAACCCACTTTAACATAACTGGGGAATGTAGGGGGTGCAGAAATTGTACAAAACAAGCAATGAAAATCAGTGTTGTGTTTGTTGTTATTTTTGTCCTTGATTGCTTTCTGGCAAAAAAACTAAAACAATTATTATTCATTTTTATAGGGATAGTTTACCCCAAAATAATATTCTGTCAGCATTTACTCACCCTTATGTTGTTTCAAACCTGTTTGTTCTTGTCTGAAACACAAAATGGACATTCATAATGCAACTTTCAAACTTCAGAAACGCCATAAAAGCCTCATAAAGTGGTTCATATTAAGTTAGATAACTTGTGTAAGAAACAAACCGAAAACAAGTTGTTCTAGGGCTGGGAAAATAAATCAATGCGTTGCGAATCAAGAAATAATTCTATATTGATTCTGGGATTTTCCGAATGGATCACGAATCTCTCTCGTGACGATTTTGAGCTTAGTTTTAATAGCAGATCAGATCGATTCCAGAGAGAATCGCGATGCTTTCGGAAAATCTCAGAATCGATCCACACACGAATCGCGATGCATCGATTGATCGTCGCAGCTATTACTTAGTGATAACCCTTTTCAGTGAGTTGAACTCAAAGAGTGAATCAGTCTGATTAGTGAACGAATCATTCAGACTGGTTTTGTGAACTGGATCAATAAAGAGTAATTAATTCACAAATTAGAGGTTTCAGGAAGAACTAAGACTAAGATTTTACTCGATTAAAACATGTTTATGATACTTTTATGGTTCTATTGCTTCCTTTTTGAAGCTTGAAAGTCCCTATTCATTGTAATGGCGTTGGAAAAGTGACTAACGTTATTAGTCCCCAAAAAGGTTTGGAATAACATGAGGGTGAGTAAATAATGACAGAATTTTCATTTTGCGAACTACCCATTTACAACCATTGTAATCTTAGTATTGACTTTGGTGTTTTTGCTTTCATGGGCTTTCTTGTTTTGACTTTTTCCTCTTCATGCCTCACCTCAGTCACAGGGAAGCAGTATGCCAGTGATATGAGACTCAGGTCTACAGGGACTTAATTATCAAAGCTTCACAAACGTTCATGTACACAACCCCTACGGCCACATGTGTGCTAGTGACTGACTTTGAACAGTGCAAAATAATGTCACTGGATAAAAAGCAAAACAGTTCGCCTTGGTCTGTGATTATAATATATGCAATGTAGTTTAAGAGCAGATGCAGCTTGCTGGTGCAGCATTGCTGACTGTGAAGGCAAAGCCACTTACGGGATTGTAAAGACAAGCTGTCTGTCCTGCAACCTTGAGGGTCACCAGGACCACAGAGACAGGCCATTTGTAAAGGAATTAATGCCTGAGCCCCGGAGCAGAAGGGAAATTGTCTTCTCACACTACTTAAAATCTTTATTCTCTCTTCACACACATCCACATAATCGTCCCCAGTCACATTAACAGGCTTTAGACTGAACACAAGTGTTTCAATTAAACCTTGTGTTCATTGTTTGGCCACATCATAAATTGATTTTAAGAACAGCTTTATGATTAAAGCAGCGTTTTAGCCATTAAGCAGCTTGGTCTGACTCCAAGATGCAGTTTTAAACTCCACTGAATAATTTACATAATATTTGCAACATTTTGTTAAACTTTGCATATTTGGGGGAATGGGGAGAGTGATGCATTTCCTGGTTTTGCTCAGTGACATTGATGGCATTTGACATTTTAGTTTTTCAAGCCAAACTTAGCTAGTTTTGGATGAAAGTAATAAAATGTATCTTTGATAATGATTTGGTCTAGTTGAGTCACAAGTGATTGATATTTCTCTGTATTTGTACCACTTTTTAATATATATTTTTTTTATTTTGGTTATTTACTACCAGTCAAAAGTTTTTGAACAGTAAGTTTTTTAATGTTAAAAAAAAAAAAAAAGCCTGCATTTATTCGATCCAAAATACAGCAAAAACATTAAAAATGTTGAAATATTTTTCTTATTTAAAATGACTGTTTTCTATTTGAATATATATTTAAATGTAATTTATTCCTGTGATTTCAAATCTGAATTTTTAGCATCATTACTCCAGTCACATGATGAGTCATATTCAGACATAATTCTATTATGCTTATTTGCTGCTCAAAAACATTTATTATAATTATGTTGAAAACAGCTAGTAGATTTTTTCAGGTTTCTTTAATAGATAGAAAGTTCAGAAGATTAGCATTTATGTAAAATGATCAATTTTAAGCATTGCTAAATGAAATTTTGTATGTATATATATATATATATATATGTGTGTGTGTGTATATATATATATATATATATATATATATATATATATATATGTGTGTGTGTGTGTGTGTATATATATATATATATATATATATGTGTGTGTGTGTGTGTGTATATATATATATATATATATATGTATGTGTATATATATATATATATATATATATATATATAATGTTTCTTGAACAGTAAATCAACATATTAGAATGATTTCTGAAGAATCATGTGACACTGAAAACTGAAGTAATGATGCTGAAAATTTAGCTTTGACCACAGGAATAAATTACGTTTTAAAATATATTCAAATAGAAAGCAGTGCTTTTAAATAGTAAAAATATTTAACAATATTACTGCTTTTGCTGAATTTTGGATCAAATAAAGCAAAAGAGAACTCTTTAACATTAAAACTTACTGTTCAAAAACTTTTGACTGGTAGTGTAAGTATTTTAGTGTACAAAAGTAGATTATATGTGATATTTAGATTTAAAAATGAAATGGTAAGTTATGAACTGTGAAATATACAGGCACCACATACCATCCCATGGCTCATCTGCCATTAAAACATGAATTTAACAGGATTTTTTACAGTGTATTTTTAGTCAGCTGCACACATGGCATCATCTTACCTAATTTCCCACTTGTTTTCTCCAGGAACTCTAACCAGGTGTCCTTTCACAGCTGGGACCTGTCTTGAGCACCATTAGCAGCGAACATCATGTCAGAGCTGGAGGACTATTCCCCTCCTCGGGGCCACCTTCATCCTGACCCAGCTCGCATCCAGCAGAACCTCCTGGAGGAACAAGTGGAGCTCTGGTGGTTCAGCGAGCCTCGCAAATCCCTATTATGCTACTGCGCTTCAGTGGCCTTGATCTTAGGCTGCGGCCTGGGTGGCGTAGGCCTCCTTTCCACCACCACCAGCCTTTCCAGCGAATGGCGACTGGGCGCCGGAACTGCTCTTTGCCTTCTCGCTCTGGCCGTCCTCCTCAAGCAGCTGCTGAGTTCCGCCGTCCAGGACATGAACTGCGTGCGTAGCAGGCGCCGGATCAACATGCTAAAAAGCGGCGGTCTATCTGACGTCCTGATTATGTTGATCACGGGAATCTCTCTGCTCATTTGTGGAGCTGTCCTATTAGATGTGGCCCTGTCCTACCACATGCCTAAACCTGGGAAGGCACTGAATGACATGTATATATCCGGGATGGTGATGCTGGTGGGTGGGAGTTTTACAGTGTTAGCGGTCGGGATTTACGCCGCAGTCGTTTTCCTCGTAGAGAGGTCGGGACCGGGACAGAGACGGTGGGAGAGGACAGTGGGGATCTTCAGCATTTCAGGCCAGATGCAGGCAAGGAGAGAAACAGCTTCAAGTCTGGCTCATCTGATATAACTGTGACTACATAATAAATATGCTGAACAGAAGATGAAAAACAACACCCTGATACTTTGCACTCTTTAAACTAGGCACATCACATGTGACATTTACAATTGCATTTTGATTCTCATTTTGGCTCAAGAAACCAGGTATTAAACATTGAGGATTTAAGCACAAATATTTAGCTTTCAAGTACAGTTAAAAGTACTGAAAAAGCACAAAAGCAATTTTGTTTGATCTTTAAGTGATTTTTGGTAAAATATGCTGCTTTATCTCCAACGCTAGTGGACAGCAACAATACGTGCATGTCCTTGACTGCTTTATTTATGTGGGAAACGGTGAGCATACCGAGAGGTCGTCCATCTTGGGATGTCTTCAGCTTTTCAGCGACTTTGATGTGTGAGCAAATCGACTACTACAACTTGTGCAGGCAATGCTATGGATCAAATAAAGGATCAGAATGTCAATCTGCAGATGTGAACATGATCTGATTTTATTGGTGTGTGTGTTTTTTTGTAAATGTTTCTAATGAAAAGAGTGATATTTTTCTTTGTAGAAACACCGTGAAGTTGATCTGGTATATATGCTGGTATTTTGTTGTGGAGAGCTTATGAAAACATTCAGAAACAGATGGAGATAAACAGATGGCAGGTTGTAGCCATTTAGTGGAAATCAAATTTCAATTTGTATGCATAATAAACAAACATACAGGCTCTGCCTTGACAAGTTTGGAGAAATTACTTTGGAAAAGCAAGCTGCAACATAAAATGGTGGACACAATAAATATGTGAACGTGAGTACATTTCATAGCCGAATATTAAACCAAGTGGCATTTGAAAACATCTCAATCAGACTTTTCACACAAACCATTTAGCAAAAATATGTCCATAGTAAATGAAGTGCGCTACACCTGGGTTGAACTTAAAGGGATAGTTCACCCACCCCCCCAAAAAAAAAATTCTGTCATTAATTACTCATCCTCATGTCGTTCCAAACCCCCAAGACCTCTGTTTATCTTCAGAACACAAATTAAGATATTTTTGATGAAATCCAAAAGCTTTCTGACCCTGCATAGACAGCAATGCAACTGACAGACTCAACGCCCAGAAAGGTAGTAAGGACATCATTAAAATAGTCCATGTGACATCAGTGGTTCAGCCGTAATGTTATGAAGCTACAAGAATACTTTTTGCACTCTCGGATTTCATCAAAAATATATTAATTTGTGTCTGTGCCAATAGCCTTGTGATTAGTGCATCAACATACAGCGCAACTTCGCTTGCGGCGACCCGAGTTTGATTCTCGTCTCAAGGTCCTTTGCTGATCCTGCTCCCCTCTCTTTCCCTTTCCTGTCATCATTCAACTGCCCTATCTACAAAAATGCATAAAAAGGCCATTCAAATATATATATATATATATATATTAATTTGTGTTCCAAAGATGAACGAAGGTCTTATGGATTTGGCACAACATGAGGGTGAGTAATTAATGACAGAATTTTCATTTTTGGATGACCTATCCCTTTCAGGGGAACATAGGCTACATCCACATTAATCTGGATAAATTTAAAAATGCATATTTTTTTCAAAATTTTGTCTTATGTCCACACTGAGACTGTTGTGAAAACTGATGTCTTTATAAGGTTAAAACTGATGTTTTTATAAGGTTCTACCGCCATTGTCTATTCATTTTCATAATCTTACTAAAGATGTTACTGCAAAAATGACAGAATATATACTCACAATTGCTGTCCTGTGGCAAAACATGACGACAGTTGTGTTTTAGACCATGCATGAAATGGCTGTTGTGACCTGGACGCAACAGTGATTATGACTGTGTGTAGAACAGCATTATAATTTTATTATGTCTGGTATCTTGGTATCATCTCAGTGAGTGTAAAAGACACTTTAACCATGCACAGTGGTGATTTAAGTGTTTACACACATCAGTGTGAAGAAACTTTTAGAAAATGTTAGTATAGACGGACTATATCCAGTTTAATGTGGACATACCCTGATGTGCATCACAAACCTTTACTAAAAATGATCCTGGAGTAAGATGAATAGAACTCATTGCAAAAATGGCTCAGTGAACTTTTGAGGAAAGGCCAAGCATATTTGATTGCAGATGTCACTTGGATTGTTATTTAGTTTTATATGCACTGACATTCACGCATTGTGGCTTAGTTGTCCAAATATTTTTGCGGGCCACCATACACACAGCAAGCACTAGACGTCAATATAACGCCTGGTTGACGTTGGCTGAGAATGAAAATTGAGTTGATGTCAGTATTTCACGCTGACTTAAAGGAGAAGTCCATTTCCAAAACAAAGATTCACATATAATGGACTCACCCCCTTGTAATCCAAGACGTCAATGTCGTTCTTTCTTCATAAAGAAATTGTTTTCTGAGGAAAACATTTCAGCAATTTTCTCCATATAGACTGGTATGGTGCCCCAATTTTGAACTTCCAAAATGCAGTTCAAATGCGGCTTCAAACGATCCCAGCTGAGATAGAAGGGTCTTATCTGGTGAAACAATTGGTTATTTTCATAAAAATAATACAATTTATATACTTTTTAATGTCAAACGCTCATCTTGTCTTACTCTGTCTGGACTGTTTTTCTCTGGTTCATGACACATCTCATGTTCTTCCTCAACTTCAAAATCGTCCTATATCGGTGTTTTTACGTTTTTTGTTAAGGGTGTTTGATCTTCTTTGCATGTTCACTTTGCAAAGACTGGGTCGGTACTTCTGCAGTGATGTAGGATGATTTTGAAATTATTTGTGAAGTTGAGGGAGAAAATATGTGTTTTTTGACATACCCTAACTGTCTTGAGTCAGCATACACAGAATTCAGGGAGAGCAAGGCAAGACAAGCATTTGAGATTAAAAAGTATTTAAATTACATTTTTTAATGAAAATAACTGGTCGTTTCGCTAGATAAGACCCTTCTCAGCTTTAAAATGTTGTAATTTTTTAAGAAATTCAAACAATAGATACCATTTTGTGGCTCTGTAATGTGTTGTGACATATCACTGTATTGCCTTGGTCTTTTCATATGTACATAAAGCACGAAAAAAACATGAATGAACATCTGAACGTATTTTATTTAAACCGCAAAAAGACATCAATATTCAGTTTTTCAAGTTGCTTGTTAAACAAAACGGCGAATTCGTCATTATAATTGGTCATATTGCCTGTCAATCAAGCTAGAGCGACATGCGTCATAATCTGAAAACCACGCCCACCGGGGGAAAAACAATCCAACGTTCTCCATTGACTCTTTATTGCAGGAAGCTGACTCCTTGTCATTTCTGACTTATAACAAAACACAGAACAATGTCTAAAAGCTGACTGTGACAAGGTGTACAGTAAACAACCTAAAAAAACCCAGAACTACGTTATTATAAGCTGTCGACCCAAAAAACAAGCGTTTAAGGACACAAAAGTAGAGCGCAACGTATCAAATTACTCTAAGAACTACGCCCACTGAAGGGAAACTTAATCGTGACAGGAAACATTCATTATTTTTAACCATGTCAAAGGATTTTCACCACCTTATGTAAACCTGAGAGGAGGAGATATATTGAGAAATTAAATTTTACTGGTCTACGTCAGTGCTCCTTTTCCTTACCTTTTGCTGGAGAAATCATCCAACTGAATGGTTCAACGTGAAATACCCTGACATTCACAACTATTTGTCTCCTTAAACGCTCGTTTTTTGGGTCGACAGTTTATAAAAACGTAGTTCTTGTTTTTTTAACTTGTTACTGTACACATTGTCACATAGCAGCTTTTAGACGTTGTTCTGGTTTTTGTTAAAAGTCAGAAATTACATTGCTTACTGCAATACAAATCAATGGAGAGCGTTGGAAGTTTGGTCCATCTTGCAAATTGTGTTTGAGAAACCGTGCAGCTGAGTCATTCATCCATAGTCTGCTCTGTACAGAAAGAAGTAAGTTCTGAAAGGGCCAGTAATGGGCTGAGGGACTGTTATCATGGGCTGGGTGGTGTTGGGCAATGCCCGTTCTTACCAACAACAAGCTGGCTATTGTGCAACAGCTGCTCAGTCACCAAGCAAACAATAGCTGACTCTGTGACCCATTGTCACCCATCTATTGGCCTGTCATGTGTTGAGACTGATAAGAACGAAGGCGAGCAAAAATAGCAAAGCGTACAACACCCATATTCGAGGATGATTGAAAAAGAAAATATTTTATCCATTTGCTCATAGTCAAACCCCCTGTATAAAACAACAATTTATTTCAATAGCCGAAATATCCATAGGTAAATAAACAAAAAATAAGCCTTTCCATACAGCAAAGAAAATAGTCACAAAAACGCTTGCCAAAACAAAAATCCATTTATTTTCTCACAATGACCTTTAGTATAGTATTGAGCAAAAAAGTTGTCAATAAAAAAAGATCAAAAATACATATTTCATATTCAGTGTGAAATAAATATCAGATGTTGTCACGCCATTGACCTTTGGTAAATAAATGAGGGAGGAAGCCGTTTTGACGTGACAAATCATATATTCAGCTGCCTCTGCAGAGGTGGCAGACAGTATTCCACACACACACATACACAAACACAAACACACACACAATCTTCGCACTGATAAAACAAGTAGTGCAACGCATGCTGAATGAAAGAAAATCTGAGAGGATTTTCCCAGTGTGAACACTTACAATGACATACAAAAATGATGAGTGATTGAATGTGTTGACTGATGTGGTTTAAAGAAACAGACGCAATCATAATTAATACAGCATCAACATGCAGCTGAGCTGGTTCATGGTAATGTCATTAAGCATTTTCACCTATAAAAGTGTGTAGGCATTTGTGGTATTTCAAACGAGCAGAAACAAACCAAGCTAAAGACAAAGACATGGGCCACTCTGGTGAAAATATAGTGTTACAGTGGTGTCCTAACAGTACGCTGCCTTATTAATCATTGATTTTGAGCACAAGGTATTCATTTCATTGGGCCTGTGGTTATGTTTACAGCTCTACAGACATAAGATCATATCACACGGAGAGATAGTCCCGCCACCTACAGCAGAAATGAAAATAAGCAGCTTAAGTGAGAATCTGACAAGTTAAAGGGATAATTTAAATAAAAATGAAAATTCTGTCAAAAAAAGAAAAAAATCCCCCCGTGTTGCTCCAAACCTGCGCAGTGTTATTTTAGTATCTTTAACTACATTTACAGGTGCACCAATGTGATTATTTTCAATAATTAGAAATGTTTACATGCCTTGCATTGCATTTTATTGCAAGACATATTTTGCTATAATTATGGTTGCTATAATTATGAGCTTAATCGCATCAATTTAATCAAAGTACTGTGTTTAAATAAGGTAGTTTAATCACAATATTGTTCATTTTGCTCATTTTGAGAATGTATATAAATGTTGTGATTGATAAACACTACCAGTCAAAAGATTTTTAATGTTAATGTATTAAAAAAAAAGTCTCTTCTGCTCACCAAGGCTGCATTTATTTGATCTAAAATACAGCAAAAGCTGTAATATTGTGAAATATTTTTACTGTTTAAAATAACTGTTTTCTATTTTAATATATTTTAAAATGTAAATTATTCCTGTGATCAAAGCTAAAAAAGAAAGTATTATTATTATCAATATTTAATACCGTTGAGTGCATTTTTTCAGTATTCTTTTATGAATTGAAAGATCCAAAGATCAGCATTTATCTGAAATAAAAAAGCTTTGTCACTTTATACACTATATCATTCAAACGCTTGGAATCAGTATTTTTTTTAAGAAATTTTAGAAATTAATCCTTTTTTTTTTTTTTTTTTTGGCAAGGATGTTATAAATTGATCAAAAGACACTGATAAAGACATTTATAATGTTACAAATATTTTCTGTTTCAGATAAATGCTCAGCATCTACTCAGCAGTTTTCAGCATAATAATAATAAACGTTTTTCGAGCATCAAATCAGAATATTACAATAATTTCTGAAGGATCATGTGACTGGAGTAATGATGCTAAAAATGCAGCTTTGAAATCACAGGAATAAATTATATTTTAGAATATATTCAAATAGAAAACAGTTATTTATAAATAGTAAAAATCTTTCAAAATTTTAGTGTTTATGCTGTACTTTGTATCAGATAAATTCAGGCTTGGTGAGCAGAAGAGACTTTTTCTAAAAAATCATTAAAATCTTACTGTTCAAAAACTTTTGACCGGTAGTTTATTTTATAGTTTTTGTTCATTTTGAATTGATTATATTTGTTTTCATTCGATTTTTAGTTCGTTTTAGTAAATTTGTTGTATGTTTTGGTCATTTTTTTATATCTATATACAGTAGTTTTATTCATTTTTAGTTAATATTTAGATTTAGTTATTTTAATACTCTAACTTAAACTTCTAGCAACTAGCTAAAATAAAAAAATACATATTTTATTTTATTTCAGTTAATACTTTGCTTTATTTTTAAGCAAAGCATTTTTAAGTAACACTTTACAATAAGACTCATTAGTTAACATGAAATAAGAAAAAACAATTATTAATCTTAGTTAATTTTAGCATTTAATAATTCATATTAAAATCACAAGTTAACATTAATGCACTGTGAACATAAACAAACAATGAACGACTGTATTTTTATTAACTAACATTAACAAAGATTAATAAACAGCGTAATAAATATATTGTTCATTACTCGTTTATGTCAGTTAACACTTACCTAATATTAACAAATGACAGCTTTTCTTCCGTAGAGTATAAAATATGATATTTTGATTGTTTTCAACCATGTTGTCCACACAATGAAAGTAAATGGGGTCCAAAACATTAAACAACATTATATGAATGGATTCCTTTGTGATTAAATGAAAGAAAGAAATGCGTACAGGTTTGGAACGACATGTGGGTGAAAATATTTCTTTAAACAGAAGACATATAAGTAGATTCTAGGGTGTTTCTGTAAAACGACCTTTGGATGTCAATCCAAAATCATTTTTTTAGGGGTTTTTCAGTAACTTTGTGGTCTGACTTCCTTGTTTAATTAGTAAAACCTGATCTCAGACAAAAGAAAATGCAGTCCGACTGCTGTGTGAAAAGCAGTAGCTGTCTCACAGATGAAAAAGGACAGACAGAACACACAACATACACAGACGCTGTCCTCTCTCAGTTGGTCCTCAGTTGATAATCTGTCAAAAATGTTAAAGTAAAGTCAACAAGTGCATGAAAGTTTAACTGAAGGCATTTGAATATGTTATTGACATTTGGGTGTTTGGATATATCTGAGGAATTCCATTGTGGATTGAGATTTGATGTCTGCTTTGCATTTCTTATGAATAAGTGAACAGGGCTGAAGGATTAGAGTGACTCTCTCTCTGGTGTCGCTGATGCAAATGGAAAACTGATATAGTCTACACTATTTCAAACTGTGTGTGCGCGCGTGTGTGTGGCAGATGGAGTAGGGCTCATGTTTACTGAACTTTTAATGCAGGGTGAAGGTAAACTTTATATCAGAATGACATTTGAGTAAGTGTGAGGGAATTTCTGAATATGTCTCACCTCCACTCTGAGTAATATAACGCACCCACGGTAATGCCTGATATCCGCTCTTCTCGATAATCTTCAAGTATCGCACCTGTGATTGTTACCACAAACAAAACGGATTACATAAATCACGTCTGCTGCACTGTGAGCATTATCAAAGAATATTTTGGTGTGAATATGTGTTTTGCCGCACCTGAATGCCTGATACTGTGAAGTAAGGAATCTCAAACTTCACTGTGATTGGTCGCTTGCCTTCGAGTTCGTCGCTTTCCACACTCGGGAGTCCAAAATGAGCTCGCATCACGAACTCTTTCCCGCCCTTCAACAAGTAAAGACACATCATTAGTTTTTGACACATCTAACTGTCTAATTAACACTGCAACAATCGTCACTTCAGTTTAAGTCCTAATTAACGGTTCAGTTCTAAATGAGTCTTCTGAGTCATATTCCTAAGTGGGTGATAGAAAAGTTCCTGTCTCTATAAGGCTTACAACAGCATAAAACTCCAAAACCGAGTCATGTAACACATTCTTGACTAAATGTCCCACATGTCTGTATTTTTAGATTTAGATAGTCTGTAATCTTAATATAAAAAAATGGTTTTGCCACAATCTAGAGGTAATAATAAGGCACATAATTATAAGCTTAGTATGTCTTGGCTTGTACTATTTTTGATGTCCTTTTAAGACTAGATTAAAAAAAGGTTCCTTTTTTGGCTCTTTATTTAGTATATTTTGTATGTATGCTCCTTTGGCAAACTCTAACATTATTTTAAATGTTTTGTATATACTGTATGCTTCTTTGGCAAATTCTTTGTTGTTTATATTTTGCATACAAGCTCTATACTGTTTTTTTTATGGGGTTTGCCTTTAATTGTAGAGGCAAAGGGAAAGAAATAAACGGAAATAGAAAATAATAAAAATTAAAAACAAGACATGAAAGAAAAATAAAATTTAAATAAAAAAAAATCACAAGCAATATATGACTGAAACTGAAAACCGAAAAAAAAAATATATATATATACATATATACAAAAAATTGCAAGCAATATATAAACTGAAACAAATAAAACTAATAAAAACAAAATTAAAAACAAGATCTAAAAGAAAAACGAAATTAATCAAATAAAAAATAAAAGGTGTACAACAAAAAAATCACAAGCAATATATAAACTAAAATATATACAATTAATAAAATAAATTCTATATACAAAAATGGCAAGCAATATATAAACTGAAAAAATAAAACTAATTAAAAAAAGAAATGAAAATAAATTAATAAAATTTTAAAATGTACACAACAAAATTCACAAGCAACATATAAACATAAAAAATAAAATTAATGAAGTAAACTAAATTATATAAATAAAAAAAAACAAAAAATTTAAAACAAGACATAAAACAAAAATAAAATAAATTAATTAAATTAAACTATATATACAAAAGTTGCAAGCAATATATAAACTGAAAAAATAAAACTAATTAAGTAAAAACAAAATAAATAAAAAACTTAAAAACAAGACAAAAAAGAAAAAAAAAGAAAAAGAAAATGCACACAATGAAAAAAAAATCACCAATATATAAACTGAAAAAACCTTATAAAATAAAAAAAAAATAACTAAAAAATTAAAATGATGAAAATGAAATTAATAAAATAAAAAATAAAATGTATACAACAAACATTTACAAGCAATGTATGAACAAAAAATAAAAACAAAATAACTAATTAAAAACAAGACATAAAACAAAATAAAATTAATGAAATAAAATGCATTACATATATATATATATATAAATTTCAAACAATATATAAACTAAAAAAATAATAAAACAAATTATATATACAAAAAAATGGCAAGCAATATATAAACTGAAAAAATAAAACAAAATAAATAAAAAAATAAAAACAAGACATAAAACAAAAATAAAATTACTAAAATAAAATAAATTATATATACACAAAAACTGCAAGTAATATATAAACTGAAAAAAATACAACTAATAAAATTTAAACAAAATAATTTAAAAAAAATTAAAACAAGACAAATTAAAAATAAAATAAAAAACATATACAACAAAAAAAATCAAAAGCAATATATAAACTGAAAAAAAAAAAATAATAATAAAATAAAATAAATTATATATATACAACAAATTGCAAGCAATATATAAACTGAAAAAAGAAATCTGATTTGTTGGAGGCTTTTTTAAATAGGAAATAAATATTTTTTTTAAAAATAGGATTTTCTGAAATCTGAATGTTAGATTAAATAATTTAGAGTTATTTGCAGTGACACAAAAATCTCAAACACCTTGCAAAACATAAGTAACGCAAGTACGGTACTCACAGGGAAGGATTTAATGTTCCATTCTACAGCACTCTTCTCAGGAACCCATTTAGCCTGGCCCATGGTGGTCTTAAATTTGGGGGAGTCAGCGTCACTGGGAACAGGAACTAAGATGGACACATTGTTGGCAGTGGAGCGGCTCTTGAACTGACTGCGGGCCTGGAGAACAGATGGAAGAACTATAGCACAACTTCGCGCTCTCAGTAAAACTTCCAAAGCTACACTTTCAGAAACTAAAGTTTCAGTACGGCAAGGGCAATTGGACAAAGCATGTTTATGTCAGAATCTGACAAGTCTTTGGACACAGCTCAGGTAAACTTCGAGCCATTCCCCAGGACAGAAGCCTGAAAGCTAATTACTGAAGGCAGGGAGTGTGCTAGAGGAGGCAAAGCAAGAATCAGTGGAGTGTGTAGATTGTGTGTATGTGTGCAGCTCTACCTTAACCTTGATCTCTACTCGACTGTGAGAGAACTTCTCTATTACGCTCTCAATCCATATTAGAGGCTTCACCTGTCAGAACACAGCAGTGACAGAGAAAAGAATAGAGCAGTAAGTCTGCTGCCACTTATTGAGCCACTGACTTGCTTTTTTGACATACGTCTTCTTAAATAAAAAAAATACAGTAACACTTCCAAAAGCAGAACATCATTTTGAAATGTAATATTACTATAGAATCCATTATATAGAATAATGTTTTTTAAAGGAATCTCTTCCGCTCATCAAGGCTGCATTTATTTGATTTAAAATTTTAAATAACAATTTTGTATTTTAATTCACTTTAAAACAATTTTTTTTTGTGATGCAAAGAAAAAAAATTTTCAGCATCATTACTCCAGTCTTCAGTGTCACATTATCATTCAGAAATCATTCTGATATACCGATTTATTAGCAATGTTGGAAACAGTTGACATTTTTTGAAACCTGTGATTTTTACATCGCTTTTTTATCAATTTAACACATTCTTAATGAATAAAAGTATTAATTTCTAACAAAAAAAAATTAAAAATTAAATTAAAAAAAATGTAAACGGTAGTGTATATTGTAAAAAATATTTCTATTTTAAATAAATGCTGTTGTTTTTAACATTTTATTAATAAAATAATCCTGAAAAAGTTTTAAAGGTTCCGAAAAAATATTAAGCAGCACAACTGTTTTCAACATTGATAATAAATCAGCATATTAGAATGATTTCTGAAAAATAATGTGACACTGAAGGCTGAATAATGCTGAAAATTCAGCTTTGCATCACAGAAATAAATTATATTTTAAAGTATATTCAAATAGAAAATCATTATTTTAAACTGCAATAATATTTCACAATATTACTGTTTTTTCTGTATTTTTTATCAAATAAATGCAGCCTTGATGAGCATCTCTCTAAAAAACATTAAAAATCTTATTAATACCAAAGTTCTGAACAGCAGTATATATGAATTCATGTTTAAAAGTGACAGTAAAGTTAATTATAATGTTACAAAATACTTGTATTTTAATTATTCATTCTTTTTATGAAAGAAATTAATACAATAATTAAAATAATAATTAATAATTGTTTCCCAGGGATCCATTTCCAGCAAATGTTGTTCTTAATTTTTTATATTTATCAAACTTCAAAATTAGCATGGACACATAGGAATAAATTACTTGAACATATATTAAAATAGAAAACAATTATTATAAAATTCTAAAATATAACATAATAATATTTCACAATATTACTGATTTAACAGTGTTTTTGATTAAATAAATGCAGCCCTTGTAAGTACAAAATACTTCTTTTAAAACATTAAAAATCCTAATGACTAATCTTTTGAGTGGTAGTGTATATATAGAAAACAAAAAATGTTTTCATTTGAATACATTTTTATATAAAAATATCTTTGATCATTGAGCAACTTTATTAGTAAAAAAAAAACATTTAAAAAAAATTATGTAACTACTTGAAATTTATTTCTTCACACGGCAAGTGAAATATAAATTTAAATGCTTTTCACTAAATATATATTATATACTACATAAATAATAAGAGAGGTACAGAATGCTACTATTCTATTCAAAACCGAACCCTTGTTTCATGTTTTTGTTTGTCTTTCATTTCAAATTCTTTTAATTTAAAATTCTTTGTCTGTTTTTTACTTTGAAGTTTTTACGTTGAAGTCTTGTTTTCTTCTCATATACACAGAATCCTTTGATTCTTGTATATTTTTATTAAATAAAGCTCTCTGAGACCATATCACTACAACAGCACAAAAACATCTAAAAAATAACTATGTTATAAATCAACACATCTATTTATTACATTAACTTTGATGTTTTAAATTACTACGCATTATAAAGACATCCATCTTTGACAAAATAAGTCTAAACTCATTGATGGGAGAGCTGTATATATGCAGCACTGACCGTGGTGTTGAGTCTGTAAGACATTAGTTCAGATTCCCCATCAGGAGGGATGAAAGAGATAGTCCGGTCATTCTCAAAGCGAGAGAGACGCACGCACTGATGAAATTTAACATCTTCCAGCTCCACAGACTTGCTCTTCTCTCCTGAGAGAAAGCGAAACAGAAGCCCACAGAGCGAGCGGGGTGAGTTCTAATATAAGAAAAGTGGTCACTGATGATTATAATTTGTGTAAAGCTAGTTAATCAGCTTGAAAGCTGCACACACACACCACATATTCACACACACAGCGTCCCAATGTGTGTCCTGGAAATTGCAAACAATAGCACTTCTGTGAACCCAGGTAAGTGTGGAGGTAGTTAATTTGTTTGACCTCAGCGAAGGGAAAGGCGGTGACTACAGAAGAGCTTCTTAATGATTCGGGGCCTCTGAGCCCCGAAACTCACTAATACCACAGGCCTGTGGGATTTCAGCAGCAGGAATGTGTGAGCGTGAGCCTCCCTTTATATTTATGAATGTATTCCGCTCCATCCAGGAGTGACATTTACAGTGGAACATGAAAGAGCTCTCAGAGGTTTGAGCTGGAACACAGAGGTCAGATCAGAAGCTCTGGGTGTCTGTGTCCTCTGCCGCAGATGAGACCTGCTGGGAGCCGCTGCAGCACCTACTGATGACATCAACTGCAGGGACTAAAGGTCGGAAAGGGGTTAGGATGCTCTCTTATAGCTCTCTGATTGGCTCCCCAGGGCCCACAGGCTGAGGCTTCGGGGAAAGTGGTTGGTGTTCAGAAGCAAAGGTACACTTTTAGGTACACATCATTTGACTCGACCGTAAAAGCGCTTTAGAGATAGCAGGTTTGACCAATCATTTATACATCAAATAATGTTGATTAAATAATTCAATAATATTCCGTAATATTATACACAAAGTAATATTTTTGTTTTGAAAAAAAACAACAACAACCTTAAGATCAGTTCTGTTACTGGTAAAAGTATTTTAAATATATTATAATTATATATGTACGCATGTGTGTGTGTGTGTGTGTGTTTGTATGTATGTATGTATATATATATATATATGAAATTAAGCTTTTGTTTTGAAGAAAACAAACTTAAAGATCACTTTTGTTATAGTTAAAACTAAAACTATTTTAATATATGTTATATGTTACATATATACACTACCGTTCAAAAGTTTGGGGTCAGTACATTTTTATTGTTTCTTTTTTTTTTTTAAGAAATTAATACTTTTATTCACCAAGAATGTATTAAGTTAATAATTAAAAGTTTATTAAAAGTTAATAATAAATAATTTACATTGTTATAAAATATTTATATTTTGAATAAACACTGTACTTTTTAAACTTGTTATTCATGAAAGAATCCTGAAAAAAAAAAAAAAAAAAAAAAATCACAGGTTCCAATAAATATTTGGCAGCACAACTGTTGATATTATCCAACATTGATCATTCTAATAATAAATCCGCATATTAGAATGATTTCTGAAGCATCATGTGACACTTAAGACTGGAGTAACAGCTGATAAAAATTCAGCTTTTCATCACAGGAATAAATTCTATTTTAAAGTATGTTAAAATAAAAAACATTATTTTATATTGTAAAAACATTTTTCTATATTTTTAATCAAATAAATGCAGCCTTGATGAGCATAAGAGACTTCTTTAAAGACTATTACAAGTCTTACTGACCCCAAACTTTTGAACGGTATATATATATATAAAGGATGCATTTGCGCAAACAGATAACTCTTTTCAAAAATGATGACAATGACTCAAATCTTTTTTTTTATTTTGAATTCCAAGTAATATCAATCAAACTGCAGTTGGGTTGTTTTGATTCAATAATTATAACAACTAACAACTAAAAAATACAACTAACACAATAAAACAAAACCGGATAACACAATAAAAGACATGATTTATGAAAAACAACAAAAACGTAGTTATCTGTTTTTGCAAATGAACTCTTCATATATATATTTATATATTTATATATATATATATATATATATATATACACACACAATCATATCATATAAAAATATAATAATATTATTCATTACATCATATTAACTATGGAATAAATATATATATATATAGTTTATAATATATATAGTAATATATAATAAAAATTCTAAAATATATACATATATATATATATATATATATATATATATATATAAGAAAACAAACTTAAAGATCAGTTCTGTTATTGTTAAAATGAAAACTATTTTAATATATGATTTTATATGATATATATAGTTTATGATTTTATCTATCCGTCTAATTATATATCTAGAAATAACACTAAATATTAGATGAAAAAACAGAAACTTAAGAGCTAAATCAAATAAAATACATTCAATTTCTATAATTATCAAAACAAAAACTGAATTACAATAATCTGAATAACAGTATTTTCTAAACATAATTTAGACATTAATTTAAAACATTAATAAATATTACAATAGTATATAAATAATATTTAAACAACTGATTAAAATACTAATTCTAAATATTAATAAAATAACAGATTAAAATACTCCACAAATCTTCCATAAAAGTAACTGATCACTTCATAATGTGAAAATATGTCTCATCAACATTTGCAACTTGCATTTCCATTCTTGAGCCTGTTGAGGGCAGTGTTTCACTTGTCTAATTCTCATTCTACTTCTGCACTGAGAAGAGATAGTTCTGCAAATGATGCAATAGCCGATTAACACCTTCTATCTTCAACTGTGTTTACAACACTTTGCACCATACTTCAGTTTTATAGTGGGAAGTAGCACAGGAAACAACCAGGTCTTTTTCACTTCCCTGAAACCATATCTGATATAACAGTTTCCTGCAAGCAAAATGAAAGCGTAGTTTGTAATGTCTACAAAACGTCAGTGAGGTCAACAGCTACAGCAGCACAACTTGGTTAATAGATGCATCTGATAAACTTACATTTATTTATTTGAACAAAAGACCATCACTCAATTAATTTGATATCAATTCCCTTTCTGTAATAGAGTAAATGCACAGCGTCTTTGTTCTAGAATTCAAGCTGCATTTACGTGATTATCATTTGTAAAACGAACACCCGCTGGGTTAGGCCTGGGGTGAGGATTAACCAGGAGAATCAGATTAATGGAATTCACCTAACAAGTGCAAATGAGAGAGATGCTTACTATAAAAACGGGTTAAGACAATCGACTGACTGCTTGACTACCAGCCCTTGAAATTGAGTCACTTTAAAGCTGAAATGTGGCAAATGTGTCAGTCTTCGACATGCATTTACTGTAATGAATGTGCTTCTAAGACTAACAAGGAAGAGTTTGTTTTTGTTTTCTTTATGCACAAAAAGTGTTCTCATACTTACTGCATAGCTGTCTCTGTAGATAAAGAGAAAATTTTAACACCAAAAACTTGCAAATTTCAGTTTTAAAAATGGATAGGTATACTCACGGCCTGTGATCTCGAAGAGAACTTTGTCATTGAGTCCGAGCCTTAACTCAGGCATGCCTGACAAAACGACTTTGAGTTTGATGCAGCCCAGAATCTCGCTACGCAGAACACTGCCTGTAGCACTGACCTATAACGAACAAAAAACAGAGAAGATAAATGCAAAGCACAATAAAGAGTGGCAAGGTGCGATATTGCATCATCACCATTACTGCCATCTACAATTTATTACGCTCTGTCGGGCAAGGCAGTAACCGTGTGATTTGTGCCATAACGCTCTTGGAAAGATGGGGTTGAAGTGTGCTGCGATAACTACGGATATGGGAATGTAATATATTATATTATGGTAAAATATTAAAAGCATACAAGCTGGGCTCAGAAGGTAGATCTAAACCACAAAAAGTCCACATCGATTCAATACCTCTGAGGGCTCTCGGATACAAGAGCCAGAAAAAGCCAGAGCGAGAGAAAGCTGCACGGATGAATAGCAATGCAGAATTAGAAAGCAATGAGACGTGATTTAGCTCTTAATCAGAAGAGTGGAGCTGCTCAGCGCTACTGTCTGCCAGCGTTTAGACCCCCCGACCCAGAGGAGCGTTAATGAATCCATCAAAAGCAGTCCAGTCGGAGGGCTGAGAGTTAAGAAGCAGTAAAGAAAGGCAACAAGAACTTAAAGACGGCAGCTGCTTCCTCTCTTTCAATCAAAGGAAGTCTGGAGACTTGACCCTTGACCCTGGAGAACATGAAGGAGGTCGGCTGAGGTACAGTAGGATGATGGAGCGATAGCGTGGGCTGTTTGATGTCTGCAATGAATAAACCGATTCAGTGTGTGGAAAGCATTTTTTTTTCCCACAACATGGAAAGTAATATGCTCATCAAGTTATTTTTAATTCTTCGAATAGGCCTAGACAATGTGTGTTATGCTATTGTTATTTATTTACTTAAAACTTATTTTCTTATTGCATTTATGTGTACAATTTATGTGTTCACAGTAATTCCGTGGAATAGTATCATACAATTCAAAAATAGAAATGTTATACAATTTAAAAGAGCAGATTTCATATATATTTTAAAATGGCTACATTTTCAGTAGCCATTATTCCAGTCTTCAGTGAAATATAATTCTACAGAAATCATTCTAATATGCTGATTTAGAGATGGAGAAACATGTTTATTTCATGGCAGCGCTATCTGCACTGTGTAAATAGCGATAGAGGCTATTTACACTAATAGATGTTATTTACACAAAGTGTGAATACAAATTAGATGCTATTTGCACTAAGTGAAAATAGCTGTTTTTTTAGCAATATGCCGTTTACACTAAGTGTAAATAACTATAAATTCTATTTACACTGTGTTAAAATACCAGGATTTTCTGCTATTTATACTATTTATTGCAAATAGTGGCAATTATCTGCACTTCAGTATTGTAGTACATTATAAAACAGTATGCAATAATAACGTATTGAGTGTGGATTTTATTTTTAATTAAAATTATTAAATGGCTCCCACCTTATTGGAACAATAAAGCCTTCCCTACACCTACCCTAACCCTACCCGATACTTTATTTTCAACTTTTTGATTATTTCCTTCATTTTTACTGAAACTAAAATCTTTCCGCTGCTATATGATATTTTAAAAGGGAGAGAAAAGTTTGGCAAAGGTAGATTCAAACCCGGGTCGTTCTCGTCAAAAAGTCTACAACACGCTTTACCATATATGCCACTGGAGCTGACATTTTATAGCCATCTTTTGTATTCTTGGCTAGTCCAATCACACATTAGTGGGCGGAGTTAGTGTAAATAGCCTCTGCCAACAAGGCAGACCATTGGCACTTAGTGTAAATGGACACCGTTATTTTTATTGATAACACTTTACAAAAAGGTTCATAATTTAAAATTAGTTACTTTAGTTAACATGAACTAAGAATTAACAATTGTTCTACAGCATTAGTTAATACACTAACTAATGTTAACTAATGGAACCTTATAGTAAAGTGTTACCTTTTTTTATATTATTTTTTATTATTATTATATTTTGGTGCTGATTACCAATTAGAATGTATTCCTGTACTCCGTAATTAACATTTTTGTTGGTCCTTAAAAAGAAAGAAAATGTCTTTCTTTCTTCAGTCGTAAAGAAATTATGTTTTTTGAGGAAAATATTTCAGGAATTATCTCCATGTAGTGGACTTCTATGGTGCCTGTGAGTTTGAACTTCAACAACTGCAGTTTAAATGCAGCTTCAAAGGGCTCTAAACGATCCCAGCTGTGGAAGAAGGGTCTTATCCATTTTGGAAGTTTAAACTCGGGAGCACCATAGAAGTCCATTATATGGAGAACATTCCTGAAAAGTTTTCCTCAAAAAACATAATTTCTTTACAGCTAAACAAAGAAAGACACAAACATCTTGGATGACAAGGGGGTGAGTACATTATCTGTACATTTTTGTTCTGTAAGTGAACCTCTTTAAAAACTTATAGGGAAATCATAGGTTCAGAAAAACGATGCCCACATCCAAGAATCTGATTGGTTGATTGAGGAATGTTGCCACTACAGTATATTTAAGTCAGCTCACCAATAGGTTGACAGACTCAATGACATCCATAAAGACTTCATTTTTCCTGTATTTGATGCCCTCTGACCTCCAAGACACAGCATTGGTTACAGTAGCTGGGGGTCGTGGTGCTCCCACCTCCAGCTTATGCCCCTGTTGGGTGATGTACCTGGGGTGAAAGTGAAAGAAGACCATCAGGACATGCTAACATAAATAGTGCAAGAAAATGACAATAAGTATTAAAAAAAGAATATATCATATCAGCCCACCAGTGCATGTCAGCCATTATCAATATGATGAGCATCATTATTTGTCACTAGTCAAGTGAAGCAAGTAACTACAGAGAGTATGTAAACAGACCTCTGGTGCTTATTAGAACTCATGGGAAGAACATGGCTGCCCCTTGGGACAGACAGGCTGACAAACACCTGACCTTGTTTTTCTTTTTTTACATTTCTTCCATCACATATATCTGCACTGTTTACCTTACCATAAATCTTTCATCTGTGGTATATGAAAAACACAACTGCAAATAGAAATAAATGTGAACACTAACATTATATACATAATAGAGTCTTCAACCATCCCTGATGAACATTACCAAATGAGTACCTACACCAAAACTCTAAATAGTCAAAAATAGGTTTCCTAATTCCTTCCCAATTGAATCTGTGAGAATGACATTTTCAGAACAAGGTCTGAGAAGTGTGGCTCTGTATGTGTGTGCGCTCTAACCTCAAGTTTCTCCTGTTGACAGGGTATTGTGTTGCTGTCTGTGAGAGCTAGCAATAATTAGCTACCCGCTAAGTGGTTGCCAGCAAACTGAGAACCACTTATAAAACTGAAAGATGTTTATAAACTGATTTACATACGCCTGTACTATGTTTTTAATTTCTTTTATGTAGTTAGAATGTTCTGGGTTTATATGTACTTTGTAAAAAGTACTTTTCAATTCTTTAAGGTTAAAACACTAACATTTTGAATTAGCTAAATGAGTTAGCATTTTATGTTTAGAATATTTTTAAATCTTCTAAAAAGGTAAAAGGCCAGGAAGTGCTGTTATCTACTCAAAGGGATATGTCAGCCATATATATATTTCAGTTATTCAGTATGAATTTGTATGAATTTTCAAAAAAAAAATGTCTCTTTATGCATAGATATGACCGTATATTGCATTTTTTACGCCTAATATTCTCTATAGGCATTATAAAACACAAACAACTGCATTTTGTCAAGCTGTGCCCTCTGCACAAAGCATATACAGTGACTTATGAATAGCACTGAGCTTGAATAGTGAATGGTGACCCCTCATTGCACTGTTAGTGAGGGATGAATAGTGTTTTCTGAGCAGTGAAGGCTAGAACTTACTCTAGTAAAATCTTGCTGTCAGTGGTCTGAGGGAATCCAAAGTCCATGACTTCATCCATTAGCTCATATACCGTCACAAAATTGTCTCGAATACTCTCTTCTTCCAGTGACTTGAAATATTCAGTGAACACCTGCAAACAAATGGCCAATACAAGACTACTACATTAAATGTACATAAATTTGGTAAAGATTTATTATAATGAGAAAATTTGCTACAGCATAGGGTGTTGATGTTTACACAGCCAACAAGATTGTGCCATGTAAGGTTTTATGGAAGGCGTTGTCATGTTGATAGATATAAAACATACTTACCTCCACTAATTTGTACAGGAAGGAGTATACAAGAGCAGCATTGGTATTCTTCTTTGTTATGGCAACCACTGAGTAAAATCTGTTAAGTATTAAATACACTAGACATTTGTAGAGCTGTTATTGTAAAATAAATAAATATTATACTTTTACATTTAAAAAAAGAGGATACAGTAGAGGTTGCTGTGCTTTATCCAGAGGAAGTGGGTAGAGCCGTGAATAACCACTGGTGACAAATCTGCATCTTCCTCTCTCTTCATCATTATAGGCATAAAGTTGTCAATCTCATTCATGTCCACACTACCCATGTAGTTTCGACATATGAGCACCTTAGAGATTGAAAACATAAAATGTGAGTGCAATCCATATAAAGACATGTCCTTTCGACTATATTAATACAACAAACGAAAAGCTCATTTAAAAAACCCTGAGGTTCTTTCAGTAAATAAAAAGAATCTTTTTCTTAGAGATTTTTTGGCATCAGTCATCATGCAAAATGGACTCCTTACAGCCTCAAAGCTGTAAACACTCGTAATGAATTCTCAGGCCAAAAGGACACTTACAGCACAAGGTTTGTTTGCACTGACTCAAATCACCCTGTAAATATGTTAACAGCTCAATCAGTATGATCTATGAAACAATATACTCGTGTCTAATCAATCAAGATACAATCAAATGCTGACAGATACATTTAAGGTGTTATAGTAGGGTGAAACTTAAAGATCAGTGAAGTCTGACTTTAACGTGGCTGGTGCTGAGGTATTCCTTCAGATGGAGATATTGGATTGCTCTAGGGCACAGACAAGACCGCTTTCATCAGCACTGCCAAAATCCAGGGGTATATTGGAGGGTAATCCATTCCACTGAGACCCTGAGGCTCTGTTTTCATGGAAACACTCCCATCCATCCACTACTACTTTCAACATCTTGCAAATGTGCTCAGAGCTACTCTTTATATATACGCATTTCTTCATATTTAATTTTTGTTGTTGTTATTTAGAAAGCAAAGCTGCTTAATAAAAAATTAAAGAGCAGTAATACTGTGAAATATTACTACAATTTAGAATGACTGTTTCTGTTTGAATACATTGTAACATGTAAATTATTCCTGTGATGGCAAAGCAGACATTAATCCGCACCTCACATGATCCTTCAGAATTTATTCCAGTATTGGTGCTTAAGAAATACTTTATTTAATTTATTATTATTATTGGTGCTTAATATTTTTGTGGCAACCGTGATACAGTATTAACAAAAGTTTGGGATAAGTACGATTTTAAAAAAGAATAAAATAGTACTTTTATTCCGCAGGAATGCATTTAATCTCTGTAAAGCCATTTTACAAAAGATTTCCATTTCAAATGAATGCTCTTTTGAACTTTTGGAGTGTGTATATTTATTTAAAATTTATTTTCAGAAAGTATTATGATATATAATACCTTATTTACAATAAGGTTCATTAGTTAACATTAGTTAAATACATTAGTTAACATGAACTAAGAATGAACAATACATTTATTAATCTTAGTTAATGATAATTTCAGCATTTACTAATGCATTATTAAAAATCACAAGTGTGTTAACATTAGTTAATGCACTGTGAACTCACATGAACTAACAATGAACGACTGTATTGTTTATTAACTAACATTAGCAAAGATTAATTAATAATGTAAAAAATGTAGCTCATTGTTCATGTTAGTTAATACATTAACTAATGTTAACTAGTAGTACTTTTGTGTTAGCAGGAATAACTTTAACATTATACATTAATAACATTAACATTGCAATTGTGTTCAGTGACAGTGCTAACTTTAAGGGTGTGATGGGTAGGGTGTATCTGTCTTGTGCCCTATTTACATCATTAGCTGTTTAAGAAACCTTCAAGTGAGTAAATACAAGCATTTACTTCGGTAACTAATCTTCAAACCTCGATTATCTGTAGCTACATCTGTTTCAAATAAAGTGTGACAGTCAGTCCTGAGAGTATAAACTGTACGACCTTTCTCTGACAGGTGCACACGCTCTTACCTTGCCTTTAAGGTCCAGGATGAAGATCGCAGACGCTGCCATCCTTAACAAAGCTGTTGTATGACCCGAAGCGACTGATAGGAGTCAAAGTTTTGTGAATTCGGTAAAGTTTGATCAAGTAAAATGAATAGAGATCTTCCCCATCCCTTACACGCGTGTCTTCCGGGTTTGGAGGCGTCTAACCGGTTGTGCAGCTCGAGCTTGTTGCTGTGGTGTAAACTGCGAGAGACGCCACGCGTCAAAACTAGAACGCTGCGATCAGAATTAACCAAGCGATCCACGCGGTTTCGTCGCGTCGCTTTGTTGAAGTGTATAAGCCGTTTGACGTAACTTCAACTACTTTCAGGTGACAATGCTTTATTAAAAAGTAGATACAAATAAAAAGCCTACCAACACGACATTCGTTTATAATGAAGTGAATGCCATGCAATGTTTAATTTGTGTTATATTATATAACAATATCAAAATACATAATAATATCATTAATAACCTTGTAATATTTAATTCTAGGCTAAGTAATAAAGTACACAAAGGCGGCGCCCAGTGGCCAATGAAAGAACGTTTTCTCAAAAAAAAAAAAAAAAAAATAGAAATGAAGAGAAACATACAAAATACAAAATATGTATGGTCCAGAACGCAATTGAAAGTAAATGTAAATCCAATTTCTAGAAAGACAATATATTAGACAATTAATTAATATTATCATTTAAAGTAAAGTGTTACAATAACTTTCATTAATAATGTCAACAAAAATTGTATAAATGCCTATATGCCTACTGTACATTCAAATGTCATTCAGCTTTGATTCATATATTTTCAGATGCTTTCAACAAAGTGGCCCTATAAACTATTTGGACGTGTCAAAATAGAGCAGAAAATATTAAAACAGAAAAGATTTTTCAGTAACACTTTACAATAAGGTGTCAATTGTTAACATTAGTTAATGTAGGGCCTATTAACTAACAAGATGAACTATGAACAATACATTTATTGCAGTATTTATTAATCTTTGCTAATGTTAGTTCATAAAAATAGTTGTTCGTTGTTAGTTCATGTTAGTTCACAGTGCATTAACTAATGTTAACAAACACAACTTGTGATTTTAATATTGTAATTTTGCATTAGTAAATGCTGAAATGCTAGTTCATGTTAACTAATGTAGTTACCTAATGTTAACTAGTGAACCTTATTGTAAAGCGTTATCGATTTTTCTTTGGAAATATTACACTAAGTAGCATAAGTCGTCAAATACTTAGGGCCACTGTATATTCTTCTCTTTTTTTTTTCAATGAATTATTCAAAAAAATAGTTCAGCAACTGATTATGAAGTATGTTTGTTTGTTAATGACTACTTAATGCAAGTTATTATAAATAAGATTTAACCTCATTACACATAATAATGCTAACCAATACTAAATTCAATCTCTTCCTCCTCATCATCGTCATCAGTCAGTGTTGCTGCTCTTGCGGCTCTCTCTGTCTCACTCGCTTGAATATAGTTGTCTTCAATAAACCCGTCGTCATCCTCCTCAGCGCCATTGGTAGGTGCAGCTGCGCGAGTCCCGGGGCCACCCTGGGTCGAGAATCCCACCTCAAAATTTGCAGGGTCACACTGACTCGTGGCATCTACTTCGCTGAGCCTGGAGTGTCTGTAGCTCGCCAGATACTTGTGCAAGACTTTGTACTTGGCCATCAAAGCGATAAAAATAGAGAGGGTGATAGCTGACCCCAGAACAGCCACAAGGACCTTCCAGCTTTCTGAAGACCTTTTGGGTTCACTTGTTGTTGAAGCTGAAACTGTTATTTATAATGGTTAGATTAGTCTCAGATGTAATCACAGGTAATAATGTAATCACACTAGATTGCATGGGAGAAAAAAAGGTTTTTGACCATTAGCACTTGTACTGTTGCTTTGTGGTTGTATTGTTGTCACTGCGAGTAGTTTACGAAGAAAGACTCCATGGTTGACATCCTTAGAATAGCCTGCAATGAGAAAAACAAATCATATTAAAAAATGATAGTCTATGCCCAATTCGATAGCTAAAAAAAGATTATGTTGTGTTTTGCTTACAAAACATTGCTTTGCAAATTGCTTATTCTTCCATATAAATATAATTTATTGCAGAGAAAACTGCTGAAAGACATAGTCCTCATCTAATGTTAGACCAACATATATAAAAAAATGCAATTCACTCATAAAATGACTTGAATGCCCATCTTTTGTGATTTGAAAGTTAAGTTAAGTTTCTGTTTTATATTTTATTTTGTGTTTTTATTTCATAATTATTATTTTTTTTATTATTTTGGAGTTGACTCAAAGTAAAAAATGTCAGGGTGATACAACTGTATTGATGTCATAATTAAAAAAAGGATTTATTAAAATACTGTTTTTTTTTTTTAACAAAAAACTAAAAAGTGGCTTGTAGTCTGTTATTATTAATAATAAATAATTTCTGCAAGAAAAAAATGGAAATTTTAAATAAAAAAATAAAATAAAATAAATGACAGTTTAATACAGATTGTAAAATGTCATGTGGTGTGAGTCCTCAAAAACAATCATTTCTGAATTAAAAGTAATTACAACAATAATTCAATATTTAAAACTGTTTTTAAAACATTAATTAAGATATGTACACTTGCATTTAAGGTGTAAGGAAATTATTTTTCATTTGATGGTTACACCACATTACATTTTTAAAGTCATTCAAATAAAACATCTCTTGAAAATGGTATTACAGTTTTTCAAATCCATATGAAACCAACATGAAACATTTCTAAGGAACAGAAACTACACTCCTAGTCAAAAGTTTTTTTTATAGATTTTTAAAGAAGTCTCATCAGCTCACTAAGCCTGCATTTATTTGATCCAAAGTACAGCAAAAACAGTAAAACTGTGAAACATTTTTACTATTTAAAATAACTGTTTTCTATTTGAATATATTTTAAAATGTAATTTATTCCTGTGATTTCAAAGCTGAATTTTTAGCATCATCACTCCAGTCACATGATCCTTTAGAAATCAATCTAATATTCTGACTTACTGCTCAAAAAACTTTTATTATTATTATTATTATGTTGAAAACAGCTCAGCAGAATGTTTTCAGTTTTCTTTAATGAAAGTTCAGAAGAACTTATCTAAAATAAAAATCTTTTGTAACACTATAAATGTCTTTATTCATCATTTTTGATCGATTTAAAGCATAGCTGCTAAATAAAAGTATTTATTTATATAATTTCTATAATTTTTCTAGAATTTAATGTTACAAAAGCTTTTTATTTCAGATTATGCTGATTTTTGGATCTTTCTATTCATCAAACAATCCCGGAAAAAAACATACTGTTTTAAATATTGATCATAATAATCAAAAGATAACAACAACAACAACAATAATAATAATAATAAATGTTTCTTGAATAGCAAATCAGCATATTAGAATGATTTCTGAAGGATCACGTAACACACTGAAGACTGGAGTAATGATGCTGAAAATTTAGCTTTGATCACAGGAATAAATTACATTTTAAAATATATTCAAACAGAAAGCAGTTATTTTAAATACTAAAAATATTTCAAAATTGTACTGTTTTTGCTGAACTTTTGATCAAGTAAATGTAGACTTGGTGAGCAGAAGAGACTTCTTTGAAAAACATAAAAAATCTTACTGTTCAAAAACTTTTGACTGGTAGTGTAGATTTGTAAAAGATTTCTATTGTTCACTCCAACTGTACCTCACTAACCTAAGTAATGAACAAAATCTAATACAGATGAGATAAAAGTCTTCATACCATCATAGTGGTCATCCTGTGCTGTGCGTTTTGATGCTCTGCTAATCAATACTCTGTCTCCCACTTTCTGTCTGTTATTCTCTTCTCCTCTGATTTCCACAAACGGACTCAATCTCAGGTCTTTAACTGCAGTCGACTGAACGTCCCCCAGGAAGAGCATCTGTAAACTGGAAAGGCCGGTCAGAGCGTCTGCCTCCACTGTGGCCAGTTTACACCTACTCAGGTCTAGTACTTTAAGAGAAGAAAAGCTGTAGAGATGCTCTTTTAACAGTAGGGGGAGGTAGTTGCCTGATAGGTTGAGTGAAACTAAATGGCTGAAGAGGTTCAGCCGCTTGAAGTTATCAGTGTGGGTCAAGTCTAAGAGATTGTCAGACAGGTCCAGTTCGGTTACGTTTGTCCAGATGTGCTTTGGTACTGATGTAAGTCTTTTCCCACTACAGTCAAATGCAGCCTGAAAATAAAAGCAAAAAAAAAAGGTATATGGTTATGAAACTTACTTCTGGAATCAGCAAGAGTCAATTGAAATTGTATTAGAGGATTAAAAACAAACAAACATGCATTTACATATACTATAATTTAGCTCTGTTCAGTAAAGATGTAAAAAAAAAGTTAAAAAGGCCATATTACCCACTTGCGGTTTTAAACAATAAACAAGAAATGTATTTTCTCACCACTTGAACCACTAACAGACTGGGTAAACCTCTGTCACCAAAAACAGGAAACAAGTGCCTACAAACAGGATACTCCTGATGTAGCAGCACTTGCTCTGGCTCAGGGAACAAAAGAGGCCAGAGTGTGTGTTGTTTTTCCTCACCGTCTTTCTGTTGACCGTACATGGGCCCACGGTCTGGAGTGTGTAGCATGATCCTGAGACCCAAAAACACAGGAGCACACACACTTTGTGTGCAGCAGACCCCATGTTTTCCTGCTTCCTGCACAAATCACAGTTAAAGATGATAAATGGCAAACACTGCAATGACCTTCAGCACTGCAAAAGCTTGAGTTCTGGTGCCGTTTCATAATTGTATGTCAAATGAATCTTTGCTTTATTGGGTAGTCAAGGCTGGTTATTGACCCTGTCAGAACAATGGAAAGAATAGAAAACATCCCACACACTTTGTAGCTAGCAAATCTGCATTTGCAACTGCAAAATGTGGTACAAACTTATCAATTTTTACAAACTTTTTTGTTGGTGCAACCTAATATAGATTTCAATTACATTACCAGTCAAAAGTTTTTGAACAGTAAATGTTTTTTAAAGAAAGCTCTGCTGCTCACCAAGCCGGCATTTATTTGATTTAAAGCACAGCAAAAACAGTACAATTTTGAAATATTTTTACTATTTAAAATAACCGTTTTCTATTTTAATATATTTCAAAATATAATTTATTCCTAGGATTTCAATGCTGAATTTTTGGCATCATTACTCCAGTCACATGATTCTTCAGAAATCATTCTAATATGCATTTGCTGCTCAAAACACATTATTATTATATTGAAAACAGCTGAGTAGAATTTTTTCAAGTTCAGAAGAACATCATTTATCTTAAATAGAAACTTTTTGTAACACTATAAATGTCTTTATCATCACTTTTAATCAATTTAAAGCATCCTTGCTAAATAAAAGTATTAATTTATAGAATTTATTTCCCAAAAAATTATACTGACTCAGCAGAAGAGAGTTCTTTAAAAAAACATGACAAATCTTACTGCTCAAAAACTTTTGACTGGTAATGTATATATAAATTATATTTTAGACTCAATTAAAACACATTGTTTGTTACCATTTGAATGAAGCTCTATGAAAGTTAACATTTATAAAACACTTTGTTAAACATTTCTAAAATCTAAAATATTTTGTATGACAGTGTTTTTTTGAATTCTTTCAGTGCTCCATATATAAACCTATACGAAATTGTGTCATTACATCAATTGCAAATAATTAAAAAACATTCATGAGGTTCCTGTAAACAGCAACAGGAACTCTAACATGCTGACACATTTAGCGATCTACCACAAGACTCAGCATAATCCTACAACAAACAACAACTCCATGCATTTACTGTGAAGCACACAAGTTCTGTATTGTTTGTGAAGTAAACAATACAATTCTGCAAACATATTTAACCACAGAATGCTAAAACTGAGCAATAAGAATCTAATATAGTATATGGTGCAACCTAATATAGATTGATTCAATTACACTACCAGTCAAAAGTTTTAAAGTCTCTTTTGCTCACCAAGCTGGCATTTATTTGATTTAAAGTACAGCAAAAACAGTACAATTTTGAAATATTTTTACTATTTAAAATAACCGTTTTCTATTTGAATATATTTTAAAATATAATTTATTCCTAGGATTTCAAAGCTGAATTTTTAGCATCATTACTCCAGTCACATGATTCTTCAGAAATCATTCTAATATGCTGATTTGCTGCTCAAAACACATTATTTTTTATTATTATATTGAAAACAGCTGAGTAGAATTTTTTCAAGTTCAGAAGAACATCATTTATCTGAAATAGAAATCTTTTGTTACATTATAAATGTCTTTATCATCACTTTTAATCAATTTAAAGCATCCTTGCTAAATAAAAGTATTAATTTATATAATTTATTTCTCCAAGCTTTTGAATGGTATAGTGTATAATGTTACAAAGGCTTTTTTATTTCAGATAAATGCTGATCTTTGGATCTTTCTATTTACCAAAGAAGCCTAAAAAAAATTCAACTGCTTTGAATATTGATAATATTGATTTCTGAAGAATCATGTCACACTGAATACTGGAGTAATGATGCTGAAATTTTAGCTTTGATCACAGGAATAAATTACATTTAAAAATATATTCAAATAAAAAGCAGCTATTTTAAATAGTAAAAATATTTCACAATATTACTGCTTTTGCTGTATTTTGGATCAAACAAATGCAGGCTTGGCGAGCAGAAGAGAGTTCTTTAAAAAAACATGACAAATCTTACTGCTCAAAAACTTTTGACTGGTAATGTATATATAAATTATATTTTTGACTCAATTAAAACACATTGTTTGTTACCATTTGAATGAAGCTCTATGAAAGTTAACATTTATAAAACACTTTGTTAAACATTTCTAAAATCTAAAATATTTTGTATGACAGTGTTTTTTTGAATTCTTTCAGTGCTCCATATATAAACCTATACGAAATTGTGTCATTACATCAATTGCAAATAATTAAAAAACATTCATGAGGTTCCTGTAAACAGCAAAAGGAACTCTAACATGCTGACACATTTAGCGATCTACCACAAGACTCAGCATAATCCTACAACTAACAACAACTCCATGCGTTTACTGTGAAGCACACAATACAATTCTGTATTGTTTGTGAAGTAAACAATACAATTCTGCAAACATATTTAACCACAGAATGCTAAAACTGAGCAATAAGAATCTAAGATTCCAGAGAGTGACATAACAAGGTGCAATAAGGGTAATAAAGTACAAAAAAGTGTAATACAAAACAATAAAGTTGATGTGTGCTACAATTTAAAAGAACTTGTTTAAGTGACCAGGTAAACAACCTAAAAAATTAACTTCTGAATTGTTAATGATCGCAAATATATCGTGAAAATTGATCATAAATCCAATAATACTTGTCACTGCTACTATCTTAAAACAATTTTACTACCTTAGTGAAAAACAAATATACTAAAATGTATTTGAAATACAGTTATTTCATGATAAGTATACTACAAATTGTACTTGTAGTATGCTAAACTGATATACTTTAAAGTCTACTAAACTGGAAAAACTCATTTTGTACTTAATGCACTTTAAATGCGTGGAAGTAGTGATGAGGTCTAAAAAAAGATATACTTAAGTATATAAAGTGAAACTATTGCAAGTATACTTTAGGTACGGTTTAAATATCTTACATTTAAAAAACTATATTATTCAAAAATCACAAAATTCTCATCATCAGTGACATTAAAACACATTTTAGGCATAATACTAAGAAATGTGCATTGTACGCAAGTAGTACTCTAAATGAAGTTTAATTATGATTTTCATATCAGGAAGTCTCAAGCAACATGTCAGTAAATATGTTAACAGATTTGAACTATACTTAGTATGAAATAAATGTATTTTAAATATATTACTTGTTTTTAAACAACCTGGTCTTATAAGAAAGAGTCAGTATCTGAAGAGGGGGCAATTTTTTAAGAAAGAGTATGAAAGCATGCCTTTAAAACAGCCAGACTGCAGATTGCATAAAAAAATGCAAATTATGTTGTAAAATAGTTATGGATTGCCATAAGAATGTGTTGGAATAATACATGTGTACATACTTTACACTGTAAAAAAAACAATTTGTTGAGTCAACTTAAAATAATTTGTAACCTGGCTGCCTTAAAATTTTAAGTTCAGTCAACTCAAAAAAAGTTTATTCAACTTGAAATGTTAAATTATAGTAAGTGACAACTTAGATATTTGAGTTGAATCAACTTAAAATTTTAAGGCAGCTGGGTTACTTACCCATCTGTTAAGTTTAGCAAACACAAATATCTAAGTTGTTACTTAGTACAACTTAACATTTCAAGTTGACTAAACTTATTTTAGTTTAGTTTTAAGCTGACTCAACAAATTGTTTTTTTTATTTTTTTACAGTGTATGTATAAAGCAAACAGTGTTTTTATGTTTCATCTCACGGGCTTTAGCATTTCCTGCTTATCTCCTTGTGGCGTCCACAGGGGCCACATTTCATGGAGAGTTCAATATTTTTTTATAGGGGCCCTTCCTCTCGTTCCCTCCCTCTCCCACTATTCATTTCAGGCTGTAAACACTCCTTAGGAGCTGCTTTTATCTCTTCCTGTCTCAGGACGCCCCTGTAACAGCATACCTGCAGGATCTGAGTGTCAGCCAAGTTGGAAGTGTCTGCCTGTGCGTATGGTTATAAATGTGAGAAAGACAGCTTCAGAAAAGGTGCGGTAAAGGCAAGAACTGATAGGATCCTGAGTTCACCTTTATCTCCTTATGCTGCTTGCAAACTAACAGCCCACAGATGCTTTCCCAGACCTAAATGTGCAGGTCCGAACACACTGCGGAAATACGGCAGAGAAAGGAGTCTTTCACTTGACCTCCTCAAGATCAAATATACACTACATATACACCCACCTCTGTTGTATGTTACTGATTACATTGGCACCAAGGACTTTGTATTGTTGTTTTCGTATATAGAACAATCTGAAAACTATAATTTAAAATAAATAATTTAAATTGTTACCTGCATGAAGTTCCTGAAAAAGTTAGAACATTAAAATGTCTATATTTACGTTTCCCCTTAATATTTAGCTTTTTATTAGCATTAGTACAGTGCACAAAATAAGAAGTAGTAGTAGTAGTTGGGTTAGGCCTACCTTTTTAAATGTTCCTGTGATACATTAGACAATATTAAGTCTCATCCGTCAGTTTAGCAAGTAATGTGCGGTTAACTATGTTGATTCCCATAATAGTTCACTTTACCTTCCCTAGCAGTTGGCTTGTTGTGGTTGACAACAGAATGCAAAATAACATGAGGGTTGATAGGTGGAAATGTGTGGTCATCAAACATTATACTAGCAACCTTGAACAATGTATTAAGATATTGTCTTCCTCATATGTGCCAAAGAGATCACATGTTGGGTTTTGAATTGCTTTTGTCATGTTAAAAAGCTATTTAACAACCATATACATATCTAGAGATGAATTTAAGCATCAGAATACAGTGAAAGAAATGTTGTGAGGCAACTCACCTGAGATTTGGCTCTTCTGGTGATTCAGAATATGTCAAAACGAATGTTTTTTCTCCTCATGCATCACATTTAAACATGGGCAGGTTCATTTTGTTAGCCATTTCCAAGATTAAGGAAATGGCAGGTAGGTTGTGCAAAGGTTGCTGGAGGTGTGTCCTTAGCTTGTCATTCTTAGATGAAGTTAATTTGTAACTGGATGTCACATGGAGCTCTGTTTCTTCTATTTCACCTTGCAGTTGACATTTGAACTGATGACACAAAATATCACATACAAACACAAGTAATCTATAAACTTTAACACACAGTTTGTTTTTTATGTTTTAAACTATATCTAACTATATAATTTAGATTTATATAATATAAATATGTCACCCTGAACCACAAAACCAGTCATAAGAAGCACAGGTATATTTGAAGCTATAGCCAAAAACACATTGTATTTTGTCAAAATTATCTATTTTTCTTTTACGCCAAAAATCATTAGGATATTAAGTAAAGATCAGGTTCCATGAAGATGTTTTGTAAACTTCCTACTGTAAATATATCAAAACTTAATTTTTAATTAATAATATGCAATGCTTAGAACTTAATTTAGACAACTTTAAAGGCGATTTTCTCAATATATTTCTTTTTTTTTTTTTTGCACCCTCAGTTTCCAGAGGTTCAAATAGTTGTATCTCGGCCAAATATTGTCCTATCCTAACAAACCATACATCAATGGAAAGCTTATTTATCAGCTTTCGGATGATGTATAAATCTCAATTTTAAAAAAATTGACTCTTATGACTGGTTTTGTGGTCCAGGACTTTATTTTGCAATGCCAACCGGCTGAATGTACATTATCCCGCTTATCACATGGCTACTTGCCAGAAAACTGAATAATTAAGCACAAAATATTACTTTGATACGTGAACGTATAGGTTCTGTGAAGAAAGCAGTTGCTAGCAAGTGGCAAGTTCAGACTAGATGGCATTTCACCACATGAATAATTATGGCGATAAAAGCGGTTGATTTAAGATGAAACTGTTTTAAAATCTAACAGTTTGTTAATTATCTTACAATCCATTACAGTCGTAGCAAAATGGCAGCAGCTGCATTTGTATGACACAGGAGAGAGCAGGTCTGAGATACCAGGGATGACATAATTAAATAATTGTACACGCAATATTGATTTGAGTTTTAATATTTTACTAGCCAACCAAACGAAAAGCTTTCACAAAGAAAAAAAAATTATTATCAAGTGAATAATGCCGACTGCAGTTAGCCGGATAAGCCTGTGTTATTAGGCCTACTTGTCATTTTCAAAATGTTCTTTGCATATTACAAGAGCTTTTCACACAGCAATAAAAACTGTTATTCAACAAAATTGACATTAGATATTGGGATAGTCTTACAGATATGAAACAGGGATGATGTTTTTATGGGTGGAGTCTATCTGGTGACAGAAAATAACAGTTTTCAAGTGGCAGTCTATAAAGCCATGGAAAAAAAGAATAAAAAAAAGGTCAATTTGATTTTCTATTTAAAAATTCTGACTTTATTCTTGCAGTTCTGAGATTATATCTCACAATTCTAATAAGGAAAAAAAACCCCGTCATTCTGTCTTTTCCCCTCGGCTCAGAATAGGAGTTTATACCCCACACTTCTGGCTTTTTTCCCCTCAGAATTGACAAACTCACTATTTTTGAGTTAAATCGAGTTATAAAGTCTGAATTAGGAGATATAAACTAAAATTTGCGAGAAAAATAAAAGTCAGAATTGACAGATAAAATAAATAAATGATTTGTAAAAATGTTAACAGTAATAGGTTTAAATAATATTTCATGCTGTAACTGTAGGGCTAATACAACACGTCCCCTATGAACAGCATATGTGAATATTATGTAGACGTATTGTTTAAAGCAAATTTATGCTTTAAAAGTAGAGTTATCATAACAGTTTTCATCCATAGTATGTTAAAATATGTCAGCAAACACTAACAAAAATATTTATACAAAGTGCTTAAGGGATATATATTAGGTCTGATCTACATGAACAATCTACAATCTACATTAATTTGTACACTCACTCACTGACCACAGACAATGTGTTAAAAAAAAAAAAAAAAAGGAAAGGACGGATAGAGAATCACAGCACAGTATAAGTACAGCTGTGATGGCTTCATTCTCTTTAACAGGAAAAAACAACCTGAACTCCACAACAATGGATAGTTTGTCTTATAGGAGACACAAATGGTCAAGGTGTCCGTGTTTGGCACTTAAACTGCTGTTATTGCTGTTTGCATGAGAGCATCTGTCAGTATCTGGCATGTAACATATTTTTTTTTTATACATTCCTGTAGCTCAAACAGTAGAGCATAATGCTTGCAACAACAAGGTTACAGGGTCAGTTCAGGAATGCATGAACTGTTCAAATGTATACCTTAAATGCAATGTAAGTCACTTTGGATAAAAGTGCCTACCAAATAAGTTCATTTGTTTTTCTCCCCTCTCTTCATTGTGCCAAATCCGCCCCAAAGTTTTTGATATGTGACCCAGGCATCTCACATACCAGACCTATTGTTTTGCTGGGAAAGCCTATTCATCTGATCACTGTGGTGGTCTCACTCCCTTTTAGCATTTGAAAAACACTCATTTCCTTTGGTAATGGCAGCTGAAAATCAAGCTCCCTGCAAAAGAAAAGTAATTTGTCCTAGACGTACGTTAATTGTGATTTTATCGCCAAAGTGTTTTGCTTGGCTTCACTTAGTGTGTGAACACACACATTTCCACTTCTATGTGATCTGTGCTTTAATGCATTGCTACACTAGTCACAGTATATGTTCCCATCTTATATTAGGTGGCCTTAACTACTATGTAGCTACATTTAAATTAACCATTTGGTACAATGCACTTATTGTGCACTACATACATGTTTTTACATTGTACTTATATTTAAAAAAATACCTGCATGTAATTACATCTGTAATTAATTTCTATAATTAGGGGTTCAAGCACGTAGCGCTGAAAAGGATGGTAGTACTCACATCGCCTACAACGTCACCAAGGCTCGGCCCAATCGGTCTGACGGGGGTGCTACAGTGATCAAAAGTATGAAATCCCTTATAACTCCTAAACCGGCAATCGCAGGCACAAGTGTCTTATGTTGCTGGAATCCTTGGCTCAGACTGGACAAAACGCGTACCGAGTTTTGCCCATTAGCCTGGCAAAATTTTGGGGTATTTTGGATTTTTTCCAAAACCTACTTTTGCGAACTAGTCCTAGGTTGTTCGCCCGATCGGAACCAAACCATTGCAGAAAGATTCTCTGGAGACCATATATAAATAATTCTCAAAAAATGTTTACCTTTTGACTCACCGTCGCAAAGGGACGCCAAAACTTTTAAAAAGAGCAGGGACAGTATGAACAGTATGAGATATCTTCACCAAACTCTTACAGAATACTTATGTAAGAGCTCAATCTGAGGTTGCAGGACAAAAATAAATCGCAGAGCTTGGCAACTTGATGGCGTTATAAGAGGGAAAACATAAAAATGGCTATAACTACGCAACCATTTGTCCTATCAGAAAATCGCTGTTTATGGTCTTGGTCCAAAGTGGCACAAGCGTCTATAAGGACACTTGCATATCTCAAAAAACATGACCACCATTGGCCAATGAAGTATGAGTACCTATTAGACATGGATAACAGAGGCTGAACAGAATGAAACTCGGTGGGCCTATTTGACTCATGGCCCCAAAGGTCTGTGAGAAATTTGAAAGAAATCGTCCACTGGGGGGGGCGATATTGCATTTTTTAAGGGTGTAAATGATTGTGCACTGTGTGGTTTTTTGCACATACATGCGATAATTGTTTCATATGACAGAACTCCTCATTCCGGACAACTTTGCAAACTAGTCCTAGGTTTTTCGGTGCAGTGCAATTCTCTGGACTCTCTAGGTCAAAAATTATCAAAAAAAATGTTGAACATGATACAGTGCTGTATTTAAGACATACTGCTGCTGCACATATATAATAACCTGTAACAGATCTATACAGGTGGAGCTGGGGAGGTGGAGGGTTTCAGAGGAACTCTGAAAGCACGCTGCGAAATACTCTAGTGAATGCTAACCAGCTATTTAAGCGTAAAGCAGCAATCTCATTAACTGCATATGCAACATGAACCAATCAGCTTGCACCAAGTAGTTTAATGCTGTGAATATCATCAGTGTGCACAAACAACCCTTTGGAAAACTATAATGAGGTAGTTTAGGAAAGGAGCCTGTTTGAATTTACCCCTATAAAGCCTAAAAGAAAACTCAAAAATTCACGAAACCTGCTAAGCATATGCAACAGGTGATTCTAAACAAGCATTCAAAGTTTTAAGTAGATCGGACCACAGCTGACACTATCATAAATGTTGTCATACAGTCATAAATGTTACAAAACATAATATTTCTATGGTAAATTACCTGTATTTGCAAAAAAAGGCTTAATACATAATGTCTTTTTAAATATGTGCTTAAATGACTTAAAGCAGTTGAACCCCGGTAATTGCTGCTTGCAGCTATATTTACATTTAAAATTACACTATTGGCCCATTCCTTACACCTTAACTCACCCTTAAACTTACCCATACCACCAAACCTGTCACTAACCTTACCCGTATCCCACCTCAATAGCACCTCAAAAAAGTGTTTTGTAACACAATATGAACACAGTAAGTGCATTGTACTTATTTTTTGATTTAAGCACATAGTAGTTAAGGTCACGTACTAAAAATTGGGACCCAATATTTGCTCATGAAATTTTGCGGAAATACTGCTTATGTGACAACATCAGATTTCCAATGACTCAACCAAACTAGTCTGGATCATTTAAGTCACAACTTATCAGTTTGCGTTTGAATTAGTCCTGGTGTTTCAGCGTAAATGACTCACTGACTCAACGGAATCATTTAGTCCATTCCTTTAAACTACATAGACAGTTGTTCCTTGGTACACATTAAACAATTAACAGCTTACAGTTATTAACATATCACACATGAAGTTTGTGGTAAAAGTAGTTTGCAGCTAACTACATTTTTTGAGTATCCTGCCTAGCACTTACAAAATGAATTATTTATTGTAATATACAGTGGCCATGAATCCCAGTGTATGAAAGACTTTATCAATCTGAAAACATTACAGGGGGTTTGGTAAATAAAATATGAGAGGGAACTGCTACTCTTAGAAAAATGTGTTTCAAAATCGTCCAACTTAAATACGATTGTAAGTAATACAACAACGCTTCTATTGTCAGTGAAATGTCCTTGCAATAACTATTTCTGGGAATGAAACTGCATGCTGGACAACAGGGGACATTCTTAGGTATACATACCACTGCTGAGTACTGCTTTGTGCAGTTTTGAAATACCTGGGTCAAACTTCCATTCAAACCATAAAACTGATGGCAGCAGCTATTAATACAGTTCATTCATTAAAATCACCATTAGGACTCTCATGATTGATTCTGTAATTTTAGCAACCTTTGGGACGTCATTAAGAACCAGGTCTGCATGCTCAACCAGTGTACCAGCAGGAACTCCAAAATAAATTTGTGAGTTCTGGTTCAGACCCACTGCATGCTGGTTCAGAGGCAAGTGGTCATTACTCTAGCTGTTTTCTAGTGGGTCTCATGGGAACCGGGTGGTGGACTGAGCAAACACTCAGCAGACAGGAGACCAGCAGTTCTTCCTGTTTCTGCGTGCTTACTGTTTGATTCCTGCCAGTTTCCTGGTCACATATCAGCTCCCGCAGCACTGCTTCCTGCCAGAGTCTCCAGTGACTGCCGCTGTTAACCACGCTCAGTGTCACGCTCTCATGCACACTTATTACATTTTTCACTGTATCATTTTATGTCTGTATGGGATGACTACCTTTTTGATCATCTTCTTTGATTGAATTGTATCTTTTTTACACTTCATAGTCATGTCCGCGGTCAGTCTTACTGTGCAGTAGTCTACATGTCCTCCATGCAAAAGTTTACATATGCTTGTTATTAATTCTGTGTTGTTACCTGAATGATCCACAGTTGTTTTTTTTTTTTGTTTAGTAATAGTTGTTCATAAGTCCTTTATTTGTCCTGAGCAGTTAAACTGCCTGCTGTTGTTCAGAAATATCTTTCAGGTCCCACAAATTCTTTGTTTTTTTCAGCATTTTTGTGTATTTGAGTCCTTTCCAGCAATGACTGTATGATTTTGAGATCCATCTTTTCACACTGAGGACAACTGAGGGGCTCATATGCAAAGATTACAGAAGGTTCAAATGTTCACTGATGCTCCAGAAGGAAACACAATGTGCTAAGAGCCGGGGGGGTGAAAACTTTTGAACAGACTGAAGATGTGTACATTTTTCTTATTTTGCCTAAATCTAATCTTTTTTTCATTTAGAGCTGCCCTTCAGAAGATACTTATATGTTTCCCAGACGACAAAATAGGCTAAATTTAAACCTGATCTTTAAATTCAAAAGTTTTCACCCCCCAGTTCTTATCTAACTATTACTAAACACAAAAAAAAAGCCCCCCAAAAAAACAGCTGTGGATCATTCAGGTAACAACAAAGTATTAAGAATCAAGTGTACATAAACTTTTGAAAGTCAGGTCATTTTTATAAATTCAACTATTACTTTTTCTTGTGGACTACATGTAAACATCTTTTATGTGAAATATGTTATTCAGGTCAGTAATAAATAAAAAATAACATGCATTTTGCATGATCCCTCTTATTTTGGAAAAATAATTAACATTTTGCAGATTCTGCAAGGTGTATGTAAACTTTTGACTTCAACTGTATAAAGAATAATAAAGTATAATAAATAAAAACTTTTATATTAATTTTTTAAAAAGATGAAAAGATGCATAACAGAAATGACCTTGCTCATGTAGAAACATTATACTGTGTATGTGTGTTTTAAAAACTGTTCATAAAGCCATCCAGGTGCCTCTACCAAACTACACTACTGAGTTCTGTTACGATCCGTACTTCCTCACATTTGATCTGAATTAATGACACAGCATTCTTTACTAATTGAGGAAAATGGGTCAGACATGTTCACCTATTAACCAAACATTTCCAAAATCTCAACTTGTACACTCAGCTGGGGTCATATCCATTTGTTGATGTTGAACATAATAGACTCATACTTTGGCCGTCTTCTTAATTTTTCGCTTTAAGCGTGTGCCAGCAGAAGTCTAAATCATTCATTTATATATAGTCAGAAATGACATACACAGATGTAACAGATCTGTAGGAAGTACCGCTTCTGTCGTCCATCCTCTCCATTGTGCGCTCCAAATTCAGTCTGTGTAGTGACCCCTCGCTGATCCCCGCGGCCTCTTCATCCTATGATATACATGGATGTGAATGGCACTGGAAGAGCTGGCAGAGAGCTAGACCCATGGCGAGATGCCCTGCTGTTTGCGGAACATGGATTTCCACTGTTCTACCACACCCTGAGCCAACATGGAAATGAGAGGCTAGACTGATGTTTATTGTTCTTAGATAAGGTCCTATATATTAACATTTCAAAACCACAATGGTAACCATGTAAGCAATACTGTAAATGAACAGCCAGAGTCATAAAGAGTGAATTATGAGTTCAAATTCATGGCTTATGTGCAAAATCACACAATCAAAAGTTTGAGATTTACCAAGTGTGCATTTAGTTGATCAAAAATACAGTAAAGCTATTATTTAAAACAACTATTTCTATTTTAATATATATTTTTCCTTATTACTGCTGTGAAGGCAAAGCTGAATTTTCAGCAGCCTTTAATCCAGACTTTAATGTCACACGATCCTTCAGAAATCATTCTCATATGATTTTCTGCACAAAAAAACTTTTTTTCATGATTCTCTGATGAATCAAAATGTCAAAAGAACAGCATTTGTTTGAAATAGAACATTATGTATTTATGTAAAAATCTTTACTGTCACTTTTCCCATATGCAGAGGTAATATATGTACATGTCCTAAATTTTCATATATAAACTATATTGCCATATGCAGTAAAATTACATATGAAACCTATGAGAACAATTCTATAGATTAACATATATATCTAGCCCATACAAACATATGTATGTTTATGTATGTGTTTTTTTTGGACACGTATGTGATCTACATATATATCCATCCTAAAACCTGTCGATAAATGTTGATATCATAAGTAAATATAAATAATAAATATTGTATTTTCAAAGTTCTATATATATATATATATATATGTGTGTGTGTGTGTGTGTGTGTGTGTGTGTGTGTGTATACATATAAATAATACAATATATATTGTTGACATATAAGGTTGCTACATATAAAAGAATATACTAATATATATATACTAATATACTAATTTTACTATAGGAATTTCATATATGTTATAAATTTATAGCTTCATCTACCCAGAGAATGTACATATGATAAAATTACATATCGCCTTTTAGGTAACACATATAGCAACATAACTTTTCATATTACATTTCTGCATTAGTATTTGTATCTACATTTTCTTGTTTATTTAAAAAGAAATTGTTAAATTTATATAAGAGAAATGGGATCTTGTAACATTTCTTTTACTTTTTATTTATACATTTATCTATTTATTTTTTAATAATTCTGAATTAAAGGGATATTTCATCCAAAAATTTAAATTACCCCATGATTTATTCGCCCTCAAGCCACCCTAGGTGTATATGACTTTCTTCTTTCAGACGAATACAATTGGAGTTAAATTAAAAAATGTCCTAGCTCTACCAGGCGTTATAATGGCTGTTGAGATTTTGAAGTCCAATAAAGTGCATCCATCCATCATAAAAGGTGCCTCCTGAAGCAAACTGATGTGTGTGTGTGTGTGTGTGTGTGTAAAGAAAACATCTATATTTAAAACTTCATAAACCATAATATCTAACTTCCACTAACTGTTAAGTGGTGAGGAGAGAGCAAAACAAAACACCGGTCATCATGAAGTACAAACAAAAAAACAAAACAAACAAAAAAAAAAGGTTGGAGGATTTCAATATAAGCCAAGCGGAGGCTGGTTTTCCTTTGCTAAACTTTGCTAAAAGGAAACTTTGCTTCATTCGCTTCTGTAAACAAAACTTAGTTCCGCAAGACCTACGCTACATCTACGTCCTACGTCATCTGCTGGAACGCCACTCTCTTGTGAACGTGTGTATAACAGTTAGCGGAAGCTAGAGATTTATGTTTATAAAGTTTTAAATCGGATAAAAATGCATTGATTCACTTGTTAACCCTCTAGAGTTTATTGGACTTCTATTGAACTATTGAATCTCGACCGCCATTCACTGCCATTATAAAGCTTGGAAGAGCCAGGACATTTTTATATATAACTCCAATTGTATTTGTCTGAAAGAAGAAAGTCATGTACAGCTAGGATGGCTTGAGGGTGAGTAAATCATGGGCCAATTTTCCTTTTGGGGTGAACTATCCCAATGTAAAATATAAATATTCCATGCAGACTTTTCTTAAACAAGACTAGTCCAGAAAAGTAGAATTAGAAAACCCTTGATCTGGATGCGCAGTGGTTAGGGAGGTTTGCCCCACAATATGTTGTTTTATGTGTAGGAATGAAAGCAACGGAAATATGAATTGAGAGTGTAAGAGTGGGCAGGGTGAAGATGTCTCTGGCTGCACATGCACCTCTTGAGACAAAAGCTGAGGAGCGGATATGCCCTTTCACCTCTTTTTCCCTTCCTTTGTCCTTTGTTTTTTTACCCTCTCTCTCTTTCTCTTGTACTTACACTCTCCACATCCTCTTATTTCAGCTTTCCTATCCTTGACCCTATCAGTTCAAGATCCTCTTATGTCTGTCACTTTACATCTGGCTGACTAGGTAAAAAACACAAAGACATCTTCTTTTCCCTCAAACCGGCGTGTTTATTATTTCACGGATATGAAAACTCATCCATGCCAGATGGAAATTTTGACATGCTTGTTCCATTGGGCTGATAGTGAACTTGTATGAGTTTTCAACAAACATCATTTTAAGACGTGTGGGAAGAGATGACTGATTTTCAAGGAGAGGTTTTACGGCTGATGCTGTAATTTTAGCCCCGCTATCGCAAGAGGAATTCCGGCAGTGACCTAATGGTATAATGGAGCACCTATAGTGGTATGGGTCCCATGGTGAGCTTCCTCAACAGGGCTGCATGCCCATGAGACCGGCTCCTGTATCGGCAGCTTACACTCTCACACTTCCACAATGAATGCAGCGGCGCTCAAGGAGTAAGTCGTGCGTGTGGAGGCCTGCCAGCTCTCATCACAATGGGTGGAAATGGGAATTTAATACAAACTTTCTCACATAGCCACAATACATCTAATAACACTCACAGTTGTCCCCTCCCTAGTCAATAACAATTATAGTTGTATTTATGATTTAATCATGCTAACGCATGAGATTCCCACAATTTATCTTGCTTAAATGACATACAAGTCTTTACAGTCACTTTTGGTCAATTTAATGCATCCTTGCTGAGCCATTGCTGAACTGACCCCAAACTTTTGAATGATAGTGAATGTATTTTATGCGTAAATACAGAACTTTTTCTTTTTCTTTTTCTGGCTGTTTATAAATTCAACAAGATTTTATGTTGAATTTATATAAGGCAAAGTATTTATTTATTTATTTGCTAAATCCATCTATATATCTATCTATCTATCTATCTATCTATCTATCCATCCACCTACCTACCCACCTTTCTGTGTCTGTCTATCATTTACCTATCTACCTACCTACCTACCTACCAACCAATCAATCTACCGATTAATCTATCTATCTATCTATCTATCTATCTATCATCTATCTGTCTGTCTACCCACCTATCTATCTATCTATCTATCTATATACCTACCTACCTACCTGTCTGTCTGTCTATCATTTACCTATCTACTTATCTACCTACCTACCTGCCTACCTACCAACCAACCAATCTACCAATCAATCAATCGATCGATTTATCTATCTATCTATCTATCTATCTATCTATCTATCTATCTACAGTCATGTGAAAAAGTTAGGACACCCTATTGAATTCCATGGTTTTCCGTATCAGGACATCATTAAAACAAAACTGGTCCTTGGATGGTCTTAAAATTTTGAAAATAAAACCTCAGATGAACAACAACACAAGACAAATTGCACCGTGTCATTATTTACTGAACAAAAATAAAGCCAAAATGGAAAAACCATGTGTGACAAAGTTAGGACACCCTTACTGTTAACATTGAAATTAAGAGGATAAATAACAGTCAAGCACTGCTAATCAAATACCTTTGATTAACTGATCGTCAGCAAGTCTGAGCGCCTCTATAAAAGCATGAGCTTTGGCAGTTTGCTGGTCTGGAGCCTTCAGGTGTGTGTTAACACAATGCCAAGGAGGTAAGACATCAGCAATCATCTTAGAGAAGCAATTGTTGCTGCTATCAATCTGAGAAGAGTAATACAGCCATTTCCAAACTATTTGAAGGTTATTCACAAGCGGAAGACATTTAAAACAGACACCTCTCTTTCCAGGAGTGGACGTCCCAGAAAATTCACCCCAATATCAGACCATGTAAAGCTCAGAGAAATGGCAGACAACCCAAGAACTACACCTCAGACTCTACAGGCCTCAGTTAACATGTTAAATGATAAAGTTCATAACGATATCATTAGAAAAATATGGGACAAAAATGGCATGTTTGGAAGGCTTGGCAGAAGAAAGCCTCTTCTATCTAAAAAAAAAAACATTGCAGCACAGTTTAGGTCTGCAAAGTTGCATCTGAACAAAACACAAGTCTTCTAGAATAATGTCCTTTGAACAGACAAGACTGAAGTGGAGATGTTTGGCCATAATGCACAGTGCCAAGTTTGGTGAAAACCTAAAGAGCATATCAGCACAAACACCTCATACCAAAAGACAAGCATGCTGGAGGAGGGCTGATTATTTTGGGCTTGTTTTGTAGCTACAGGACCTGGGCACCTCACAGTCATTGAGTTGGCCATGAACTCCCCTGTATATCAAAGTATTCTAGAGTCAAATGCGAAGGCATTTTTTCGACATCTAATGTTGGGCCAAAATTGGGTCTTGCAACAGGACAATGATCCCAAGCACACCGGAAAATCTACAACAGAATGGCTGAAAAGAACAGAATTAAGGTGTTGCAATAGCCCAGTCCAAGTCCAGACCTCATCCTGACTCAAATGCTGTGGTGAGAGCTGTGCATACGCAAATGCCCACAAATCTCAATAAACTGGCGCAACGTTGAAAAGAAGAGTGGTCCAAATTCCTCCAGAACGATGTGAGAGACTGATAAAGTCACACAGAAAATGAATGCTTCAAGTTATTGCTGCTACAGGCAGTTGACTCATAGGGTGTCCTAACTTTGTCACACATGGCCTTTCCCTCTTAGCTGTATTTTCTTAAACAAATAATGACACTGTGTGATATGTCATGTGATGATGTTTATCTGAGGATTTATTTTCCAAATTTTAAGACCTGCCAAGGACCAGATAATTTTTTATTATGTCCTGATACAGAAAACCATGAAATTCAATAGGGTGTCCAAACTTTTTCACATGACTGTATCTATCATCTATCTGTCTGTCTACCCACCTATTATTCTATCTATCTATCTATCTATCTATCTATCTATCTATCTATCTATCTACCAACCAACCAATCTACCAATCAATCAATCAATCAATCAATCAGTCAATCTATCTACCTATCTCTCTATCTCAATGTATCTACCTATCTCTCTATCTCAATGTATCTACCTATCTATCTATCTATCTATCTATCTATCTATCTATCTATCTATCTATCTTTCTATCTGCCTACCTCTCTGTGTGTCTGTCTATCATTTACCTATCTACCTACCTATCTAACAATCAATCAATCAATCAATCTATCTATCTATCTATCTACCAACCAACAAATCTACCAATCAAATCTGTCTATCTATCTATATATCTACCTACTTACCTCTGTGCCTGTCTATCATTTACCTAACTACCTACCTACCTACCTACCAACCAATCTATCTATCTATCTGTCTGTCTGTCTACCCACCTACCTATCTCTCTGTCTATCTACCCACCTATCTACCCACCTATCTATCTATCTATCTATCTATCTATCTATCTATCTATCTACCCACCTACCTACCTATCTTCCCACCTACCTATCTATCTATCTACCTATCTACCCACCTATCTACCTATCTCTCTATCAATCTATCAATCAATCAATCAATCTATCTATCTATCTATCTATCTATCTATCTATCTATCTATCTATCTATCATCTATCTGTCTGTTTACCCACCTATCACTATATCTATCTATCTATCTGTCCACCTACCTATTTCTCTGTCTGTCTGTCTGTCTGTCCGTCTATCATCTACCTATCTGTCTTACTTGGGGGTCTTGTGACTTGGGATAGAAACCACCTAGCAACTACCCAGAACAAACTAGCAATGCCCTAATGTTGTGGTCGACAGTTATGCACAGGAAAACACCTCTTACACCTTCCTCTGAAATTAAAATGTAAAAATAAATCATAGCTTGTCATTTAATACTTAATGTATTCTGTTACTAGGTAACTAGGCAAAAACAGTTTGAGATTCACTTGAGCATTACCAAAAAAAAAAAAAAAAAAAAAAAAATTAAATAAACAGTTACACAAAGCCTTTTGATTCCCTTTACATGAATGCTTGCCGCCAGCATGTGCATTGTCTCTTGAACTCACAAAGGAAAATAAGGCAAGACAAAAGCCTTGATTCTTTGTCTGCCGACAAGAGAAAATAATCAGCATTCATCATCACTTTAATAATAAAGAGGAGGTAAAGCAATTACTGCGGGACTACAAAAGGTGACTGGGACAATAGGCGGCAGTCTGGGGGGAATGCGGTGGTTAAATCTAGTCCCTCTAAGTACCTTGTTCTTGTGAGTGTTTTTCCCACCCTGGCTCCACGCATCCACAGAATATGTTGACACAGTGTCTACTACTTTCCCGTGCGGCTTCCTCATCCAAACACTTTCAGCGCTTTATCAGACAGTTTTTGTATACACAAATACACATACGCCCCAATACAAAAACAAGCATACATTCTACCAAAGAAAAATTAGAATATAGAAAAAGTACAAACGCAACAATGCAAATCATATTTTTGCATATTGTTCTTTTATTCCTAGCATATGATTATTGATACTATGACATTTTGCCAAGTGTTCAGTGCATGCAACTGGCATACTATACAAAAATGTTTTTAGCTTCAATCTATATTGAATTTATCCATTTTGAGCTGGTTTATTGCTTATTTCTACAACAATATGTATGGGGTTGGTATGCTTAATAATTTTGAATGAAGTTTTGAAAGAAAAAAAAACAGTATATTGTAAAATAAATGTTTTATTTTAATATGTTTAAATGTTTTATTCCTGTGAAGGCAAAGCTGAATTTTCAGCAGCCTCTATGCCAGTCTTTACTGTCACATGATCCTTCAGATATCATTGTAATATGCTGATTTTGTGCCCTAGAAATATTATTATTATAGAAATATTGTCATGAAGCTATTTTTGTGGAAAACATGATGCATATTTTTCCAGATTCTTTGAAGAACATTGCATATTGACATAGAAATCTTTTGTAAACTTATGCATGTTTTTAATGTTATTTTTAATCAATTTAATGCATTCCAGCAAAATAAAAACAACCATTTCTTATTTAAAATGACATATCTGAACGATAGCGTACAGTAAGCGATAAAAATTATTTAATATATAATAATAACTACTATGGTGCATCATAACGTTTTTCTTTGCAGTAACTGTAAATGTGATGACTAAATGTAATGTTTACATTGTTTCACCTATGTGACAAAATAGGCAGGATGTGAGTGTGACCTGTGAAGATGACCTGCTATTTGTGTATGAGCAGCGCATAAGTTCATAAACATATGTACCAAAGGTGAGTGCACACAAAAGAAAGAAGGCCTCAGCCTCAGACAGTACTTCTAAAAACAGCAACACGTTAGATATTTCTAGTCTAAATCAGCACTAACAAATCAACAATAAAACTCAGTTTTATTTTCTGTGTGCAAAAAAGAAATGACTTTTTATCTGTCCCTTGCTCTTGAACTGGAAAACAGGAAAGTCAGAACAATGTCGATCTGAGTCAGCTTCAATTGCGTGCTGTTTTCAAGAAACAGACAGAAAACATATAAGCGCTCATTTAAAAAACCATCCATCTACAAATTAGTGAAGTGTGCAAAGACGGTGTAAATGGGTCTGTAGACGTGCGGCGGTGGGCTTTTCCTCTGCAATTAAACTAGAGATGACTGAGCATTTAGACAAAACATACGCTCAGGGATTTTTTCTCGTTTCCTGGCTATGACTGATGTAAATAGTTACAAGATGCCTACAGGACCGTGGATCTTATTTATACTGCAGGCAAATATGACCATCTCTGTTCTTTATGGCAGTTTAGTGCTTAAATGATGGGGATGTTAAAACACTATATACAGTTGAAGTCAAAAGTTTACATACACCCTGCAGAACCTGCAAAATGGTAACTGTTTTACCAAAATAAGTGGGATCATACAAAATGCATGTTTTTTTTTATTTAGTACTAACCTGAATAAATATTTCACATAAAAGACATTTACATATAGTCCACAAGAGAAAATAATTGTTACATTTATAAAACTGTTCAAAAGTTTACATACACTTGTTTGTTAATACTGTTACCTGAATGATCCACACCTGTGTTTTTTGTTTAGTAATAGTTGTTCATGAGTTCCTTGTTTGTCCTGAACAGTTAAACTGCCTGCTGTATTTCAGAAAAGTCTTTCAGGTCTCACAGATTCTTTGGTTTTTCATCATTTTTGTGTATTTGAACCCTTCCCAACGACTGTATGATTTTGAGATCCATCTTTTCACACTGAGGACAACTGAGGGACTCCTATGCGACTATTACAGAAGGTTCAAACACTCACTGATGCTTCAGAAGGAAAAACTATGCTAATACTAACTTATCCACACTGTACATGTGGAGCCAAAAAAGTACAGTCGACAGGAAACATCTGAATTTTCACAAAATGTGAGATCACCTGACTCAGTAAATCAGTCCGCATTTAACCTCTGAGCATGCTGACATGAAACTGTATTTTGGGCGCACTTTCCTTCCTTAATAACCAGTTTGTATATAAAAAAGGTAGCTACATGTTCACTTAAAACGGTACAAACACTTGACACTGTGCTGTAGTGTAACCATGTGAGATAATAACTTTTCAATATAATACAATATAATATAATGCACCTTTAGTTTAGTAACGGCATCTACCTTATTTTTCCCGTAAAAGTGGATGCAGCCATTTGTAAATGTAATGTGTCTGGCTTCATGGGTCCTTTTTTTCCAAGTAATTTAAGCTGTACAAAACAGCTTGTTTTGCTGCTTTATATTGCAAGCTGGTGTGTCTTACCATATTATTTTAGTGTATTACATATGTGGAGAGTTAACCAACTCCAGGTTAAGGTTAAAAACAGCCAAATCTATTAACTACAAACATACACTCGTCTCTTTAGGTAAAAACCAGACATGGATGTCATGTAGGCTAATAAAATATTTTTTAACGATAGTGAAGTTGTGTTTAATGTGATTACAGTTTAATAAAAAAAAAAAAAAAAAACATTAGAAATGTATAACTAGATAAAAAAATTTGTCAAGACAAACTTTAAGTTGGCTTGAGAAAGCCGGAACAGAAAGTTTGAAAAAGTTTGAAAAGTTTACAAAGTGTAAAAAGTTTAAGAAGTTTTAAAAAGTTTTAAGTTTGATGGTTTTCAGTCTGAAATAGTTTGAATTCTAAAGTAGTTTTAAAAAGTTTTGAAGGCAATACAGTCTTTCGGAGACAGACAGATAGACAGATAGATAGAATGTTGCAAGTTAGCAAGTTACTAGCATGTTTCTAGCATGATTATCAAGTTGTTAGCATGTTGCTAGCATGTTTCTAACATGACTAGCAAGTTGTTAGCATGTTGTTAGCATGATTAGCAAGTTACTAGCATGTTTCTAGCATGATTATCAAGTTGTTAGCATGTTGCTAGCATGTTTCTAGCATGACTAGCAAGTTGTTAGCATGTTGTTAGCATGATTAGCAAGTTACTAGCATGTTTCTGGCATGATTAGCAAATTGTTAGCATGTTGTTAGCATGATTAGCAAGTTACTAGCATGTTTCTAGCATGATTATCAAGTTGTTAGCATGTTGTTAGCATGATTAGCAAGTTACTAGCATGTTTCTGGCATGATTATCAAGTTGTTAGCATGTTGCTAGCATGTTTCTATCATGACTAGCAAGTTGTTAACATGTTGTTAGCATGATTAGCAAGTTACTAGCATGTTTCTGGCATGATTATCAAGTTGTTAGCATGTTGCTAGCATGTTTCTAGCATGACTAGCAAGTTGTTAGCATGTTGTTAGCATGATTAGCAAGTTACTAGCATGTTTCTGGCATGATTAGCAAGTTGTTAGCATGTTGGCTTTCTCAAGCCAACTTAATTAGAATGATTTCCACGGTTATTTGAACGGCAAATTAACTATATAGAGAAAGCAACATTATCACTAACTTTGATCTATCGCGACTTTACTTTTAAACCTAATTTATCCTTAAAATCACTAAAGCTGTCCATAAATGAATGTCTTACTTACATTGTGTGTACATCTGCGATTTGTTGTTTATGATGAGAGAAATCAAGAGTACCGCGCTCAGCAAAACTGATGAGTTTCAGTGATGACGCATCTAAACGCTTCTGATTGGCCATTGCATTTATAAGCTCAACAGAATCGTGTGTGATTGGTTATAATGCACAACACTGTAAAAACGCCTAAAAGGAATTACAACATGAGCAGATCTTCATTTAATGCCGCAATCGACACTTTCTATTCATTTTGACTTTGTTAGCAACAGACCTTATAGATTTCATTTGTTTGTGCAGGGGCATTTTTGTCCAATTTAGTGGCATTTTTGCCCCAAGTCCCCCAGCCTTACACACACTGAACTATCTTAATTATGAACACACTGGTTTGTAGTGCAAACAGTTTTACCTTTACTGCAACGTTGTTATTCTTCTCGGTATTTCCCTACAGCAGCTAATGAACCAGAAGTCTCGCACGCACAGAAGACGGCTGACTTCTGCGTAGAAAAATAAGACCAGTACTGTAACAACAAATCACTGTTACGAATAAAATAAAAATGCTATGGAATAAAATCATAGTGCTTCTATTTTTAAATATGCATGTGCAATTTTTCTATTCAGTCTATGTATTGTCTTTGTAATTTTTGTAATTTTGTTTGATTTAAGGACATTTTTGTCTACTTGCACAGTTTTGCTTTTCAGCTGAATATGTGTCTTTTTTAAGAATGTTTAAATGTTTTTTTTTTTTCACAAATATATTTTTATTCTTAATACACATAGCAATTTAGGAGTAAACGTTCGTGTGAGTGAAATTCAGTGAAAATACTTGTAGTAACAGTTTGATCCTCTCTCTCTCTCTCTCTCTCTCTCTCTCTCATCCCCTACGCCTCTTCCTTCCTTTCCCACCCAAAGTACGAGTGTGGAGTAGGCAGAAGAGTAGAGTTTTCTGCGTGTCAACAGCACAGATTTCCACGCGCAGTTCGCGTACATTCACGGTGATCGTAGAAATGCGCAATTACGCGCGGCGACGGCTGATGAACTGGAAAATCCCACTGGAATGACAAATCCTGTATTTGGATCATTTCTAACGGATTGACTGAGAGTGAACATAAGATTACAGTCATGCTGTATTTAATCTGCCTCTTGTGCCTCATCGACATATCTGGTAAGTACTATCTGTTAGTTTCCCACTACACCTACACAAAAGTGCCGTTTCTCCTTTTAAGTTTCCCACTACACCTACACAAAAGTGCCGTTTCTCCTTTTAAGTTAATTTCAAAATAATTATTAATTGATTGAATGGGAGAGTACCATTTGTATGGGAAGCCCAGAGCTAGTTGTGGCTAGTTATCTCATATGAGCTGTGTAACAAGTTTTGAGTCGAAAGGATTTGAATCATTTGTATGTCGGTTTCAAATATATATATATATGTTGGTTTCATATGTACGAAATTACGAAAATTAACCATGTTTTTACTACAAATAAAACCAAAAAACATGGTTACTGTACTTAAACCATGATAACTACAAATTAACTATGGTTTTGGTATTCTAACCATATAGTTTAACCATGGTATTTGTAGTAAAACTGTTTCTCAAATGGTAATCAATACGCCAAAAAAACAGAGTTACTACACTTTTACTATAATAAAACCATGGTTAATTTTCATGAGGATAGAATTGCCTTTTTTGTGTTTTATAGCGGGTTTTTTTAGCACAGAATTGACAAATGTCATTCTGTAGGTCTATAGAATGACATCTGTCAATTCTGTTTAAAAAAAAAAGGCAATTCTATCCTTTAATAGAATTGAGTTTAATGAAGTGTGAAGGTTCAACTACATAATGAAGGTAGGTTTGACTGGAAATTTCAGCTGTTTTCTTTGGAAAGCAGTAATTGTTGTTGTTTTTTTTTACAATTTTATGATTGTATGGGTTGGACAAGTGCAGCTGTAGTAATTAGCAACTTCACTTATATAGTGTAACAACATAAAGCAACAGCCCCAATAGAAGGTCACTATGTGTTCAAAAAGTTTTTTGATAATAACAGTGGAAAAGTTTTTTTTATTATTATTTCATGTTTTTCTCTGTGACCAAGACGTGTCTATACAGATACTGATTTCTGTTTTAAAACAGTGTGACAACTAGCCCCAGGCCCATCTACTTGTTTTCATTATTTCTCACATGGGATCTAGTGGCATTCATGGTGGAATGATGGCTTTGGATCCTCTTTGTTTCCTGATATTGTTCTTGTGTTGAGAAGGGCACAGAGTGGCAGAAAGCCAGGGGAAATGTGTGAAAGCAGGAATGTGGATGTTCCTCTATAGCGGCTCCATTGTTGTTGTTATTTTCTGATCTTAATGTAAATAAACAGGAAGCTGTACTGAATAAGTTCCAGAGTGGGTTCTCAGTTTCAATCTTAAGTGATGAGAATATTAACTTACTGGCTTATTATTTGTTTCTCTCTAGTAATTGTTTCTGAATATCTGTCCAATTTTAGTAAACAGCATTGCATTGATCTCTATGAAATGTGTTTTCTTGCAGATGCAGTCATGGATCTCACCATGACCTCTAATGGGGCCACATCTGCTCATCATTTCCGCCTCTCCTGCATTTCTGGAGAGCGTGACACTGACGGGATTCAGCTGAGCATCACAAAGGACAACAGCATTGTCCTTCGTGCAAATCTGCCACATTTTAATGTGCAGAGGCCACAGACTAAAGAAGTGGAGGCTAGTGGTTTTTCAGGCTTTGACCACAGTGGGATTTTCTACTGTCACTCAAAAAGGGGCTCTGACCAACCTAGCAGTGTTACACTCATCAACAACTACAGCAGAAGTATGATGACATGCGCGGAAGAAAAAAAACATAACTTGTAGTTCACCCAAAAATAGAAATTCTGTCATCATTTACTAACCCTCATGTTACAAACCTGTGTGATTCAAAAAAAGACACACAAGATATTTTTCAGCTGTTTCTGTTTTTCTGTTCTATTCTTGTCTAATTACTATTTACTATACTGAAATATATATTTTCCAAACTAATCAGACTGAAGAAAAAAACTGATAATTGTGATGTTATACCAGTATACTATTATTTTTCCCTTTTAAGGTCACTTTAAACCAGTGAGGGTCACTCTGACGGCCAGTAAAGGAGATGAAGTGAAACTAATCATGGATGTTGTTGGGACAGAAAGACGAGACATTACTTGGAAATTCAATGGTCAGTATAGCTTTAACCTTATTTTTTATGATTTAGCAAGATACATGTCCAAAGAGCATGTGTGCAACATTTCAAGCAATTTGGTACAGTGATTTATGAGAATATGTTTTAAATGATATATATACAAAAAGAGAGAATAAAATAAAAAACAAATATAGCTGCAAGTAGAAATAATCTGGGTTCAAGCGCTTTAAGGCCTTTAAACACAGGTAAAAGGGATGTTTTATTTAGGAAGCATGTAACAGATGGACAGTACAGGCAATTTACTAAGGAAATTCATGCTTTTTAAAGCTTTTTAACAGTTATAGCACCACATATAATCCGAAATTTTGCATGCTTGTTTACAACCATATGTCTCATGTGCTCACCTATTTTGGTGAAGATATGAGTTTTGCAGATATAGGCTTTTAAATGCACTTGACCACATCCCTTTTCTAAATTTTTTGATAATTATTGATCTTGAGATTTCACAATTGTGCTGCAGTGCTTATATTGAGGTTGAGCGAAAAACCTAGGACTAGTTCGCAAAATTGTTTTTTTTACATAATCGAGAATATGTAATGAACGATTTGATTGACAGCAGTGGTTCTTGAGGCAAAGTATGAGGAGATTTATCAAATAATATGACTACAGAGGCATAAAACTAATGCCCACTGAGTTTCCGACCTCTATTAATCTTGTCTAATAGATGTTTAAAATTCATCGGCCGATGGTGTTTTTTAGATACACAAATGTCTTCATAGACACTTGTGGCACTTTGGACAAAGACGCAGCATATCAATTTTCAAGTCAATCAGAGTAACAGGTGCGTAGTTATAGCCTGTTTTAATATTTTCCCTGTTATAGTCCCGCTAAGCGGCTGTTTTTTATGGTGACCTCAGATTGAGCTCTTACACAGGTGTTCCAAATTTGGTGAAATCAAAAAATTCCATCCAAAAGTTATAGGCATTTTAGTAAAAGCACCTCCGGTCCTTACAAACATTTTGGCATACCGTCACGACAGTGTGTCAAAAGTTTAACTTTCCAGAGAATTGTGCTACGGTGCTTATACTGAGATTGAGCGAAAACCCTAGGACTAGTTGGCAAAATTGTTTCTTTTTACATAATCGAGAGTATTTAATAAACGACTTGAGGAGATCTATCAAATGATATGAATATTTTGTGGATGTCTGAAACACTACGTGATTACAGAGGCATAAAAGTCATGCCCACCGAGTTTTGTTCAGATCGACCTCCATTAACCTTGTCTAACAGGTGTTCAAAATTCATCGGCCGATGGTGGCCATGTTTTTGTTGATACGCAAATGTCCTCATAGACGTTTGTCCCACTTTGGACAAAGACACAACATACCAATGTTCAAGTTAATCAGAGTAATGGGTGTGTAGTTTTAAGTTTTTTCCCTGTTACAGCACCACTAAGTGGCCAGACTCCACTGTTTTTTTACGGTGACCTCAGATTGAGCTCTTACATAAGTGTTCCAAATTTAGTGAAAATATCTCTTTCTGTTCAAGTGTTATCGGCATTTTAATAAAAGTGGTGTCCCGTCGTGACAGTGTATCGAAAGTTTTTGGATAATTTTGATATTCACTTATTATATTCAATAATTGTGCACAAGTGTGATATTCAATTACTGACAAAATGGGTCATCGTGCAGAAAAACAGAGGCTCCAGCAGGATGATCAGTAAATGTATGAGCAAAATGAATCAGCATTTTACAAGCAAGAATATTCTGATTTGTTTTAGGTAACTACTATTACATGACTCCTATTGCTGATGTTCAAAACCGCACAGCAGTTCTTGACCTGGGAAAAGTTGATGAAAGCTATGCAGGGATTTACAGTGTCAACTATGTTGGGGACAGTGCTCTTTTTAGTGCCTGGATCCGCCTCATCATTCGTGGTAACATGTTCAGTAGCACATAACTCATTTAAATACATTCAGAACTTTGGATTTTCTATTCTAGTGCTTGATTTCTCTTATCTGTTTTCTAGAATGCCCAAAGAATAAATGGGGCTCAGACTGTGACAAAGACTGTCCCGAATGCTTGAATGGAGGCGTGTGTCATGACAAAGATGGAGACTGCGTTTGCCCTCCGGGGTTTATGGGAATGCGCTGTGAAACGGGTATATAAAAACCATTTATATGAAATTGATCTATGTATTTGAGAACTTAAACATACAAATCATTTTTTCCGATATTGGTTTTGCAGCCTGTCGAGAAGGAATGTTTGGTAGGAACTGCCAGGAATCCTGTAAGTCAGAGAATGGATGCCAGAACTTCAGTTTCTGTCTCACAGATCCTTACGGCTGTTCTTGTGCCAGCGGCTGGCATGGAGATCGCTGTCGTAAACGTGAGTTTAACATAAGATCCCTTTGTATAATAACTGTTCCCTACATGCAGAGTATCATCTGGAACCAACAGAAAGGATTCAGTTCTGAATTAAAGTTTAAACAGGTGCTGCTGAAATCTGCCAGTAAAAATTCTGCTTCCATCAATCAGACCAAGATAAACATTTCTTGCTGCTCTGTCCATTTGTTTTATTCTTTGTGGAAACCAGTTTCCACCTCAGAGTAAATAAAACACGTAATTGCGAGATAAAGTTTAAAATAACAAAAAAAATGAGAAGTAGCCACAATTATGAGAAATAAAGATGAAATCGAGTGATATAAAGTCAAATTGTGTGATACGGTCACATTGTGAAATGCAAAGTTACAGCTATAAGAACAGGAAGTTGCAATTCCGAAATTAATGGCACAACTAGAAAAATTAATGTTGCGATAATGCAGTATATAAAGTAACATAATGTGAGATATTAAGTAAGAACAAAAAAAAACAGGTAGCAATTGTAAGATAAAAGTCAGTGGTAACGTATGAAGACATGCTTGTGCTAAAAAACAGGCTTTTATACTTTTGGAATAGTTACACAAACATTTCCAAACACTTACACTTAAAATTCTTGAGGTCAGAGCTCAGACACTAAAACATAGGGACTGAGTCTTGAATAAAATGCTTGTTTTCCTGTTTAATTGTATATACATATTTTCAATGTTCTTTTCATAGCCTGTCTTGAAGGAATGTATGGCGCTGACTGTCTTTTAAGTTGCAACTGCAAGAACAAAGGCAAATGCAATCGATTCAGTGGCTGCCAGTGTCCTATAGGCTGGAGAGGGCAATACTGTGAAAAATCAGGTCAGCCTTCAAAACTACTTTTCCATCTGCTCCAAAATCTGTAACGTTTGTTCCTCTTGGCGCCGTTTGTCTAACCTTATCCCTCTTTCAGATCGTGCACCAGAGATTTTGGACATGGCCAGTAACCTGGAGGGAAACTTGAACTCCAGCCACAAGATCACATGTTCTGCAACAGGCCATCCACCACCTAGCCATATGAGTATTGAGCTACGCAAGCTGGAAAGCACAGTTCTCAAGGTGAAAGAGACATACGCTTAAGCAATGAAGTCGAAAAAAGGAATGTTTGTAAAATGATAAGTTCGAAAGTACTGCTGTGTCTATCTTTCTAATGCGGTTGTGATTGTCTACTTGATTTCTCAGGCATCCCACACTACCATGGACTCCAAAAAAAGCACAGCTCATTTTGAGATCCCAAGGCTGTCCACAGAGCATAATGGTTCCTGGGAATGTCGAGTCTCCACCAACGGTGGACAGGATTCCTTCAAGTTTACCTTAACTGTAAAAGGTGAGATTTATTTTTGAGTTTATTTATTCTATCAATGTTCTTACTGGCTAAAAGGCCCTTAAATTTGCACTTTGTTGTAAACTAGAGCCACCATACCCAACCACTGCTCCTAAACTGGTGTTGAAGAGTAGCAGACAACTGGTTGTAAAGCCGGTGGACACTTATGCGGGTGACGGTCCTATTATGTCCACTAAGCTGCTTTACAAGCCAGTGGATACAGAAGACGCCTGGTCCTCCATTATTGGTAACGTTGCCAAACTCACTTCTTGTTTTAGGAATTCCTGCATTAAGTTCATGCTGAATCATATAAATGTACATCATGCACATATGAAGTATAATCTTTTTTTTTTTTTATGAAGTGTATGGCAGCAATCTAATCACATTACCGAACCTGAAGCCCTCGACCAGATACCATGTCCGTGTACAACTCACTCGCCCCGGGGATGGAGGAGAAGGTCCTTTGGGTCCAGAGGCAATAATGGAAACTGACTGCCCAGGTGAGAATCAATCAACTTAGAACGAAAAATGACTTGGTTGAAAAGAAAGATGGCGGTAAACACCTTACTTAAAGAACATAAGTGACCCTGGACCACAAAGCCAGTCATAAGGGTCAATTTTTTTTTAAACTGAGACTAACACATCATTTGAAAGCTGAATAAATAAGCTTTCAATTGATGTATGGTTTGGGGCACTATTTGGCCGAGATACAACTATTGAAAATCTGGAATCTGAGGGTGCAAAAAAATCTAAATATTGAGAAAACGCTTTTAAAGTTGAATGAGGTTCTTAGCAATGCATATTACTAATCAAAAAATAAGTTTTGATATACTTACGGTAAGAAATTCACAGAATATCATCATGGAACATGATCTTTACTTAATATCCTAATGGTTTTTTGGCATAACAGGAAAATCGATAATTTTGAACCATAGTACATTGTTGGCTATTGCTACAAATATACCCATGCTACATATGACTGGTTTTGTGGTCCAAGGTGACAAATTTAGAGATGAGTTTAGCATGTACATGATGACGATGTATAGGATGTACAAAATTGCCCCATTACTGGGGTTAGATGGCCCCCTGCCTGTGGGAAAAAATTTGTCCCAACTGTAAATGTACAATACATCTAATACATGTAAAATACATGATAAACCTAAACCTAATTAATAGAATTAATAGTTTTAGAATTAATAATTAATAATAGAATTAATAGAATATTTATTAAATAAATAATTAAAACTTTAGCACTGTCCCATTTCTGAGGGTGTCATCCTACCCCAGGTGTCTAACCAGTGTTATTTATATACTATCATTGTATTTATTAATATTTAATTTTGTTTTTATATTTTTAGCTTTCAATTTAATTTAATTTAATTTAATAATTGTGGTTTGTTGTTCTTGTTGTTGTTTTTTTATTTCTATATATCTTTAATTCATTTCAATAAATTTTTACTTTTAGTAATTTGTTTTATAATTTTTCTAGTCTAATATTTTAGTGCTGTCAAATGATTAATCACGATTAATCACATCCAAATTAAAAGTTTTTGTTTACGTAATGTGTGTATTGTGTGTATTTATGTATATAAATACACACACATGCATGTATGTATTTAAGAAACGTTGTTTATGTATTAAGTAATTGAAACAGTATTATTAATTTTTAGTTCATGTTAACTGAAGGCACTAATGAACCTTATTGTAAAGTGTTACCAAATATACACAGTACACACATATTATGTCAACTCTGGATGTGATTAATCATTTGACAGCACAGATTTATATATTATTTTAAGTCAGCTTTTTTTCAATTAGCAAAAGCAATTTTAATAGTTTTAGTTAATAATGTGGAGATAAGTCCATCATAAGAGATAATGTGTCCATAAGTCCATCATTATTAAAGGAGAAGTCCACTTCCAGAACAACAATTCACCAATAATTTACTCACCCCCTTGTTGTCCAAGATGTTCATGTCCTTCTGTCTTCATTCGTAAAGAAATTATGGTTTTTGAGGAAAGCATTTCTGGATTTTTCTTCATATAATGGACTTGATTGGTGCCCCGATTTTGCACTTCCAAAATGTAGTTTAAATGCAGCTTCAAAGGGCTCTAAACGATCCCAGCCGAGGAAGAAGGGTCTTATCTAGCGAAACGATCTGTCATTTTTTTTTTTTTGGAAAATAAAAATTTGTATGCTTTTTAAACACAAAGGCTCATGTAGCACAGGCTCTGGGATGCGTGTTCACATACTAGTGAATCATGTCGAAAGGTCACGCCGAACATAGGCGGAACTACAAACCCAATGTTTACATAGCGAACCCGCAAAGTCTAAGAAAGTAAGTCAAACGGTGTTTACAAACAAAAAGGTACAACGATGTCGGACGATTCTGAAGTTGTAGGAGAAAATAAGATGGAGTTTTTCGCCATACTCTACCTTTTTTAGCCGGAGTACACAGACGATGAACTTAGACGTGATTCGTAGTAGTGATGCGAAATTCAAATCATTTTACCAACTCTTTTTTTGAGTCATTTCATTCATTTTATAATATAATTAAAATATTACGTGTTACTTCCCTAACACATCTACTGCATACACAAACGATGATCACACTACATACAAGACAAAACTATAATGCTATAAGAAAGAAAAGATTAATTGATTGTTTACCTGGGTCTTTAGTCTGTGATTAGCTCACCTCACCTTTTATCTGACAAGTTTTCGGGTTTGAGTCGTTCGTTCATCACATGACAGCCCCATAAGGTGAACGAACAACTCAAAAAACCCGAAGACTCGAAACAGGTGAACTAATTCCAGTACAGAACCTAATAGGACATTGCGCATGTTCGACTGAATAAATCACTCCCCGAGACGCCTTGTTCTTCCCGAGTCACATTAAAGATTCGTTCAAAATGAACGAATCGTTTAAGAAGGACCCATCACTAATTCGTAGCATCATGGACGTGCATCCCAGAGCCTGTGCTACACAAGCTTTTGTGCTTAAAAAGTATACAAATTTTTATTTTTCGAAAAAAATGACAGATCATTTCGCTAGATTTCTATCATTTCGATCATTTCTTCCTCGGCTGGGATCGTTTAGAGCCCTCTGAAGCTGCGTTTAAACTACATTTTGGAAGTTCAAAATCGGGGCACCAATCAAGTCCATTATATGAAGAAAAATCCTGAAATGCTTTCCTCAAAAACCATAATTTCTTTCTGACTGAAAACAGAAAGACATGAACATCTTGGATGACAAGGGGGTGAGTAAATTATTAGTAAATTGTTGTTCTGGAAGTGGAAGTTCTCCTTTAAACAGAATTTTAAAATCTGTCCTAAAATAAACTCACAGGTCAAAACTGTTCACATCAAAGATGTTCAGAATAAATCTAACATTGAAGTTTAGATGAAAAGATTATTAAGTTCGATCAACGTTTAAAAATTTGCTGAGATCAGATTGAGTGACAGAATAAACAAAGGTGGAGGCATTTTACCTCATCTTATGAGGAGAAGAGTGGGTTTCTTTGAGCTGAAGAGGTTTGGATGGTGTTGACATTGGATGTGATTGTCAAAATCTGGAGAAACAGACTGGAAACAGTTTACAGAAAACAATATTTTGATTGTTGACTTTCAGTCAGTATTTGACCTAGAAAGTCTGAATCTGAGAGTAGTGTAGTTTTTACGCAGCTCAGCTGCAGCAAACAGCATCTGATTGCGTATTCTGTGTCGTTAGAGCCCACGGCCAAGCCGGAGATTGATTCCTGCTCATTGGAGGGCCGTAATGCCACCATCAGGTGGTCCCTGATTGGCACGTCCCGTGAAGCCACTGGCTTTTTAGTACAGCTCAACGGACCACATGGAGAGAGGCTGTGGGAGGAAACCACCTTGCTTAATGTGCTCTCCATCAAGCTCTACAATCTGGAGTATCACAGGGACTACCAAGTGGTCGTCCGGCTGATAAACTGCGGCAGCCATGGGCCCCCTTCAAAGCCCCACCATATTCACATCTATAAACAGGGTAAACAGAAATCTTGCATGTCCCCAAGTAGGCGCAAGTAGGTGACTTACTATAAAATAGGACATGAATGTTAGACAGGATGTGGAAGCGAATAACTCACAAGTGTGTCCAAATGTAAAATGAAGCTGAAGTGGCAAAATTATGTATGATCTCTCTCCAGGTCCTTCTTCTCCAAGGAACGTCCAGGCAGATGCTTTGTCCATCAATGCAGTCAGGCTTCAATGGCAGCCGCCTGAGGATCCCAATGGAGGCATTGTGAAATACAGCATTGAATACCACCCGGTGGGCCAGAGCAGCTTTCACCCTTGGGTGGACACAGACGATGGCAACAAAACCACGAAGGATGTGACATCCCTCAATGGGAGCACCTTATACCAGTTTAGGGTGAGGGCTTTCTCCAAGGTGCCAGGGGAGTGGAGTAAGTTTGTACATGTCAGGACACGTGGAGACGGTAAGTGACCAGTGTGAGAAAGACATACTATAAAGATAAAATATGAGGTAAAGATAAAGCTGTTCTGAATTGCTTATTAAAAAGGCACTTACTGTTATTCATGTCAACCAGGATTCTCCAACTATATTCCCACCACTCAGCAAGTTGGACGGCCAATGGCTGAGGATCATCAGCTTCTTTGGGCTGTGGTTGGGTCAGTGGCTGTGACCTGTGTGACCATCCTTCTGGCACTTTTGATTCTCTTCTATATTCGCAAATCTGTCCTTAAACGAAAACGGACGTTCACCTATCAGTCTGGATCGGTGAGCAGACACTACATTATTACTTTATTTTTATTCTTATGCTTGTGTTCAAAAATTGTGTGAACAAGAACTTTATATTTTATTGATTGAACATAGTGGGGATAGTTGCATCTGTTTCATCAATATATATTTTTTATAATTAATCATATAACTGATTTTTTTATGTTATGTATATACACTACCATGTATTTTTTGGGGTCAGCAATATTTTTTAAAGAAAGAAATTAATACTTTATTCAGGATGCATTCAATTAATCAAAAAAGTGATTTACAGTTTTACAAAACATATATTAATGCTTTTCTTTTGAGCTTTCTATTCATCAAAAATACATACATACATATATATATATATATATATATATATATATATATATATATATCAACACTGATAACACTGATAATAATAAAAAATGTTTCTTGAGAAATCAGCATATTAGGATGATTTCTGAAGGATCATGTGACACTAAATAATGAATAATTAAGTAATGTCTGCTACATATGTAGTATAATAATATATATGTAATAAAATATAATAGAAAACAGTCAAACAGTTACCTTACATTACAAACTGAAATTAAAACTTTTTTTCAAATTAATCAAATAAATGCAGTTTGTTGAGAAATATTTAATTTGTAATATTGTGAAATATTGCAATTTAAAATAATAGTTCTCTATTTTAATATACTTTAACATATAATTTATTTCAGAATTTTCTTCAGTCAATACTCCACTCTTCAGTGTCACATGATCCTTCATAAATCATTCTAATATGCTGATTTATTATCAAAGATTTTTTTTAATTAATAGAAACTAATACTTATATTTAGCAAGGATGTGTTAAACTGATAAAAAGTGACAGTAAAGACTTTTATGTTAGAAAAGATGTCTTTTTATCATCAAAGAATCCTGTGGAATTACAGGTTCCAACTAAAATATTAGACAGCACAGCTGAAAATTCAGCTTTGCATCACAGAAATAAATTATACTTTAAAAGTATATTAAAATACAAAACTGTTATTTTAAATTGTAATAATATTTCACAACATTACAGTTTTTTCTGTATTTTTGATCAAATAAATACAGCCTTGATGAGCAGAAGAGATTCCTTCAAAAAACAAAACATTTTTTACCGATCCCGAACTTTTGAACAACAATGTATATATATATATATATATCAATCTCTTACTCTTTATGCAATGTAAACACATGCATTCTCAGGGAGAAGAGACTATCTTACAGTTCAACTCGGGGACTCTTACGCTGACCCGGCGACCCAAGCCTTCCCCAGAGGCCCTCACCTATCCCATACTGGAGTGGGAGGATATTAAGTTCGAGGATGTGATTGGAGAAGGAAACTTTGGTCAGGTCATTAAGGCCATGGTTAAAAAAGATGGAATAAAAATGGGTGCTGCGATTAAAATGCTCAAGGGTAAGAACACAAGCCAACACAGCATTGTTAGCCAAGGTCTGTTTTTACATGATTGTGATTTTGTGTTTCCGCTGTGTGCACCTGCAGAATTTGCCTCAGAGAATGACCATCGAGACTTTGCCGGGGAATTAGAAGTGCTGTGTAAATTGGGACAGCATCCAAATATAATCAATCTAATCGGTGCCTGTGAAAACAGAGGTGAGTGCGCCACCTAATGGCTTTTCCTAGATATATGGTCAGATAACAAAATGTGACCCTAGACCACAAAACCAGTCATAAGTAGCAAATTGTATCGGTCAAACTTATAGATTTTTCTATTATGCCAAAAATCATTAGGATATGAAGTAAAGATCATGTTCCATGAAGATATTTTGTACATTTCCAACCATAAATATAGCAAAACTTTATTTTAATTTTTGATTAGTATTATGCATTGCTAAGAACTTCATTTGGACAACTTTTGGATTTTCTCAATATTTTGATTTTTTGCACCCTCAGATTCCAGATTTTCAAATAGTTGTATCTCTGCCAAATATTGCCCCATCCTATCCTTCTCCAATTTAAAAAAAAAATTACCTGTATGACTGGTTTTGTGGTCCAGGGTCTCAAATGTGCACAGAATTGAATGTAAAAGCACAGATACCATATGATTTTTTTCTATTAAATAGCACAGACATGTAACATCTTATGTTATCCACAGGTTACCTTTACATAGCCATTGAATATGCACCTTATGGAAATCTTTTGGACTTTCTAAGAAAGAGTCGTGTTCTAGAGACTGATCCTGCCTTTGCCAAAGAGCATGGAACTGCCTCCACACTCACCTCCCAGCAGCTCTTGCAGTTTGCTGCTGATGTTGCAACAGGCATGCATTACCTTAGTGACAAACAGGTATAAAGTTTTTCTGATTATGGAGGTGCCTATTTAAGAATCCATATGTAGACAGGCAAAATTAAAGGAATAGTTTACACAAAAATGAAAGTTTACTTAAAATTACCCACCCTTGGGCTATCTATAATATAGATGAGCTTGTTTCTGCATCGGAACAAATTTGGAGAAATTTAGCATTACATCACTCGCTCATCAGTGGATCCTCTGCAGTGAATGGGTGCCGTCAAAATGCGAGTCCAAACAGCTGATTTTCACATTTTCAACATATTTCCATTTTTTGGTGGAATATTCCTTTAGTTGTCATATTGGCACAGTTATTTCATTATATTTGTTACGGATCTGGTCGGTGTGCTGTGGACCGCTCACCACCAGATGTCGCTCTCACCTCATTCTTTCACATGGACTGTTGCACTACACCCCGGACTACATCTCCCAGCACCCACCGCACTGATTGCGCCATACACCTGTGGCCACAGAGGGAGTGAGACGAGAGGCGAGCGGATCCATTTGCGAGCTTTTATTTAAGGGACGAGACAAAGACATGGTTGAAAACAGGCAGGGTCGGCACAATAGCAAACAGGTATAACAGGGCGAGGCACAAGAGAGTCCGTGAGAACAGGTGAGGGTCAATCCAGCAGCGACCGTAATCCGTTAAGGGGCAAGACGAGAGAGATTAATCCGTGAAAACGAGCGAGGGTCGAAAAGGCAGGCGGCGAGACGAACGAGACGAGATGACCAGGCAGGAACGCTAAACACAGGAACTAGGAAACACAGGATAACTACACAATGAAAACTACACAATGAAAACTACAATGCTCCATGACCAGAACATGAACGTCCGGGGCTTTTATGGAACGCCTGATTGGCCACAGGTGTATGGCGCAATCAGTGCGGTGGGTGCTGGGAGATGTAGTGCAACAGTCCATGTGAAAGAATGAGGTGAGAGCGACATTTGGTGGTGAGCGGTCCGCAGCACACCGACCAGATCCGTAACAATATTTATTTCTTGCAGTTATGCAATTTGTTAAAACATTAGCCTTTAATTCAATAATTTTCTAAATGATTAATTATTTACTATTTTATTTAATTAAATATTTTTTAAATTTATTGTTCAATTTATAGAAATAGTTCACTTCCAGAACAAAAATTTACAGATAACGTACTCACCCCCTTGTCATCCAAGATGTTCATGTCTTTCTTTCTTCAGTCATGAAGAAATTATATTTTTTGAGGACAACATTTCAGGATTTCTCTCCATATAATGGACTTTTATAGTGCCCCTGAGTTTGAACTTCCAAAATGTAGTTTAAATGCAGCTTCAAAGGGATCTAAATGATCCCAACCGAGGAAGAAGGGTCTTATCTATCGAAACAATCGGTTATTTTCTAAAAAAAAAAAATTTACAATTTATATACTTTTTAACCTCAAACTCCCATCTCATTTTCTCCTCCAACTTCAAAATTGTCCTACATCGCTGTTTTACCTTTTTTTGTAAAGGGCGTTTTACCTTCTTTGCATGTTCACTTTGTAAACACTGGGTGAGTACTTTTGCAGCGATGTAGGACAATTTGAAGTTAGAGAGGAAATGAGATGGACGTTTTTCGACATACCCTAAATGTCATGAACCGGAATACACAGAGTTCACGCAGAGCTAGACAAGATGGGCGTTTGAGGTTAAGAAGTATAGAAATTGTAATTTTTTCTAGAAAATAACCAATTGTTTCGCTAGATAAGACCCTTCTTCCTCAGCTGGGATCATTTAGAGCCCTTTGAAGCTGCATTTAAACTGCATTTTGGAAGTTTAAACTTGGGGGCACCATATAAGTCCATTATATGGAGAAAAATATGTTTTCGTCAAAAAACATAATTTCTTTACGACTGAAGAAAGAAAGACATGAACATCTTGGATGACAAGGGGGTGAGTACATTATCTGTACATTCCTTTAATGAAGTCACTGTCGATTTTATGCCATATTAATATAATTAATATATAAGGCCTAACTCTGTGTCTGGTTTTCTTGTTTGTGTATAATCAGTTCATCCACAGAGATCTAGCAGCCAGAAATGTACTTGTGGGAGAAAATCTAGTTGCTAAAATCGCCGATTTTGGCCTCTCACGTGGCGAAGAGGTGTATGTGAAAAAAACCATGGTGAGGACCATATGAGATGATAAAACTACTGAGTCTGAGTGCATAGTGTATCTAAATTACTCATAAAACTGGTTGAACGTCTCTCTCTGTCTCAGGGAAGACTGCCTGTGCGATGGATGGCCATCGAGTCACTAAACTACAGTGTCTACACCACAAAGAGTGACGTGTAAGTACATCCCGTACATTTAGTGTTTTTGCACATAGGAACATCGATTTCAACATCTCACGCCTTATTACCAGAATTTTAAATGTTATTGCCTCACTTCTTTTTTAAGGAAATGTGACAAAGGGATTCATTGTTGATTGCAAAAGCCAAGTGCTATGGCACCCTTAAGTTTCAGTCCAAAACAACATGTCTTCATCCTTCCCAATTTTTAATGGACAACTGATAAATAAGCAGGAAGGAACTGATAACATAAACCAGGAAGCTCAAATTTAGAGTAGCGTGTTCCACTAGACCACAGTGCCTCTGTCAAAACTACCTATTTTTACCCACTCCAGAACATTGTGCACTGAATATTTCAAAAACAACTTAACCAACATGACATACGAACGTAGTTTTCGTCATTAGATCAGCCTATTATTGATTTCCCACAAAGCCTGGAGTTTGATTGTCACACACACTCAAACATTTTCTTACTCTTACCAGCATGTGGTAAGAGTAAGTTCATCCCCCAATAACTGCTCTAATATTTACACTACCTTCTTTGGTTCAACAAGATTTTTTAATCTCTCAAATAAATGAAATACTTTTCAGCTAAGGCAAATCAAAACATTTCAGCAAGGATGCGTTAAATTTATTAAAATGTACATATTTCAAATAAATGCTGTTGAACTATTCATCACCGTATCCTTAAAAAAATGTATGTTTCCACAAAAAAATATTACCTGTTTTCAACAATGATGTTAGTAAGAAATGTTACTTACACAACACAATGTATGTTATTACTGTTTTTAATGTATTTTTCATCAAATAAATGCAGCCTTAATGAGCATTAGAGACTCAAAAACATTCTTTACACTTTTTACTGCCCCAGATTTTTGAAAGGTTGCATAGTTCAGCTTCAGCGTGTTCTTGTGGTTTTGTTTTGAGCTGTTTTTAACAGTTAAAAACAGAAAATGTGCTAAATAGATGTTAGCCATTGCGGGAAGTCTTGCACCCTGAGCACCGTTTATTTTAAAAAGTTGCATCAAGTTTAAAAATAGTGAAACTTTTAACAAACTACTGCCAGACCATCAAAGACATTTTACATATTGTTTACACACCTTTTTCTTCTTAAACTTGATATTTTATTAAGTAAAATATCTGCCTTGGTCTTTCAGGTGGTCTTTTGGAGTTCTTCTGTGGGAAATAGTAAGTTTAGGTAAGTCTGTTTGTTATAATTTAAATGATTTAAATGTTTGTTTGCATATCATTTGAAACTTTCAGCCAGATGAAAGTTATGAATCTGTTTTCCTCAAGGTGGGACTCCATACTGTGGGATGACCTGTGCTGAACTCTATGAGAAGCTTCCTCAAGGCTACAGAATGGAGCAGCCCAGGAATTGTGATGATGAAGTGTAAGCACAGACATTCGTATGTTCTTATAGTCACTTTCCGTATTGATTGACTGCAGTCGTGTTTATAATCGCTGATATGTAATTATTCATACAGGTATGAACTTATGAGGCAGTGCTGGCGAGATAGACCCTATGAGCGACCGCCGTTTTCGCAAATATCTGTCCAGCTCAATAGGATGCAAGAGGCACGAAAGGTAAAGATAAAAACTGATGCTTGCATATGTGAAACTCAGACAATTTTTTTGTCTTTAATTTAACAAATAATCATGCAGTTCTAGCTCAGACCACCATGAAGAGGTTTTGTGGGTGGTTACCAGGGAAATTGCTGTGTGGTTAATGGTGGTTGTAAAGTGGCTTCAGTTTGAATTTATCAAACATACTGTAACATTTTAAATATTTACCGTCACTTCAGATCAATTTAAGCCATCCATGCTGAAAAAATATTAAAAAAACATAGCTGCATTCGGCGATTACCAGGGTCCAAACGCTTAAGACATTTAAGCACATATGAAAAAAGACATTGTTTAGCAAGCTTTTAACCACTTAAATCAATTATTTAAAAAAGCATTTTTGGCAAATTCAGGTAATTTACCTTAGAAAGGTTTATTAACAGTTATGACTGTTATAACACGAACGGTGGTCCAATCTCTTTATAACTTTGCATGCTTGTTTAGAATCACCTGTCGCATGTTCTCACCAGGTTTCATGGAGTTTTCCTTTAGGCTTTATCCACCTTTTTCTTGAGTAACCAATGAGCGGCGCCATGAAGGATTCTAACTTCCATTTGGGTGCTTTCGTTTTCCGGTCTCCATAGATATCCATGTTAAAACGGGGTAAAAAAGATTGACTGAATTGAAGCTTTTTCAATATAATTAAATATAAATATGTGCGCAGGATTAACGTTATATTATTGGCTCTATGTTAATTTGACTAGAAACACCACAGACCAGAAATGTAAATCACCGCTCCGCTTTTTTGATAATTATTGACCTATAGAGTCCAGAGAATTGTACTGCAGTATCTTTTTTTCCAGATTGAGCAAAAAACCTAGGATTAGTTTGCAAAAGTAGGTTTTTTACATCTTTTCAATCATTTAACAAATTATTTGATTGACAGCAGTGGTTCTAGAGGCAAAGTTGTCCGGAATGAGGAGAGCTCAAAAACTGCAATGTAAAATCATTTATGCCCTTGAAAACAGGCCCCAGTTTCGTTCCGATCGGCCTCCATTAACCTTGTCTAATAGGTGCTTAAAAAGCATCGACCAGTGCCACCCATGGTTTTTTTGAGATACGCAAATGTCCTTACAAACACTTGTGGCACTTTGGATCACAACTTTGCACAGTGATTTTCATGTTGATAGGACAAATGGTTGATAGTTATTGCCATTTGGTGAAAATATCTCATTCTGTTCAGGAGTTATAGGCATTTTACTAAAAGTGGTCCTGCCCCTTTCAAACGTTTAGAGACAGTGAGTCAAAAGTTACATTTTTTGATGATTATTAATATTCACTCTGCAGAGAATCTTTCTGCAATGGTTTGGTTCCGATCGGGTGAAAAACCTAGGACTAGTTCGCAAAAGGTTTTTCAAAAATCCAAAATACCCCAAATTTTCACTGATTTCACAAGCAAATCTGATGCATACTTTTTGTCAGGTGTGAGCCAAGATTTTCAACGACATAAGATACTTGAGTCTGCGACTGACAGGAGTTATGAGTGATTTCGTACTTTTGATCATTGTAGCGCCACCGTTAGGCCTATTGGGGCGAGCCTTGGTGACATTGTAGGCCAGGGGTAACCAAAGTTGATCCTGGAAGGCCGGTGTCCGGCAGAGTTTAGCTCCAACTTGCCTTAACACACCTGCCTGGAAGTTTCAAGTATTCCTAGTAAGACCTTGATTAGCTGGTTCAGGTATGTTTGATTAGGGTTGGAGCTAAACTCTGTAAGACACTGGCCCTCCAGGACTGAGTGTGGAGACCCCTGTTGTCTCTACGACTTACATTTACACGCTTGAACCCCTAAAAATTGCACTGACCCCATACTTTTGACTATTAGTGAGCATTTCATGCCAAAAGCAGAAACGTAACAGTTCTATTTGCATGTAGCCATCAACCAACCTCTAATTCTTGTCTTTCATCCAGGCCTATGTCAACATGGCTCTCTTTGAGAACTTCACCTATGCTGGAATAGATGCTACTGCTGAAGAGGCCTGACTACCAGCCCCCCCAGACCCAAGAAGGGTTCATAACCCAAGGGAGGCTCATCACAGTAGGGCTTTGCGCTACTGTCACTCCCCTGTGGCCAGGTTCCATCGTTCAAAGAGACACTCCACCAAGACCACATGGCTATAGAGAACAGACTGTGAAAGGACACTTCTAGAAGGACTCATATCTCAGGACATGTTGGATTACTCAAGAGGAAATGGAACCTGCAATATAAGCTACAGATGTAGCACACTGGGTCTGTGGGGATCTGGACCATGCATTGAACTCTTTTTCCATCTTTTATTGGGAGAATCATTGTGTGTGGGTTGTTGAAATGGACATACATCAAATGCAGTTCATTCCATGGACAAAAACACAAGTATTATTCAATGTAGCACTTGAGAAAGTGATGTATTGTCCTTATTGAAACTCATTTGTTTAGTTTGAGTGAGCTGTGTACATAATGTTTATGCTTTTAAGATCTTTTATGATATTTTTTTATGTATGACATATGTATGCCATGCTATAGCGATCCTGTAATCATTTTAAGAACGTTAAGTGAATGTCTTTACTTTGATAAATAAAGCATCTATGTGGTGACAGGACTCATCACAGAGGCATTTGGAGACAACCGTAGATTATGATATGGAACAGAAAGTACTCACTCTTTCTTTTGCTCCTTCAAGTAGTGGTGTTGAGGTCAGGCCTCTTCCCTGCTGCAGCTTGCTGATCTGTCAAGGGTATTTCCTCCTATTCTGCCACAGGACCAGAAGCTGTCAGTCATGGTACGGCAACTCAGCTTCCTCCAACTTACACACACAAAACAACTCCACATTTAAGTATTCAACATTTATTGAGTTATTACTTGAGTACTTGCTTTTGTTCAACCAGCCAAACTACCTTTGACATATGAATGTATAAAAAAGGAGTCATAGTGTTTTACAATTTCATGATGTTTATCATAACCGCACTCCAGACAGAAATTACTGCACGTCTCATTGTTTGCAAAAACACAGTACCAAAAAAGGAACTTCGTCAGAGGCTTGGCATGTCATCCATGAGGACTGTAAACAACACATTTTATTTTGTAATATAATATAATTTTAAAAAAAAAAATGTTGTAATTATATTTTTTATCTAAGTGTTGTGTAAGTGCTTGATTATATATGTGCGTGTGAAGGAGGCACTTAGTCAGTCCGGGTGCCTGCCTCAATCCCCAGTACAACCACTTCCTATTGCGTTGGGCTCTGTCTAATGACCATCTACCAACCTCCCCGCCCCCTCTTAAAAACATTAAGTACTGGACTCAAGTATATCTAGAGACTTAAAAAGTCATGTGTATGGATGCTCTGTGTACATGATGGATTCAGTGCTCACCTGGTGGATACTTCTTTCCTGTCTGTTCAAGCTGGTGCATTTAGAGCTTCACCTATCAAAGCAAGGTAAGACACAAGAATAAGTTAGTCTGTTTTCATTTTTCTCGACTGTGCAAAAGAGTTGTTATAGCTGTTATAGTTGTGAAAGACAAGTGTTAATTCAAGACATGAATGTTGAGGGTGCATTTAGTAGAGCAAAGTGTATCCTAGATGCAGTGAAACTATGCATTTTATTAGTACTGTAGCTATAAGGAATGTTTTTTTCTTTCTCAGATGTTGCTCTCTTATCTATGGATAAGAACCCAAAATGTTTCACCAAGACTCTAGAAGATTTCACTTGCTTTTGGGAAGCAGCTGTTGGAAAGTCCTATGATTTTCTCTACAAAATTGATGAGTAAGGACTTTCATATTCTACTGTATATTACTCTAATTCAAATTAATGGATCATTTACTGTAAAGAAATGGCTGAAGTTAGTTTGCTTTGAATCATTTGAGAACTGATTTTGAAAAATCTGGAAAATAATAGGATGGGGGATGTATGTGTCATCCATGGTGGTTGAAGACCTGCTTCAAGCAAACATGTTTCTATCATTCAGATCATCAGCAGAAACAAGATGCGATGTGAAACAACAAACGTATGAGGAGAAAACGGTCCTGCATATTTGCAAATTCCCATCAAGTGACGTCTTCATGTATGTCGAGATGCAGCTCAGAGTGATAGACAGAGGCACCGACGCAACCATCTACAATCGCACTGTCAGTGTAGAGGATCAGAGTAAGTGCTACGGGAGAGCGACAATTTACTTTGAAGTTTTCATTTTTGTATACTGTATGAATTTAAATTAAATATATCTGTTTGTCTTTCTCCAAGTTCTTCCATATCCTCCATTTAATATATCCCTTCATCCAACTGGTGAGGTGGGACAAATGTTTGTTGAATGGAAAATACCAAACATTTATCCACCGTTTATCCAATCATCCATCTGCCAGTATGAAATTCATTATAGCTGCAAATACACATCAAACACAGTTGGACTGGTGAGTTTGACACATACCCTTATTATAATACAACTGATATTATATAGCTCATTACTAAATGCAACACTCATTCTTCATAGGTGTCAAAACATTCCCATAAGCTTGTGGTGTCTCTGGTCGCAGGAGAGAACTGCACAGTGCAAATGAGGGTCAAGCCTGAAGGTGAATTTAAACAGATTTGGAGTGACTGGTCAAGTCCTGTAACAGCTATGATGCCACAAACAGCAGGTGAGAGCTGAAAAGAACAGGTGTGATGTGAATGACACCAACCTTTATTTGGACACTTAAAGGGATAGCTCAACCAAATATGAAAATTACCCCATGATCTACTCACACTGTAGATATGTACAGTGTGTATATGATTTTCTTCTTTCACACAAATTTAGTCGGAGTTATATTAAAGGAGAACTCCACTTCCAGAAAAACAATTCACAAATAATTTACTCACCCCCTTGTCATCAGATCTTCATGTCTTTCTGTCTTCAGTCGTGAAGAAATAATAGTTTTTGAGGAAAGCATTTTTAGGATTTTTCTCCATATAATGGACTTGATTGGTGCCCCAATTTTGAACTTTCAAAATTTAGTTTAAATACAGCTTCGAAGGGCTCTAAACGATCCCAGTCAAGGAAGAAGGGTCTTATCTAGTGAAACGATTGGTCATTTTTTTCTGAAAATAAAATTTTTAGACTTTTTAAGCACAAAAGCTCATGTAGCACAGACTCTGGGATGTGGGTTTACAACACTATGTACTACTGAATCATGTCGAAAGGTCATGTGGAACGTAAGAGGAACTACAAACCCAGTGTTTACAAAGCGAACGCACAAAGACTAAGAAAGTGCAAGTAAGTTTGTAAACACTGTTTACAAACAAAAAGGTACAACAATGTCTTCTTCTCAAGTTGTAGGAGGAAATAAGATGGAGTTTTTCGCCATACTCAAAACTATACGCAAAACTATAATGCTATAAGAAACAGAAAAGATGAATTCATTGTTTACCTGGGTCTTTAGTCTAAGATTAGCTCACCTCATCTCTTATCTGACACGTTTTCAGGTTTGAGTCGTTCGTTCATCACGTGACAGCCCCATAAGATGAACGAATGACTCGAAAAACCCAAAGACTCGAAACAGGTGAACTAATTCCAGCACAGAACCTAATAGGATGTTGCGCATGTGTGACTGAACGAATCACTCCCAGAGACAACTCGTTCTTCCCGAGTCACATTAAAGATTTGTTCAAAATGAAAGAAACGTTCAAGAACGACCCATTACTAATTCATAGCATTGTGGATGCGCATCCCAGAGCCTGTGCTACACGAGCTTTTGTACTTAAAAAGTATACAAATTTTTATTTTTCGAAAAAAATGACATCGTTTCTCTAGATAAGACCCTTCTTCCTTGGCTGGGATTGTTTAGAGCCCTTTGAAGCTGCATTTAAACTACATTTTGGAAGTTCAAAATCGGGGCAACAATGAAGTCCATTATATGGACAAAATTCCTGAAATGCTTTCCTTAAAAAAACATTATTGGTAAATGGTTGTTCTGGAAGTGGAGTTCTCCTTTAAAACATGTCCTAGCTCTTCCAAGCTTTATAATTGCAATGAATGGCTGTAGAGATTTTGAACTCCAATAAAGTGCATTCATCCACCATAAAGTATGGCTCCGTGGGGTTAATAAATGCCTTTTTAAGTGAAGCGAAGCATATGTATTCAAAAAATATACGTATTTAAAACTTTATAAACCATAATCTATAGCTTCCGTTAACTGTCATTCGCACGTTCACAAGTGTGTGGCATTTCAGCAGATGACACAGGACGTAGGCAAAACTTAAGCTCTGGTAAGAATCCTTTGTTTACAGCAAAGGAAAGCCTTTTGTCTTCTCTTGTCTTTTATTGAAGTCCTCAGACATTTTTCTTTACAAATCTTCACTTTACACGTCTAATTCGTGATTGTTTTTATTAAAATAACCAATCGTTTTGCTAGATAAGACCCTTCTTTTTTGGCTGGGATCGTTTACAACCGCATTTGGGAACGTTTGAAGCCGCATTTAAACTACATTTTGGAAGTTCAAAATCAGGGCACCATATCAGTCTATTATATGGGGAAAAATGCTGAAATGATTTCCTCAAAAAACATAATAGGGACTTTAAGCAGCAGCCACGGATGGAACGGCAACGGCATTCCGACGTCGTATTGCGCGTTCACGACTTTAACTGCCATTTTTTGACGTTCTATTGTAGCCGTCTACTACGGGAGTACAGCTGGTTTGCCATAGTCTTTACAACGTCACAGATTAGGCAGATAAATGTTACATTTTATAGTATATACCACTGTAATTCAATCAGTATACGATTCTACCATTAGTCTTTATCTTAATCTGTGTTAATATGTTTTAAACTTAAGCCAATTTTAACGATGTTTTCGTTTGTACAGTAATATGTCTGCTGTTGGCATCAGCACCTAGTTGCTTAATGATTTTTAAGTTCTTGGCTACGGCGGGGTTACAGCCTACTTCCGGTCATCCTAGACGTTCCATCGGAAGCTGTTGCTTAAAGTCCCTAATTTCTTTACAACTGAAGAAAGAAAGACATGAACATTGTGGATGACAAGGGGGTGAGTAAATTATTTGTAAACTGTTGTTCTGGAAGTGGAAGTTCTCCTTTAATATTATATAGTGTAATGTATAGAGTGCTTTCAGGACGCACCATCAATCAACCATTTTAGCGGCACTGAATGTAAACAATGCCACTGAACCAAACGAAACTCGCAAATTTTGCAGGTTTTCCAAGGCAAAGATCTTGACAACATTCATGTTTTATCTTATCTTTTCAGTCAGGTAGGTGAAATATTAGGCTAATATCTTAATTAATAATGCTAGCATGTATCTTTACCACCTATTAACTTTAGTTTGTCAAAATATTGCCTTCTTTATATAATTTAGCAGCTTCCACATGTTCTGTGGTTTAGAAAGCATAATTTAGCAGAACAACGTATTTAGTAGTATATTTACCGTGCAATCCATGCTGTTGTTTACATCCTAGTAGAGATGCAAGATATTGGATTTTTGCCGATATCCGATATGCCGATATTTTTTCATCTCATTTTGGCCGATACCGATACCGATATATATCATTTTATTTGGAAAGTTAGTTTTTAACAATAACTTATTCGTTAGGATTAAATAAATAGTAATGAGTGGTTTACATTCAATCCCTTCTTTTTCATCAGTAGACTAGCATTATTTATGATCTGAATTTTGTAAATTAAGTTCACTTTTGCTATGTTATAAGCCGAACTTCGGATGCTTTCACTTTCGAATTCGCAATCTGAATACAACATTTCAAAACGAAAACAGAAAAGTAGAACTAAACTGGGTGACTGTGAGGGTGCTTTGCGGGACATGAACAGGACATAATTCATTGCTACAATTTCTTAATTCGTGCCTATGATTTATTAATTTATTAATTTGTAAAATGAGGGAACGAATTAATATGTAGTATTAATGAATTGTTAATTTATTCCCACGAAATATTTTATTTCCCACCCGCAATTTATCACAGTAAGAGATACGAAAACATGGATTAAAAGTGAATGACAAGAAAATAAACCTAAGAAATTAAAGGGTGAGACGGTGAGGATTTGGGAAAATAAAAATATTAAGTTATGTGGCAATTCGTGACCAACTGGCAAAACAGTACACTTTTTTTGCACAAGAATACCAACATGTTTACCTTCTCTGGTTTAACAAGCGGTCTTTTACCCTACTCGAAAACCAAATCCTCCGTCCGCCATCGTTTCCAGAATAGTCGCGTCCTTTTTGCCGTCACCACCTGGCTCGTGCTGACACTACAAATACAAACCAGGCTCTACACCCGAAGCGCTCACAACGAAAACTACTCTTTGCGTGATCAGTGAAATCCTGAATATGCCACGGCTTTGTAACTCTGTAACCCGCGCTGTATGGAGCAGTGCGACCACGTCAAATTTTAACTTGCACATTTAAAAAAAAAAAAAAAAAAGTGACAGTTTTGATCATTCTAGAGCCCTGCAATACAAAGGCATTCAACATGGAAAGAAAGTAATAGAAATGTAGTCACTAAGTCATGTTTAATTATAATTTCTAATTATTTTATACGGTGCACTGCGCTCTGACAGGGCTGCGGGACACGAACATAATTATTTCCTACAACTTGTTAATTCGTTCCTACGTTTTATTAATTTATTAATTTGTAAAATAAGGGAACGAATTAAAAAGTCGTATTAACGAATTCTTAATTTATTGCCACGAAATCTTTTATTTCCCACACGCAGTTTACCCGCATAAATGATCCGACAACATGGATTAAAAGTAAATGACAAGAAAACAAACCTGCGAAATTAAAGGGTGAGACGGTGATGATTTGTGAAAAGAAACTATAAATATTATTAAGTTTGTGGCAATTCGTGACCAACCGGGAAAACAGGACACACAGCCGCTTATGGCTTTAAATGTATTGGCTCGAACTGCATGAATCCAAAAGTATGGTCGCTACTAACATTTGCCTGCTAACCAATTATTTAACTTATAAAGAATGCTTTGTACCTCACTTGTGTCATATTCACGAAAAATGTTTCATATGAGCAACAGTGTGTTTTGCCGTTGCGCCGCCGAAGAAAGAGAATTCACTGACCGCGCGCCGTAATTACTTTTTATTTTAAATGCAGATCATGTCATGTGCAAACACAGCCATTGGGTTTCAAAATACAACAAAGAGCACCATAAAACCATTTAAAATGTGCATTTAGCGATCTAGTGACTGGATATGAAACAGGCAACAGTAAATTATCCCAAATGGAACAACGGCGCGCTTTCTCCTATAGCCGCTGCTGCCACTGCACGTGCTATTGCTATGCATCATTCTGTATGTGTATTCTCAGTTTAAATGCAGCGATACAAAACAGTGAATCTACTCCTCATTCAGTCAAAACTTTGCTTCAAGAATGAGCCACACTGCTGACGTGATCTAATCCCTAGCACACCCTTAGCACATGTGATCTTCAAATGTATTTACATTTGAAGTCATTATCGGCCGATTCCGATATCAGTCCGATAATATCGTGCATCCCTACATCCTAGTATCACCGATATGGCATTGTGGTAAATTTACTTTTACATTTGACATTCATTAGACATTCGGTTTCACACCCATTAAAGTCTTTGTGCCTGTTATGTTTTGAGCCCAAATAAACTTAGACATAAATATATGCCTTTTAAGTTCCACAAGGCTTAATTTCAGTACAATAATAATAATAATAATATATTTATTATATATAAAAATAACAAAGGTATAATCAGAAAAAAACAAGCCTTGTACATTATAGGGAATAATATTCTGAAAATTTTACAGTTGGTTTGATGCCTTTATCTCAAACTGTGGCAGAGTTTTATGATTTTAGATGGGTACAGTATATAAAACATTAAAAAAATATATGGATTCAGTACCATATATAAAAATAATACAATCATAATCAGACAAAACATGCATTATAGGGAATGATATTCTGAATAGTTTGATGCGTTTATTTCAAACGGTGGCAGAGTTTATTGAATTTAGGTGGGTACAGTATATAAAACATATCAATAATATTGTATATATACCATATATAAAAACAATAAAGGCATAATCAGAAAAAACAAGCCTTGTGCATTATAGGCAATAATAATCTGAATATTTTAGAGTTGGTTTGATACCTTTATCTTAAATGGTGTTGTCATTTATATTAATGTATGGATTTATATTAATGAACACATTAAACACGTAAAAGGCTAATTCCAAAAACAAGGCATTGTTCAATAACAGGGATGTTTTTCTGAACATTTTAGTATTGGTTTTATAGTATTTTGTCATGTAGTTAAATTGTTTAATTCATATGGTATATTCATTTTTTTTTTCCTGAAACGAAGCCTTGTGCAATGTAAAGGGCATATATTCATGTCTATCTAAGTTTGTTTATGCTCAAAACATAACAGGCACAAAGACATTAATGTCTAATGAATGTCAAACTTAAAACTAAATTTCCCGCAATCGATATGGCAGTGCATCCGAGTAACTGAAATCGCGCCAAAACTGCCCAAATGACCAATGACATCCAGCGCCCCCTAAAAAAAGCCTAAACTAATAAGTTGGTTTTGGTTTTAACAGTCTTTCTAATTATTCTAAATCATACCACAATAATATATTGACCCCAGAAAATTAACGGTTTTACAGAAAACAAAGAAAAATCGTTGTCATAAGAATTTCTGTCCATCCATTTCACAGGCACAACTCAGACAAAGTGTAAAATACAGCGTTGCTCGTGAATATCTAGCTTAATTGCTTAAGCAAAATTAATGCTACAAACCTTAAAAACAAACTTCTCCCTTGTGAGTGATGGGAGAAGCCAAGCTGCATCCAAGTGCTCACAACACCACGTCACTACATTTGCGGCTGGCGACACCTGTTGATCAAAACTGCAAACTCATTCGAACATGTTTTTGATACCTTTTCCTATTATATTTTGTAATCAAAGTGCAATCTTTTAAATGTAATCTTAAAAAAAGTAAATAAAATTAAATATGAATTTTCTGTAAATTAGACATTTAAGCCTACTTCAGTGGTGCACAATGTAAAAAACAAAGGTGGTTTCATCCATGGAACCTTTCAAATGCAGAAAAGGTTTATAGTGGACAAAAGGTTCTTTAGATTTTTAAAATGTTCCACAAAATGGTTTATTTAAGAACTGTTCACTGGAAGGTTCTTCAGTGAACTAACAATGGTTCTTCTATGGCATCACTGCAAAAACACCTCTTTGGAGCCTTCACTTTTAAGAGTGTAGGCAAAATGTTGGGAACTTTTTAAAAAATAAGTCATACAAGGGCATTTGGACCCTGGGAGTAATTCGTGACAAAATGTTCATTTTCGGTGAACTATCCTTTACAAACATTTACAAGCAGATGAATTCACCTAGACAGAATAACAGGTATAACGTTTAACGACCTTTCAGTATCTGGCTAATTTTCAGCTGACATAGAGTTGCGGTGCCACACTCCAGATCTGCATCAAATACTATGCAAATGGAGAGGAGAATTATACGATGACGGCAGATACAGCTTCCACTACAGACAAGCAAACAGGTGTCACATTTTTAACATCCTCTGTTACATCTTATAGAAATCCCAGCATAGCAGTTAGTATGGTTTGTTGAATGTAGTCTTGCTTGTGTGGTGTTTCAGTTCGTGGAAGTTGTGTTCCGAAGACAACAACTCCGTCCATCGGTGTGTCCTGTATGGACAAGAGTCCAGTGTCTATCAGTTTTACCTCACTGTTGGACTGCAACCATTTGGTCGAACGTTTTATGCAGAGAATTTCAGTATGAACAGCAACAGTAAGTATGAAAGAAGAAAGCCATGTTAACCACCATACTGTATGTTGCCCAAATCCTCTTGATCTTCAATGTTTAATATTTTTAAAACACACTGTATAAACTGAGCAAATTACCTTGGAGTACCATGTGAATACCATGGTATTTGAATATTGTAACCTTTTAGTACCATATATACCATATATGTGATCGTAGGGGAACTATTTTATATATTTGTTCATATATTTGTTGTTTTAATATAAAATGTGTCCTGTTTCTTTATTTGTTGTGTAACAATAGTGCTTATTTGACATTGGCCTACATAGTTAAGGATAAGTTGCGTTTTTTTCAACATACCTTGTGGCAGATAGATGTGAGAAAATGATATCAAAGTTTCAGACACATGACACAAAAAACCACAGAGTTGCAGACACAAAACAATAGTGTTGCAACCAAACCTGGTCTCCCCTTCATCAGAAATCCATGGTATCTAATAGGTCTACCAGCACTGTACCACACTACTTTTTCTAAGGGCAATATTACAAAAATGCACTCAGAATGTTCATTTTAGTTACTAAATCTTCTTAAATTATTAATAACATCATTATATTAAAATGACAACAGTAAAAAGCCTTTTGGCCTGTCTCTTTGCTGCTATTGACAGTACAAACAAGGCCTCCAGAAGGTCTGAAGGCACAGCCTGAGGAAGGACGGATTTGTTTGACATGGTATCCACCCTTTTTGAAGATCTCACAGTATCTAAAATACCAGATCCGATATCAGCGTCAAGGAGAGACTGAGTGGAAGGTGAGTTTAAATAACGTGCAATGAGAAATTCAGTGCATTTAAATGGTTCAGTGATCACTGATAGTAGGTAGATGGATATGAACATTTACTTTCTTGTTTCTGGTTGAATTCAGATGTGTTAAATAGCTGCATAACTCATGTTGAAACTACATTTTGTGGTAGGATTTTACAACACTCAGTTCAAAGACCAGCACTTGTATGGATGTACAAAGAGGGAGTCAATACACTATCCAAGTCCGAGCACGAACCAATGGATCGGTGTACAGCGGAGACTGGAGTGACTGGTCGAAACCTCTCACTGTCCTCTTACCTTTAGGCAAAGGTAGAAATTTCTGACTCTGAATCATGAACAATGCTTAACAACACTGAAACTTAAACCATTTGTTTTATTATCACAGAGTGGATCTTCATTGTCTGTATACCAGTGGCTCTGCTCATCATTGCTTCTGCAATGATCTTTTTCTTCTCCAGATACTTCCGGTAATGCAATTCTCTCCTAATTGCTCTGGCATACACTATGTGTTAAACCGATGACTAAAAACATACCTTAGGAATGCAAATATAAAGAAATAGTAAAATATGTTCTGTTTTCACTCTATTAGGAAGGTCAAAAAATCCTTGTGGCCATCAGTCCCAAACCTTAACAAGGTGCTGGAAAGCTTTCTGACCGATATCAGTGGATCACACTGGGTAATTGATATCTGCTTTGATGATTTTGAATTAGACAAATGTTCATTTTAAAACTGTTTTTTAAAAATATAATTAATGAATCCAGTAGTAGTATTTTGTGGTAATAAAAAATGCAAATGAAACAATTACAGCTGAAGTCAAAAGTTTGCATACACCTTGCAGAATCTGCAAAATGTTAATTATTTGACCAAAATATTTTTTATGTAGTACTGACCCGAATAATATTTCACATAAAGATGTTTACATAAAGTACACAAGAGAAAATAGTAGTTGAATTTATAAAAATGACCCTGTTCAAAAGTTTACATATGCTTGATTCTTAATACTGTGTTGTTACCTGATTGTTTTTTTTTGTTTTTTTTTGTTAGTGATGAGTCCCTTATTTTTCCTAAACAGTTAAACTGCCCGCTGTTCTTTAGAAAAATCCTTCAGGTCCCACAAATTCTTTTTAAGCATTTTTGTGTATTTGAACCCTTTCCAACAATGACTGTATGATTTTGAGATCCATCTTGTCACACTAAGGATAACTGAGGGACTCATATGCAACTTTTACAGAAGGTTCAAACACTCACTGATGCTCCAGAAGGAAACACAATGCCTTTAGAGCTGGGGGTAAAAACTTTTGAATTTGAAGATCAGGGTAAATATAACTTCATTTGTCTTCAAGGAAACATGTAAGCATCTTCTGTAGCTTCTGAAGGGAAGTACTAAATGAAAAAAAGATTTTATTTAGGCAAAATAAGAAAAATGTGCACATCTTCATTCAGTTCAAAAGTTTACACCCCTAGCTCTTAATGTATAGTTTTTTTTTCTTCTGGAGCATCAGTAAGCTTTGAAACCTTCTGTAATAGTTGTATATGAGTCCCTCAGTTGTCCTTAGTCTGAAAATATGGATCTCAAAATCATACAGTCATTGCTGGAAAGGGTTCAAATACACAAAAATGCTGAAAAAAAAAAAGAATTTATGGGACCTAAAGGATTTTTCTGAAGCACAGCAGGTAGTTTAACTGTTTAGGACAAACAAGGGACTCATTAACAACTATCGCTAAAAAAAGAAACACAGCTGTGGATCATTCAGGTAACAACACTGTATTAAAAATCAAGCGTATGTAAACTTTTGAACAGGGTCATTTTATAAATTCAACTATTATTTTCTCTTGTGGACTACATGTAAACATGAAATATCTTATTCAGGTCAGTACTAAATAAAAAATAAATTGGATTATGTGTGATTCCTCTCTTATTTTGGTAAAATAATTAACATTTTGCAGATTCTGCAAGATGTGTGTACATTTTTGAATTTAAACAATTATACTGTCTTCAATTCAGGAGCCAACATTCAACATCAAGCAATGTGATGATGACACTACTACATCAGTACTGGAGATTCTGCCCGAGAAAGAAACTTCAGTAAAATCCTGTAAGAAGTCCGCCTGTCTTTCAATCCCTGATTGTGGCTTCTTAGCTGGTGTAAAAAATAGGGAGAATTTCAGAGAGGAGTTGGAGATGGCTCAAGATTATGTCATTTTGAACAATGATACAATCCCATGCTTTACGGGGAATGACTATGTGTACAGGGATGCTGCTTTATCACATCTGGCGAAGGAAAAACTACACTGTTGCCCCAGTACCTGTCCTACTAACTTCCAGGAACGCAGCACAAATATTCTCAACCATTCTTATCTCCTTCTGGCAGAACAGTCAGATTTTGAAGAGTATCACTCAGCCTGTCGCCAGTATACCAATATGGAGATCACAGCAGTAGCGTTTGAAGCAAGTGGAGAGTGAGAAAAAAAATTAAGCTCATGAGCATGAGGTATGAGGTTTTGAGTGAAGTTTCCATGGAATGAGAGGTGAGGCCTGTGAGACCTGTTCTTTCTGAGGAACAGAGGTTTCACAATACTAAGTATTTATGGCAGTCTTTGCAGCTCTGATGTCGAGTACATTAATCATCTTTAAGATGGAACTGCACTTAAGTTTCATCATACAACAAACTAAAACATTCAATACCCATTACTAGACATGTCAAATGTCAGATCACAAGGCTTGCAAAAGCCCTCAGAAGATAATATGAAAGCATAATATGGATCACTATCGGATAATTCTGGGTTGAATACAACTTTAGTTTACAAAGAGAAAACAACCATCAATGGCATGTTGTCAAGTTCAACTTGCTCTCAATTTTCAACCTCAGATGTGTACGTTAACGGATGTCAGTGGGTATTTTGGGGTTGCAAAAATGTCCAATGTGAGGTTTGTATTCTTTGTAGCTTGTATATTCCTCTGTGAATTTGATATTTATGGGAGTACTTTCATCACTACTCTTTGTGGAGTGGAGTAAATAATTTTTCTGGCTGTTTTAATGGACATCATACAAATGTTAAGAGGTTGATATGAAATTAATAGTTGGTAGACATCTATTATATCAGTCTCATGCTAACATGATGGGTAAGTATTATGGCTATCCACCTTATTTTTATGCTGCGAGAGCAGGCATAGCCATTCATAAATTTTATGGGTCCAGCTTACCTTCCTCATCTGTGTCCAGCTATTTTTAGCTGTACAGAACAGCTCATTTTTTGTACTTTGATATTGCAAATAGGTGTGTCTTACCATGTTATTTTATTGTATTATCTTAATTATGAACACACTGGTTTGTAGTGCAACCTTGAATATTTCTTAAAATGTAACCATGTTATACATTTGGACTGTATTTGTTATAATAGTTCTTCAGCAATTATTATGCTTGTTATATTTGTAATATGTTATCTGTAACATCTTGTACTGATTATTACACAAGAAACCATTTATGTCTCATGATCAGGTCTGATCAGTCAATAGCTTTATTGTATTAAGACATCACAAGTAAAAAAATCAGACAAATATCCAACAGTTTGGTGCATTATATGAAAATTGTACATTCATTAAATTGATAAACAATTGTGTGGGTTTTGCTCTCCCACACTAAAATGCATAAAAACTGCTTTAGAATAAAGCCTGCGTGAAAATTTTCTAAATACGTTAAAGAGTGAACTGAAAGACATGGTGATCTGAAGCAAAATGGTATTAGTTTGAATGTACAAAGTACATTTAAAACGTTATAGAACTACACGTATAATTATAAGCATTAAAAATTAATAATTTATTCAAAACACACTTTGGACAATATCTCACATTCAGTTCATGAAGTTTTAGCTGTGAAGCTCCAGGTGAGGTTTTTCAAAATCTGCTCATTGACTGTGGGGATCCACATAGGTTGCCAGGTCTGATTTTTAGTCAGCCTTCAAGGCATAAAGCACATCGTCCTGACTAACATTGAGTCGGATGCGGAGAAACAGGTCCAGGCGGCTTCCCTCAAGGAGAAGCAGGCGACAGGAACCCAGTCTCTGACAGACGGCCAGTCCTTCAGACACGCTCACCGGCTGCAAACCCTCAACACGACACAGCGCTTGGTGTTGAACAAACACCTGTGGAGAAGTAAAACGCACATTCATTCTGAAATGTTATTTGGTGTATATAGTTAATAATTAAAATAAGGGTTGTCTAAACAGTTCAGCTACCTGTTGGAAAGTGGCCTCTTCCAGACCCAGTCGACGAAACTCTGCAATAACAGCCCTCAGGAAAAGCTGCTCCTGAACAGAAGCACACCTACAACAAAAACATCAAAAACAATGGAAGTCTGATTGAAGCCAAATTACACATTAAGGAACAATGCGTGTAACTGGCGATAGGTCATAGTTAATTCACATTTCTGTTTACCTGATTGCTGCGATGTAGGAAGAAGAGAACATCTCATCCAAAGCCTCCATCACATGACTCATCCCTACCAATCCACTGCCGTTCTTCTGACCTCCAGAGTGCTCACAAATCTCAGTGGACCGTCTGCAGATATCAAGGCAACGTCGTGCATCACCTGAAAGCGCTGCCACCTAGAAGACCACAATCTTTTACTTGAGCTGACCACATGTACAAATTGATAACATCCGGTAGCAAACAACCTCACAGCCAAAGAGGAGTACAAAGACCACTGCTCACCTTTCTTGAGACTAGCTGGAGAGCATCTTCTTCAAAAGCCTTTACTCTGTTCAGTCTTGATGTGATGATCTGTTGTAGCTGTTTAAAGGTATATGGCTGGAAGGACATTCTTGTCAGCCCCTAAAAATGAATAACTAGTTTTATTTCCATTATTTGCATCAACATCCTTTCACAACTGAATTGGTATCTAAATATTGTAAAATGGTTTTACCAGTCGACTTGCAACACGGTTAATCATGATCCTCTCAGGCAAATCCATAGTGTTTGCAATGGTAAGTACCACCAGACGAGCATTGCGCCTTGTTGGCCAATCAAACAAGTTATACATCACATTCTGTTTACGGGTCCACAAAAGGTCAAGCTGAAAACAAAAAAAGATGACAAGATATTCTTTCAGATTGGAGAGAAATAGACAGATATATTAATATTTAAATGCAATATTGTGCTGGACAACAGGGGGCTGTCACCAGTAACAAAAGTCTCACCTCGTCTACTAGAAGCACGGTTGTCTCTTTTTTGGGTGCGGGAGTGCTGAAGCGTTTCTCAAGTAGTGCGGCTGCATGATCAGGTGTTGCTTTTTGATCAGTCAGTTTCTACCATAGCACAGATTCACATGAAACACTATGTAAGAAATTAAAACAAAGGAAATTGACAAAAATATAGGGGAGGAGGCAGAAAACAGACCTGCAGTATCTGTACATAAGCCTGGTGTGGGTCAGTCATTTTCATGCCATTGATTTCTATGAAGTGAAAATGAGGGATTTCGTCTTGTTCAGCCGACTGCTGTAGCGACCGGATCACCTCATGTACGGTTGCAGTTTTACCAGTACCAGGAACACCTGAGATATACATACACCTGCAGAAGAAACATTGACTTTATAACCTTTATAAAAATAAAATAAAAAGATGGATGCATGTTAAATCTGAATCTTACCCTCCAGTGCCATCAATGACCTTACTCTCCACAAAGTTGTAGATGTCCTGGAACTCTTGTTCTCGACACGGCAAAGACTCAGGAACAGAGGAAACGTGTAACCTGTTGGAAAAATTAAAATAAAAATAAATAAATCACAAATACAGTAAAATAGTAATATTGTTAAATAGTACAGTTAAAAATTACTTGTATAATTTTATTAATAAAACACGCATGCACACAATGCTGCTTAAAGGTTTGTGAACCCTTTAGAATTTTCTATATTTCTGCATAAATATAACACAAAACATAATCAGAAGTCCCTAAAGTTGACAAAGCGAATCCAATCAAACAAATAAGACAAAAATAATATACTTTGTCATTTAGTTGTTGAGAAAAATGATTCAGTGTTAAATATCTGTGAGGTGCAAAAGTATGTAAATCTTTGCTTTCAGTATCTGTCGTGACCCCTTTTTGAAGCAATAATTGCAAGTAACATTTTTGTAACTGCTGATCAGTCCTGCACAATGACTTGTAGGAATTTTAGCCCATTCTTTAATACAGAAACACTTGAACCCTGTGATGTTGGTGGGTTTCCTCCTAAGAACTGCTTGCTTCAGGTTCTTCCACAACATATTAATTGCGGACTTTTTTCCAAAACATTATCTTTGTTCTTGTCTAACCATTTTTTGGTAGAATGAATTGTGCGCTTGGGGTCGTTGTCTTGCTGCATGACCCACTTTCTCTTTAGATTTTAGTTCCTGGACAGATGTCCTGACATTTTCCTTTAAAATTTGCTGGTATAATTTGGAATGTATTGTTCCATCAATGATGGCAAGTCGTCCTGGACCAGAAACAGGCCCAAACCATGATACTACCACCACCATGTTTCACAGATGGGATAAGGTTCTTCTTATGCTGGAATGCAGTGTTTTTCTTTCTCCAAACATAACACTTCTCATTTAAACCAAAAATTATATTTTGGTCTCATCCATTCACAAAACATTTCCCCAATAGCCTTCTGACTTGTCCACATGATCTTTATCAAACTGCAGACAGGCAGCAGTGTTTTTTGGAGAGTTGTGGCTTTCTCCTTGCAACCCTGCCATGCACACCAAGGTTGTTCCTGGGTTTTTTTGCAACCTCAGAAACTAATTAAACATCTCGCTTTGGAGTGATCTTTGTTGGTCGACCACTTCTGGGTAACTGTGGTCTTGAATTTCCTCCATTTGTACACAATCTGTCTGACTGTGGATTTGTGGAGTCCACACTCTTTAGAGATGGTTTTGTAACCTTTTCAAGCCTGATGAGCAACAACAGCTCTTTTTCTGAGGTCCTCAGAGATCTCCTTTTTTAGTGCCATGATTCACTTTCACAAACAATGATCAGACTTTAATAGATTTCTGTTCTTTAAATAAAACAGGGCATAAACGGACACCTAATTGTCATCCTATTGACTGAAAACAATTCTGAACAGATTCTAATTTCACCTTCAAATTAACTGCTAATACTAGAGATTCACATACTTTTGCAACTTACAAATATTTACCACTGATGATTTTTCATAATAAATAAATTACAAAGTATAGATTTTCATCTCATTTGTTCAACTGGGTTCTCTTTGTCAATTTTCAAAACTTTTGAGAAAATCTGATGATCTTTTTGGTTATATTTATGCAAAAATATAGAAAATACTAAAGGGTTCACAAACTTTCAAGCAGCACTGTGTATATATACATGTGTATATACATTTTAATCAATTTTATGCCTCCTTGCTGAATAAAAAAATCCTTTATAACAAAAAAAATACAATCTTATTGACACCAAACATTTGAACGGTAATGTAAATGTATAAACAGTAAAAACAACTTTATAAGACTATTATCTGTGGAGTTGCTTACCGTGCCCGTGCTTCTTCCAGAACATTCCCTGGCTTCCTTGCTGGCGCACTCCTGCTGGGTATGCTGGGAGTGGCATGACGTGGTGTACGTGGGGTGGATGGAGCTGTCTGGAGTTAAATGGAGTAAAAGATGAACTAAACGACGGTTTTGTGATGGCACATTAACTGCTAGTAGGAAGACTGAGCTTATTTAAACCTTTTTGCTGGGTGTTTTACGTGGAGTCCTAGCAGAGACACTGGTTTTCTCTGTAGACCGGGATGTTCGGGATCCTCTACGCTTCTTTACTACAAGCTCATCTTCGCTGTCAATCTTTGCATCCTCTTCCTCATCGCTGCTACTTTGCAGGTCCATTTTAGCAGGTACGAAGCAGTCATCATCACCATCCTCACCATCTGACTGCAGGTCAGCCTTGTTACCTAATAAATTTCTTTGAAAACGGACAACAACATGGAACATTTAATTAAATTAGTTTAAATGCAAAACATCCAATTCAATGTCAACAATGCAACTAGGAAAATACATAGCCTTAGTGGGACCTACAGCTGCTTTCTGATGCGTGAGGACACAAGCTGGGCAGATTTCCTCTTAGAGCGAGGAGTAGCAGCAGTCTGGATGGGTGAATCTTCATGCTCCTCTTCAGCTCTACGAGTTTGTTAATATGAATATGAAGAAAAAAAGTATAAAATAACACTGTGACAAGTAGTATGTATGCATGCATGTATGTCAGGTTAAACAACAATATATTAAATCTCTCACCATTAAAAACAGGTAAAAGCAAAAACTTAGTGTGGGTGGATGAATTTATACATTAGAAAATGATGTCAGACTGTTCAAAACGGCGCCATAGGAACTTAATGACAAAGCAGGTCATTGTTTTACACACTGCACATTACATGCCTCTTATTCACAACAGGTTAAAAGGCAAAAAAGTCATGTATTCCCAACAGCATGTGCATGCCTGCTGAATTAAATTAATAAAACTTGTTTTTAATGGGCAGTGATGCAGCTAAAAATCTCCTCCAAATTGCACGTCCCTAACCAAGCAAGTGTAGCAATTCTTTAAAAAAATAAATAAATAATAATAATAATAAAATCATGAAATCACATACACAACATTCAATGCACATTCAGAAAGAATTTTAAATGTGGTCATGGATGAGTTCCATGAAACTACTGTATGATAACACAACTTTAACTGTTATATGCTGCCCCCCACTGGTCAGAAATGTCAAACTCAAAGGCAAAAGTAAAATATAAAATGTTATCAATAATAATAATAATAATAAAATTATATGATAAATGATAAATAAACATTGTAATAAACAGCTTTAAATGTTTTTTTGATTTCTAAAACCTATACACAGAAGAAATGCTGCTTATAGGATTAGTTCAGCCAAAAATGAAAATTCTGTCATTAATTACTCACCCTCATTTCGTTCCAAACCTGTAAGACCTTTGTTCATCTTTGGAACACAAATTAAGATACTTTTGATCAAATCTGAGAGCTTTCTGACCCTGAATAGACAGCAACAAAACTACCACATTCAAGTGCCATAATTTTGTGAGTCTATGAGAATACCTTTTGTGCACAAATAAAACAAAAAGTAACAACTTTATTCAACAATTTCTTCTCTTCCGTCTTAGTCTACCACGTGTCCACGAGAGTACCACCAGTGATTTCATCAAAAATATCTTGACCTGTGTTCTAAAGATGAACGAAGGTCTTACGTGTTTGGAACAATGAGGATGAGGGTGAGTAATTAATAACAGAATTTTCATTTTTGGATGAACTATCCTTTTAAGTTAATTTGACTGAAACGTCACAATAGACAATTGCAACACTTACAAAGCAGCCAGTGCTGGTTCTCTGAGTGCAGCTGAATCTTTCCTTCTGGATGGAGTTCTTGCCCTGGTTTGAAAACATACATCTAGGTTACTCTAGGAGTCATTTTACACTCAAACTAAACATATCTGTGCATAAAGAAAGAAATACAGTGGCCACCAGTGCACTTGTCTTAAAAGTAGTTGTGTGCTAAAATAGTACATTAAGTGCGGGAGAAAAAAAACAGCCACATAATGCCCGTGTGTTTAATAATGACAGCAAAACCAGTCCAAAAAAAAATAAATAAATAAATAAAAAAAGTCTGTATCCCCTCTGTGGAGCAATAGAGGAACACAACTCACTTCTGGCCTCTTAGACCTGCTCTCCTAGGGGTTGCCTCTCTCTTCCGAGGAGTTCTGCCTGAGCTAATTAGTGGCTCTGGATCATCATCCCCAATAGGCCGTACCCCAAGACAGACACTAGGAGGGCAGCAGGACTTTTATAACTAGACTCTACTTTTTCAGTTTCATATAGATATAGGATATTAAAATGCACGAAGAACAAAACAGGTTTGTTTGTTTCTTACTAAGACAATCAGCACAGTACTAAGTAGGGATGTAACGATATTATCCGATATTATCAATATCGTGGTATCGTGATAGCAATACTGTCTCGATATTAATGTGGTCACATGACGATATGAAATTATATAGGTCTTCTGGGCATAAAGTGTAGATTTTTTAAAAATATTCTAACATGAGTCTTTAAATTTGTGTTTTGGAACATTACGCTTTGACAGTTTCAGTCAAACGAACTAAAACTGAAAGCACATATGGCTTAATCCCTTCAAAGCGAAGCACGCACTTCGTTCATGCAATCAACACGTGATCTGGTGTTTTCTGTGCCTCATAACATCTCTGTTCACAGTGAATGAATGCAGTGAACTCGTTTATTGCATGTGCTGAGAGTTTAGCGCGCATTTGGGAATGCAACGGTAGGGCTGTCAACGATTAATCGCATACAAAATAAAACTTTAAGTTTGCCTAATATATGTGCGTGTACTGTGTGTAATTATTATGTGTATATATAAATACAAACACATTCATGTATATATTTAAGAAATATTTACAAGCATATGTATTTATAATTTTTATATAATTTATATTATATATAAATAAAATCATTTTGTATATTAATAACATATTTCTCATATATATATACACATTAATTTGTGTGTATTTATATATACATGATAATAACACACACATATATTAGGCAATCTTAAACTTTTATTTTGTATGCAATTAATCGCGATTAATCGTTGACAGCCCTATGCAACGGTGACCAGTTATGCTTTATTTTCATTGCACATGATTATATTCTAGCATTTCACTAGACTTGTAGTGAGACGCATTTTTGTAAGCCTGTTTTCACTGAAGCTGGAGTTTTCCATCAAAAAAAAAGCTTAAAAAGTGCAATATGAATGGCTGACAGTTAGCGGTTTAAATGGGTAATGTTAATGCAGTCCAAATTCAAAATATCTATTTCAAGTGTAGAAATTAGCAAAGTATTGTAATTTCCCTACTGTAGTGTAAAGCAAAAATAATATATACCTATGAAATATTTATTTTCATTTATTTTACAGTGCAGTTGTTTTATAATACATTGGTATTACTGTCATAGGAATAACAATAATATAAAGTTTGTTATTATCACTATCTTCTAATTTGTTTGGCTTCTGAAACACCAGTGTGAATGTAATTTAGACTGAGACAGTATACCACAAATAAAAGGAGGGTTGAGTTCCTTTAAAGTTCAAGTACAAGTCAATTCACTGACATTCTGATTTAAGTTTTCTTAGGAACATGGGTTGGAGCTCTTCATTTTGAACTCTCAAAGTGCATTAAATAACTTATAAATAACTTAATAACTTCAAAACATTAAAAAAAAAAGTATTAATTTGTCTTTTTTTTTAATATTGCAATAAATATTGTATTGTGGACTTCTATTATCATTTTGTGAGATTTTGATAACGTTACATCCCTAGTACTAATCCTATAGAACATAAAGAACCAAGACATAATTTCCAATGCAAACAGTCATACCTCGTTGAATCGTCTTTGTCATGTGAAGTCAGTCTGGGTTTATCAGGGCTGTGTGAGGACAGAGAAGAGACACGCTCCTCCTCAGTAAGATTAAGTGGGGTCAGTCTAATAGAAATGGAGATGCGACCCGTTGGAGACGTGTTCAACTTAGACGTCAGCGTTTTCTCTGTGTGGTCATCAAGAATCTCTCCCAAAATATCATCTCGGGACATGTTTTTACTCGGACCTAGCATTAGAGAAACACTGGTGTTTAAAGCTCTTTAGTGCTTTTTTCATTTTTGGGTGAATTAATTTCTTTAAAAGCAATTATTTTTTTTAAAAGCAAAATATGTGCATGCATGGCACTCACTGCACAAGTCCAGCTTCTTGCGAACATGTGGTCCAGAGGCAGCTCGGCTTCTCCTCTTTGCACTAAGAGCTTTAGCTGCAGAGAGTTTGGAGGCAGAGTGAAGAGACTCTGCCTCACTGGAGCTCATTTTGCCGGTGCTCATGCTGCCACGGGTGAGGGTGCCTGACATGGCCCGTTTCATTACCGCGAGGTCTGGTGTTGGAAGAGCACGAGTCTGAGGACCCCGTGAAGATGCTGGGGGAGATTTAGGGCTCTGAGGGGGCTGCATCAACTCAGGATCCAACGCTCTGAAGGATTTGGTATCCCACAAGAGTTTGGCAAATAGTATGTCTTTGCTCTTGCCCTCTGGGAAAGGATCTTCAGTGGGGACATACTCAATCTAGAATCAAAGTTATAAATTATTATTGGATGTAATGGAAATGATGATTAATGTTACTTAATGACTTTAAACTTTGTTACATAAATACGATTTTAAATAATAATAAAATAAATAATAAATACTTCAATTTTATCAAATACAATTTTTAAAAAGTTACATAAAAAAAAAAAAAAAAAATAGAATTACTTGAAATAAACACAAGCATTTTTTGATCATAGTGTCATGTGATGCAATTCCTTCACAATTTATATCCTACAACCATACCATGCTTACCTGTACTGCTCCAAGAATGGTCTCTCCATCCACCTCATTATCACAGGAGCGGTCCTGGTAGAAAAAGATCTCTTGTGGATGGGCTTCTCTGCCCAAGAGCTTGCGTTTGTTCTGAGGTACTTCACACATCCGCACAAACCACTGCACTACCGCCGTCTTCTTCTTTCCTGAATCTGGGTACAAATGTTAGATAAACCAACAGTCCTGCATGCAAATACACATATTTTGCATAAAAACATGCCATATTCTTACCATCAGTGTACAGTTTGAGAAGTTGTGCCACGAAGGGATTGTCATCATCATCACCCTCAATCAAAATGTACTGGCCTAAAGACACCGTTGCATCTTCTGTCTTTCCCTCCACAGAAATGGACATTGATCTGCGAAAGGATCAATTAGAACATTATTGGAGGTAGATTGTGGGTTAAAACATCTTTTGACTGATAAATTTCCATGACTACTGAATAAGAGGTTTGAAAATCATTTTATAGAGACTTCTCTCACTCACAAGGCCTTAAAATCAAATTACAAGTTATGTGTTTAATCACTGACTTAGTATTCATCAAAATATGGCAAATGCACTTACTCGTAGTATTGCCTTTTCAGCTTCCTGTCTTCACCGACTGGTCTCCCATTCCATTTGTAAGTTCTTCTCATTCTCAGTCTTGTGATGTAGCGGCTCATGGTTCAAGTCTGATACAAGGTCTGTATAGCACAACATCGATTATGTATTTAATATTACACACTTAATAGTCAAACCAGCAATAATGGCAACCAGGAAAAAATTTTAACGTTTTTTTTTTTAGGGAAGTTTCTTATGCTCATGAAGGCTGTATTTATTTGATCAAAAATCCAGAAAAAACAGTAATATTATAAAATATTATTTTAATGTAAAATAACTGATTTATTTGTAAATCTATTTTAAAGTGCAATTTCTTCCTGTGACGCAATGCTGAATTTTCAACATCATTACTCCAGTCTTCAGTGTCACGTGATCCTTTAGAAATCATTCTAATAATTTATTATCAATGTTTAAAACAGCTGCACTGCTTAATATTTTTTGGAACATGTGATACTTTTTTCAGGATCCTTTAATGAATAAATAGTTATAAAGAACAGCATTTATTCAAAATAGAATTTTTTTTAACAATATAACTCAACATTTAAATGTTTGTGGTCAGTAAATATTATATATATTTTTTTAATCGTTAAATTGATAGCAAATACCTATAGTGTTAGAAATTATTTTTATTTTAAATAAATGCTGTTCTTTTTAACATTGAATTCATCAAAGAATTCTGAAAAAAGAATCCGTTTCCAACAAAAAAAAAAATATATATATATATATATATATTAAGCAGCAAAAGTTTCCAACATTAATAATAAAAGTAACAAATGAACATATTAAAATTATTTCTGAAGACTAGAAAACGGTTTATAAAAACTCAGCTTTGCATCACAGGAATAAACTGTATTTTAAAATATATTAATTTAGAAAACCATTATTTTAAACTGTAATATTATTTCTGTTTTTTTTTCTGTATTTTTGATCAAGTAAATGCAGCCTTGATGATCATTTAAAAAAATATATGAAAAATATTACTGAAACCAAACTTTTGCATATAAAATGTTAGACTTTAAACCTCATTATTATTATTATCATATTAAATGTAATAATTTAAAGTGATATATTAACCCTTAAATATCTGACATTAAGAAAAAACAACAACTTTACACCAATCTTGTACTGGGTCTTAGCCAACTAAACAAAATCTGGTTCACACTATGAACAGGAATTAAACTAAACCAACTTTTTATTATAATTATTTAGTTTTTAGAAAATGTAGAATACAACTGGGATAGGTATGAATAAATTTTAAACTGTTAAAAAAACAACGTTTTCTTTATATACGATGTCAAACATCAAAATGGTTGACTATGTACACAACTTTAAATCCCAAGCACATCTATTTCTTACTCACCAAGCGATAATTTCTGCAACCGTATCGAATCTCCTTATTAAACAAATGAATAAGCAACAACACTCCGTTTCGACGGGCCACTCAGAAAAGTAAATTAAAGTATGTATGAATTTAAACGCATCTTACAACACAGTAGACAGAGAACACAATCACACACCTCACACCACTCTTTCGCGCGCAGATGACGTTTCAAGAGTTTTTGATTGGACAGCAAAATAGCGCTTGACCTTACGGATGTGACGCACGCTTTTCCCCGGAAGTCATTCTTCGATATATCTCCATGGCATATTAGCGTTCCGATTATCCGTTCGTTCGTTTACAGTTTTGAGCCATGGCTAATAGAACGGTAAAAGATGCCAATAGTATACATGGAACAAACCCTCAGTATCTTGTCGAGAAGATTATACGGACACGTATTTATGAGTCCAAGTACTGGAAAGAGGAATGTTTTGGACTTACAGGTGAGAGAAGTGTGCTGGACTAACGTTACATACTGTATTTGTTAATGTGGCATTAAAAAACAATAGAAGTTATTTACCTTACTTACAAAACTATCTTGACGCAAGTTTGCTTACTGACTACCTCATTTTATTTTATTATATTTTAAAGCTGTCCTGTGGTTCAGTATTTACTGCAAACAAATGCATATTTATGTTTGTATTATATATATATATATATATATATATATATATATATATATGAGAATATAGTGCCCATACTAGCATTAGTTTAAGTTAAATTTTAAATGTGGAGGTCAAAACATACAGTGCAATGCAATAATGGTGACTGAGCGATAAACATTCCTCAAAAAGCCTGAATACTTGCATTTTGAAATGATTTTTCTTCATTTTTTTTTATGTTGAAATATCAGAGTTATTAAGAAATTAACTTCACAAGTTAAGTGTATCATGACCTAAAGGTGGACATTAAAAGCCCTAAAAAGTATGTACCGTCAATCAGATGCCAGAGGACATGTAGAAAAACAGGTTTTTCAGCAAAGGTTTGAGCATTGGAGGCCATGGAAAGTCAAATATAATGCTGTAATTGACAGGTTTTTGTTATAAAACATTTTCTCAAGCATCATTTTAACATTTACTATTATTGTCCCCTCTGTAAAATCTAGCTGAACTTGTCGTGGACAAAGCAATGGAGCTGAAGTTTGTTGGTGGGGTATATGGAGGAAACATCAAGCCAACGCCATTCTTATGTCTGACCCTAAAGATGCTTCAGATCCAGCCTGAAAAGGACATTATTGTGGAATTCATCAAGAATGAAGACTTCAAGTTAGTATGCAAATAAAGGGTTTGCACTTGTGTCACAATTTGGTCAGTTACCCGGATGCGCGGCCATATTGGTGATACTCGGATGTAAGCAACAGCATAGATTGCATGGTTAATGTACTACTGAATACATCAGTGGTTCCCAAACTGGGGGGCAAGGCTAGTGTACAGCCGATTTTTATAGAAATTCTAAAGCGATAAACGGCCGAAAATATCTGCCGTGCAGTCCGGCAGTATTCAGCGCACACCACTCAATATGAGAAAATCTGTTTAAAAAAAACAATGAATGCTGTTACAAAGTACAACAAATAGTACATAGTAAAGCTGCATGCTTTACTTTTAATGTTTCTACTCTAAAAGTGACTAGTTCCTTGTTTATTTTTTTTCAGTAAGTTGTCACACACTGAATTTTAATTTTTACGTTTCAGATAAATGCTTCTGAAGTTGTGTTTATGTTTATGTGTAAATGCGTTTTTTTTTTTTATTCTGCAAAAGGGGGGCCCGGCAGAACAAGTTTTGGAGCCACTGGAATATGTTGTTCTGCTAATTTCTGCTGTCTAGACAATGGAAAAAAACATGTGGAAGCTGCTAAATCATATAGAGAAGGATTTAGTAAGCAATATTTTGACAAACTAAAGTTAATAGGTGGTAAAGACATGTATGAGCAGTGTTAATTAAGATATTGGCCTAATATTTCACCTACTTGACTGGAAATAATAAGAACAAACAGGAATGTTGTCAAGATTCTTGCACTGGAAATCTTGGTTCAGTTTGGCCAAGTACAAATGCCTTTTGCACTCTTCTCCTTGATTTGTTATAACTTTTGGCAGTCTGTAGTACTGTATGTTTTTTCAGGTCCAACCGATTAGTACAGCGCAAAACATGACAGTAATTGACCATTTCAGCAGCAATAATCAGCTAAATATGCAAGTTTTGTTCAGTTCAGTGGCATTGTTTACATTCAGTGCCGCCAATATGGCCGATTGATGACGTGTTGTGAAAACACTCTACAGTTTGTCATTTTCCTGTTTACACTGTGTATAACAGCTTTGTGTCTTTGCATTACTGATGTGCTTTTTTCTCCTTCCAGATATGTCCGTTTGCTTGGTGCGATGTATATGCGCCTGACTGGAACTTCTGTGGATTGCTACAAGTATTTAGAACCCTTATACAATGATTACAGAAAAATTAAAAGCCAGAATAGAAATGGAGGTGAGCATTTTTCTAGAATATTTAGTGGGTATGTGGCATGATTTCATTTGTCCTAGCTGAAAAAGACATTTGCAAATGTTTCTTTTTTTCACAGAGTTTGAGTTGATGCACGTTGATGAGTTTATAGATGAGCTGCTTCATGCAGAGCGAGTGTGTGACGTCATCCTTCCCAGACTTCAGGTCAGTTGAACTTATGTGTATATATTTATTTATTTACATAAATTGTGTGCATTGTGTTTGTGTTTTGAAGTAATATGAATTTCAAAGGAAATGTATAATGCCATTTATGTCATAAAATAATTGTTCACATGTTCATTTGGGGGTTTTTTTAACAGAAGAGACAGGTTTTGGAAGAAGCTGAGCTGCTGGATGCTCGTATCAGTGCTTTGGAAGAAGATCTGGATGAGGTGGAGACCAGTGAGGAGGAGGATGAGGAAGAAGAGAAGGTAAAATTGAACTCACAATGTCTGCCAATCTATCCAAGCAGAAATTACTGTCATAATTATTAGTCATTTTATATAATGAATGTGATTGTTATACAACCTCTCCATATGTATTGCAGCCAGAGAGAGTGCAGACACCAGAGCCACACAGAAGAAGTTACAGAGATATGGACCGGCCACGCAGGTCTCCTTCTCCACGCTACAGACGCAGCCGCTCACCCAGAAGGTCGGTGATGGCGCAAATTGTCCGTTTAGATCATATTATTTCAGTTAGCTGGCTTAACAGATGAATAATTAATCTTCTGATTCTCTTTTCCATTTTAGACGGAGCAGATCACCTAAAAGACGAAGGTATGTGATGAAATTGTTTTAGGCACATTATTTGTGTTTTAAAAAACATTGTTAGTGCAGCATGTTATTTTAGGAAAATATATAATGTAATACATTTGTCTGGTTTCTCTTTTTATTCAGTCCATCACCCAGACGTGATCGAGATCGGGATCGTCACCGCAGCAAAAGCCCCCGTAGACACCGCAGCAGATCCAGGGATAGAAGGCATCGCTCCAAATCTCCAGGTACAGGACAGGCTATTTTTAAGTATACAAATAGAATAGGTCACCACTATATGTGACCCTGGACCACAAAACCAGTCTTAAGTAGCACGGGTATATTTGTAGCAAAAGCCAACAATACATTTCATTAGGATATTAAGTAAAGACCATGTCCCATGGGACTGTAAATGTATCAAAATGTAATTTTTGATTAGTATGCTTTAAGAACTTCATTTGGACAACTTTAAAGGTGATTTTTCTCAGTATTTTGATTTCTCACATTCCAGATATTCAAATAGTTGTATCTTGGGGAAATATTGTTCTATCCTAACAAACCATACATGAATGGAAAGCTTATTTATTCAGCTCAATTTCAAAAATCGACCCTTATGACTGGTTTTGTGGGTCAAGGGTCACATATGTTATTTAAAATAATTAGAGTAAATGGCAAAATTGATAATAAAGAAATATTGATGTATTTTCTTCCAGGTCACCACAGAAGTCACCGGCATCGCAGTCACTCCAAGTCCCCAGAAAGGTAATACTTTGATATATCAAATGAATTGAAATATTGTCTTTATGTTTTTCTTCTCGTTTCATGCTGCATTTCTCTCTTTGTGTTCTAGTCGGTCAAAGAAGAGTCACAAGAGAAGTCGAAGAGGAAACGAGTAATCTTGGCTTCTTTTTTTTTTTTTTTTTTTTTTTTTTTTTGTGCTCTGTAATATTTGGAGAAACAGAGCAATTTCTGTCATAAAAAAGCTTGATCTTATTCTGTGTAAATTGCCCAAGCCCAGTTTAGTCCTCATAGGTTTTTGATGCTGTTTTATACTTTTAATTAAAATTTAAAATCATTCTGAATTAACTGTACTGTGTAAAATAAACATTTGATGTACTGTGGTTTTCATTTCTCCTGTTATAAAAACAGAAACTTCCTTTAATGTTATTTCGGTGTGTGATTTCAGTCTCTGAATCTCGAAAATTCTGTACAGGTATAATCAATTCTAAGACAGAATTGAAGTTGAACAGCTAAAGTCATGAGAAGACTGATGAAATATTTATATTGAAATATTTATTTTTATTTAAATATAAAGTAGGGTAATAAACCATAAATCATCCCTAACTTTCACTTTTACATTTCAAAAGAAAAGGCATGTAGACGTGTACAAATGGTGGTGGACTTTATATAATAAGGATATTGTCAAATGATCAGACTAAAATTATATATAAAATAATAATATAAAATTATATATAAAATTATACTAGAAAAGAGTGACGGTGAGGAAATTGTTGTAACATTAATGTTATGGAGACTTTTATTTTGGCGGGTGTTTGTTGAGGACAGCGAACAGGAAGTAAATACGCCAACGTTATGAGGAAATATTCTTTTAATTTTAATCAACCTGGATAGTTATAGAGTGAAGAAATTCCCAGACCTTTTCATACACTGTAAGTATCTTAACAAATAATATAAAACCATCCCTGACCTAGGAAAAATATTTCTTGTTGGGACACTAGTTGACCTGATTTTACAGGGAGAAATGCAGCATATTCAACGAGCTCTGCGTCTTGTCATTCATTCTCACAAGTTTTACTGTGGAATGGTACGTTATCCAACTGTCTGTGTGATTCACGGCACTAACTAGACAATTTAAAGCTAGTATTGTATGCAAGTTGAACTGAATGATTACGATTTGAACCTCTCTTTGTATTAAAATACAAAACTGTTTTTTTTAAATAATTGTCATTATTAGTTTCATATCGTTTGCTAACCCAAAGATTATGCTGTCCCAAAAATGCAGTGCATGCCTGCTGGGTGTTTTTATTTCAATATTTACATCCTGCTTGAGTGTCTGTGGAAGTCAGCTGATAAGTCAGCAGATTACACTTCCTTTCATTCTGATCCTAAATTTGAGCACTGGACAGTTTGCATTCACTGCGCCTTCTGCAACCTTGCTGTGAGTGTTTAGGTTTTAGGGTCTAGTACAGGGATTAAATCATAGATTTATTATCCTAAATCTGTTCCAAGTAGGAACAATGTTCATGTGTTCTTTTTTTCTCTAAAGGCACACAGGATGAGTATGAATGACTTTGCTGTGCTCAGCACTGGACGAAAGATGCCCCTTGTGGGACTTGGGACATGGAAGAGTGATCCGGGACAGGTACGTTTTCTGTGCATCATCCCGAGTATAATTGTGACAGAATTTAAATCTGAATATGCTGTAGCTGTATTGAGAATGAGAGCAGGTTTACTAGGATTTACAGTTCTATTATTTCTGCAATAATCTTTACTGCAGGTAAAACAGGCAGTTATTTGGGCATTGGAATCTGGCTATCGGCACATTGACTGTGCTCCCATTTACGGGAATGAGCCAGAGATCGGTGAAGCATTTCAGGAACTAATGGGACCTGAAAAAGTAGGTCAATCCAATAGATTTCAAACATGAAATGCATACCCACACACTGAAATATAAAGAAACCATGTGTGTTAACAACTGTTGTCTTCCTTCAGGGCATAAGACGAGAAGATGTATTTGTGACCTCCAAACTGTGGAATACAAAACACCACCCAGATGATGTGGAACCATCTCTGTTAAAGACCTTGAAAGACTTGAAGCTGGAGTACCTGGACCTTTACCTCATCCATTGGCCATATGCCTTCCAGTAAGCCTCCAGCTCTTCTCATAATGAACACACACACACACACTTTCGACTTTACCAGTCAAGTGTTTTGTCTTATTTTTGTCCAGACGAGGTGATACCTCTTTTCCTAGAAAGGAGGATGGAACCTTGCTGTATGACAACATAGACTACAAGCTGACATGGGCTGCTATGGAAAAACTTGTAGGAAAGGGCCTTGTCAGGGCCATCGGGCTCTCGAACTTCAACAGCAGGCAGATCGATGACATCTTATCAGTTGCAAGCATCAAACCCACTGTTTTGCAGGTTAGAAGTAAATTTTAATGTTCTAATCTATTTAGTCTATTATATCAGTTTGTAGAGTAACAATAGTGTTTTGCAGGTGGAGTCCCATCCATACCTTGCACAGGTTGAGCTGTTGGCTCACTGCCGGGATCGGGGTTTGGTGCTGACCGCCTACAGTCCGCTAGGATCTCCTGACCGAGCCTGGAAGCATCCAGAGGAGCCTGTGCTGTTGGAGGAACCAGCCATTGCTGCATTAGCCAAGAAATATAACAAGACTCCAGCACAAATTATTATTAGGTAAATTCACATTTTTGCAGTGGTTGTTTGTGGTGTTTTTTCACTGATTGTTACATAGTATTTCCTCATTGATATTTTGGCAGGTGGCAAACTCAACGTGGAGTAGTGACTATCCCAAAGAGCATTACACAGTCTCGCATCAAAGAGAATATCCAGGTTTCTGCATGTTTTTCTTTATTTTTTCATGTTCTAGAGTGTTTATGAACATATTGTAACAATGCAATGCATTTACTCATGTACAGGTGTTTGATTTCACTCTCGAACCTGAGGAAATTAATCAAGTGACAGCACTGCACAAAGGCTGGCGTTATATTGTGCCAACCATTACTGTAAGTCACATCATACAACATAGCATTAAATTTTACATGACTAGGAACAAAGAGGCTACTTTAAAATTAAATATCATGTTAAAGCAGCTGTTTAAAAGTGCTATTATGTATGTTTTTGCATTTATTGTTGTAGGTTGATGGTAAGCCTGTCCCCCGGGATGCAGGACATCCTCATTATCCTTTTAATGACCCCTATTAATACACGCTTCTGCAAGATTCTGTGCCTTGGAACCAATGTCCACTTATTACTCTGTATACTTCTAAACACAATTAAACATTTTTGTTATATATTGAAATGTGTGCCTGTTTTTTGTCATGTGTGGAATGAAACTAAATGAACAAGGGCTGATTTTAGATGTATTCACAATGTTTAAGGATGAATTTTATAGAACTTTTCAAGAATACACTACCAGTCAAAAGTTTTTGAACAGTAAGGTTTTTAAGAAGTCTCTTTTGCTCACCAGGCCTGCATTTATTTGATTCAAAGTACAGCAGAAACAAAAAAAAAAAAACACATTTTTAAATATTTTTACTACTTAAAATAACTGTTTTCTATTTGAATGTATTTTAAAATGTAATTTATTCCTGTGATTTTAAAGCTGAATTTTTAGCATCATTAGTCCTATCACATGATCCTTCAAAAATCATTCTAATATTCTGATTTGCTGCTCAAAAACATTTATTATTGTTATTATGTTGACAACAGCTGAGTAGAATTGTTTTCAGGTTTCTTTGATGAATAGAAAGTTCAGAAAAACAGCATTTATCTGAAATAGAAATCTTTTGTAACATTATAAATGTCTTTATCATCACTTTTGATCAATTTAAAGCAAACAACAGCTTTTTATTTCAGATAAATGTTGATCTTTGGATCTGCCTATTCATCAAAAAATGCTGAAAAAAAGTACTCGACTGTTTTAAATATAATGATAATAATAAAAAAGTTTATTGAACAGCAAATCAGCATATTAGAATGATTTCTGAAGGATCACGTGATACTAAAGACTGGAGTAATGATGCTGAAAATTCAGATTTGATCACAGGAATAAATTACATTTTAAAATCTATTCAAAGAGAAAACGGTTATTTTAAATAGTAAAAATATTTCTAAATTTTACTGTTTTGCTGTACTTTGGATCAAATAAATGCAAGAGACTTCTTTAAACATTAAAAATCTTCTGGAATATCACTTACAAAAGAACAAATTTATATTTAAAAATAAATAAATAAATAATGTATACATCATGGTAGTATTGGCTGAAATGCCTTTAAGTTATGCTAATTTATTTATTTAATTTAATACATTACAATAATAATACGCTTTCCAAAAGGTGTCTTGACATAACACAATAGAAAAAAATAAAGTTATTTCTGCTAATGCTGGACGGATTTATTTATTTGGGTAAACTAATTGTAAACATGACTTGAGTTTTTGACTATTTTTATGGCCAGCCCTCTTTGTAAGGTAATCTGAGAAAGTTGTTATATATTATTATAATTTAAAATAAGAAGAATATATATAATATAGAATACAGAATATATAATTAATTATATTTCATTCAAAATAACACCATGAACATGTTTTAACTAAGAAAGTACATTTTAATTTTATGATGACCATAAGGGCAAAATATGATATGAGTCTCACATTATCTGGATAAAAATAGACTTCTATTCGTCTTATACAGTGAGACGTACAGTATTACTACACTGCATGTGGTTTTAGCAGAAGCGTAAATATGGGTACTTTCCCTTTAAATTTATTCTCCCGCGTTTTTGTGACAGGGTCGTAGTTCAGCGGAAGTACTGCTTGTGTCCGTATTTAAAGGCGCCAACAAAGACTAATTCAGGAGGTGCTTCACAAACCTGCCATCTGCACGCACATCATCCAACAGTACATTACAGCTTAGTTTATTTAACGCGTTAAAATGCCCGAGGAAACAGCAGCTGCTTCAACCGCCGAAAGGTAAAACAACGTTATTGTTTTCAAGTTAAGTGCGCTCCAAAGCCTGAGAAGTAAGTAGAGAAGTTAAAGGAAGTCAGACCGGGAGGTTTTAGCTGCTTTCGTTTGATTAGAGCTGCAGCAGCTCCGTCCTTGTCAGGAAAAATGTCTCGTGTTCGTGCTGCGATTCGCTTTTCTCCCGCGCCTGGACGCGACGGGATGGCATCACGGATGATTCCCGTTGACGTGTGGCGTTTGGCTGCCTTCATTTGGCGGGAGATGGCTTAATATGAACGGTTAGCTTGTTTATATATCCTAAATGAGGAAATTCCCGCTCTGTTGACTCACGGTCGTAAATGGCCCGTCAGCGAGCTTGGCGCTGCATTGAAATGGCTGCAAGTGCGACGAAGTCGAGCGTTAAGTTTGAAAGGTGGCGGTAACGGCATAAATAAAACTTTAAATTGCACACTTTGGGTATTATGCTGACATAAAACTGTGATTATTAGGTGCTAGTCATATCCGCGTGTACGTGTTAACACACTATCAAAATAAGTCATAGTAGCATCGCGCTAACTTTGGTTCTTCGCATGTGAACTTCTGAAGCTAACTTTACTGAAATTTTACTCGCTTTGGACGTGTTCTTCAGACGAAACAAGACTTTATAATAACGTATGACTGTATTTCTATATTGTTTATGTTTGCAGTATGGAGGAGAAACCTTGCTCGTCAAGCGCTGCAGATAGGTGAGTTGATATCTGGACTTTGCTTTAATAAAACTGCTCAGTTCAATAAAGTGAGCGTTGAGTTTCGTTACTCACATCTTTGTTAACCCTTGCAGCTCCGTCGATGTTTCCGAGGAAGCAAAGAAGCTGATTGGCACAGGCAACCGGCACTTAGTAATGGGTGATGTTGTGGCTGCAGTCAGTGTTTTCCAAGAGGCTTGCGCCATGCTGTGAGTAGTAAAGGAATATTGTAATACATATGTGAGCCTGGACCACAAAACCAGTCGTAAGGGTATATTTATTTTAAACTTAGATTTGTATACAGCTGAATAAATACGCTTTCAATTAATGCATCATGGTTTGTTAGGATATGACCGTATTTGGCTGAGATACACCTATTTGAAAATTTGGAATCTGAGGGTGGGAAAAATCTAAATATTGAGAAAATCACCTGTAAAGTTGTCAAAATGAAGTTCTTAGCAGTGCCTCGTACTAATTAAATTTAAGTTGTAATACATTTATGGTAGGAAATTTATTAAATATCTTAATGGAACACTATCTTTACTTATGTTAATCATGTAATCATATCCTAATGATTTTTGGCATGAAAGAAAAATCTATCATTTTGACCCATACAGTGTATTTATGGCTAGTGGTACAAATATGCCCATACTACTTGAGACTGGTTTTGTGGTCCAGCATAACTGAGTTTGTGGTATCTGCCATTGTTTCATTGAATACACTTTTTAATAAGTTTTATGATGTGTAACCCATTTTTCCCCTTCAGAGCTGAAAAGTATGGAGACACTGCTGATGAATGTGGTGAAGCTTTTTTCTTGTGTGGGAAAGCCCTTCTGGAGCTTGCCAGGTAACTACAGTAGTCCACATTTGAAGTGGTTCAGAACCTTTCAAAGTTGCCCCAAATCCAAAACAAGACCTGTTCTTGTCTTGGGACTATTTATTTATTTATTTAACTTCTTTTTTTGTTTTGTTTTGTTTTTTGTTTTTTTGTTTTTTGCTTTTTTGTTTTTTGATCCACTTCAAATGTTGACTACTATAGATTAATTAGGATTTAATGGTTTGTATATATGTATAAAAAGTTATCAGTTTTTCTAATCTTTGTTTGTTTGCTTCTCTAGGATGGAGAATACAGTGCTTGGTAATGCTTTAGAGGGAGTCCCAGAAGAATCCTCTGAGGAGGGCGAGAAACAGAATGACTCTAAGATTGAAAGCGCTGACAACTTGGATGGTTTGTATTTTAAATTTTGCTTTTCCTG